>NC_134403.1:162353316-162698816 GCF_038048845.1 Mixophyes fleayi | reverse complement strand
TACAGTGCTCAGTCTTAATCTGATCAATTCTTCAGGCACTAACCTGAAAAATCCTAGCCCAAGTCTGTTGAACTGTCCTAAAATATTGATTCTCTTGTTGCCACCTGAATGGTTTTTGTAGTTCCCTGATTTCCCAACCAAAAGGTAGGCTACTATCACAAATCCTTTCTTCTCCATGTCATGGTCACTGGTCATGTTTATCTCATGTTACACCCTATAGAAAAAAATGTATTTCTCTATGTCCTATTCAGGCACATAGATGAAAATGTGAAGAGCCATAATATACTAGGCAATGATTTCAATTTGATAATTGCAGCATGGACAAAGAGAGGCCCAGTTTCAGTGAACCATTTATATTTATAGACCTGTTGACTGAGTGTCTTGATCATTTCATGGAGGAATTTTCACTTTTGAAAGGTAACCGGTACTAAATTTTTGAATAACTGGAGCTCTGTGTTATCAACTCAGGTGAATTTTCTAATGACATGCATCATTTTATCCTTTCCATGACAATAATGCACCCAGAGGATGACATCTCTAGAAGTCTTGCCAGAACCAATGGCAACCTCAGAGCCTTGTGTACCTTGTCAATCTGCTGATCATCATCAGAGGCCTCTGGAAGTATTAGTTTGAAAAAACCATGTAGAAATGTGAGTAGGTCAGAACTGTCATTTGTTTCCAGGACACCTTTGATTCTAATGTTATTTCACCTTGCTTTGTGTTCCAGGTCCTCACATTTTTGTGCACGGCAAGATATCTCAGAGTGAAGGGAAAGAAGATTTTGTTTTGGACTATGGTGGACAGTGAGATATTTTAGATTCTTGTCATTAGTCCTCTTTCCTAGCTTGGTGAGTTCTGAACAGAACTTACAGCTGTTTGTAGCTCAGGCTGAAATGTCAAGAACTGCAAAAACATCAGGCGTTATAATAAAACTCAAAATCAATAAAGACAGCTTTTCAAAAGGGATGTTGTTAATATTCCGTTACAAATGCAAACAAGAAAACACTCAATCAATCAGTTTTTGGGGACAGCTCTATAGACTTAAGCTAGGTTAGTGTCTACACTGAAAAGAAGATGGGAGTGACCTTATGTTGTGAATTGCAACAAGAATTCAAAGATTAAAATGGGGAAAAAATGAAAAAAGAAAGCAAAAGAGAAGTAGTTGCAATGACTAAAAAAAAGAAAGAGAATATGGTAGGGGGTTTTAACCCTTTAAACAGATGGGCATGCCTACCTTATATCTATATTTTATACAATGGTATCATTGATTGTGTTTTACATTTTGGGAGTAGGTAGCATCAAAGTTTATCATGTAGCTTTGCATAGCAGCCTATTTATACTCCAAAAGTTGTAAAATACTTTAATGAAATAATTGCTATTAACCTACCATTGTGCAATTTAAATACATACAAGAAGTTTTATAATTAGTGGTCTGCTTTTTACTTTTCACTTGTTCAAATTTATTTCATTATGTATGCGGTGCTTGTGATGAAACGAATGTGATAACACTAACCATTCTGTTTCTCGTTTCTCACATAATGTGAATTATAGCAAGTACTTTTTATAGCCCTTGCTTTTGTTTCCCAGCTCACAGACTACAACTGCATTGTCTAATTACATGTGGCTAAGGGGACATTGTAGCTCAGTGTAAATATGTATATTGTGTATTGTATATTGATGACTTGCAGTAAGGTTATTCATTGTCTTTAAAGTGAAGCCAGGGGGAATATAGGTAGGGATCAGGTTGCAAGGTTCTGTGGAAGGACAGCTCATCTTCACTCCCCTCTCCAACCCCCCCTAGTCCAGCACTGACCAATGGTTAAGAAGAATAGACCCAGAAGTTTGCCCAGGGATGGGAAATACTGTGGAAATTAGACCTGAGATATAAGGAGCCACTCCAGGGGGGAGGGGGTGTTCATTCTGGGATTTCATTCATGAAGAGTGCAAGACTTTTAGCTGTCGTTCTCAACTAGAGTCTATATATTCAGCTAAGAGAGATCCATGGGTTATGAAGTCTGGACAGCCAGGTGACTGTAACTCGTTAAACTAGTGGGGTAAGGGACAGATGATGTGGTAACCTGTCTGGCATTTATTTACTGTGTGTACATAATATTCTAGTGTTGCTTGTATGACAATAAATGTACTGTTGTACTTTTGTAACTGCATTTGCCTGAGTGACTATACAAATCCTAGAAGGTACTGGGTAGACTTGCCTGGCATAGGAAGGCACCCGTGGGTGGCCAGCCAGCGAGAAGTGGGTAGCATTGGGCCAGAAAACCCGGTATCTTCAGATTGCTGAACACATTATGGACACTAGTATAAGAGGCCTTTTAAGTCACTTTGGGCCTGATTCATCAAGGCATGCATACTGAGTGCAAGGTGCATTTATTTAAAAATGCACATGAATTGTCTCTATACTCTAGAATGCATCAAGAACTGGATTTGAAGATACGTGCGCTGATGAATTCGGATACGTCTTCTCTGCTCTACTACAGTAGACACTGCAGGATATGGCCAATGCTAATGTGGAATATACATTCATAAAAACACGCACAGAAAAATAAATTAAAATTACTATTGAGTCAATGGTACCTGTTAATAATATAAGTATTAATGACTAAACAATTAAAAAAACATATTTTCCTTGAAATACATTTATTCGGATGATCTTAATGTCTCCTGAACATATAATACATTTTTACAGTTGCTTCAGATGTTAAATCATGCATAAGAGACTGTCATCGCTAGTACTTAGGACATAGACTAACCCTGTAGCTGGAGCAGGAGATACGGCAGAAAACCAAGTAATGTTGAGATACCCAACATGTGATTCGGATGTGGCTACGTGCACTTGAGTTTTGCACGCCCTTACTGTGCATGACCTTACTGCATTTACTGTCTCTGCCCTGTTCACTCCCAGAAATCTTAGGCTGTAGGAAGGGCCATTTTCGTGCTTAGATGCAGTGAACATTATTGCGTTTAGTTGATTATGGCTCATATCTGCAGATTTTGCTCGGCGATAAGCACAAAACAGCAGGTATGTGCCTTGATGTATTAGGTCCTCAGTGTGCCAATCATCTATCAGCATGCTATTGATTATAATATATATATATATATATATATATATATATATATATATATATATACACACAGGGCTGCCATCAGGGAGGTACAGGGAGTACAGCAGGATGGGGCCTAAGAGCAGAATGGAGCCTCGCCAGCCCTGCGACCAATCAAATTTATTAGGTCAGGTGTCTTCTGCAATTAATTAAGGGAGGTGGTGGGCACCATTTCTAGGCAGCAGCTGCTCCTGAGATGTGAGAGGTGGTGTGGGGAGAGACCTCTCCACAGTGGGCCCCCTTGTAGACAGCATATCTGCCTCCACTTCCAATAAAAATATTGTAAAAAATCTCAGAAAGGGGTTGTGGCTGGCTTCCAAGATGGCCACGTGTATCTGACAGGAGCTCCGCTTTATTGTACTGATCTCGAGGTCAAAATTCGACAGCACAGAGGAGATACAAGACGTCATACATTTGTAAATTTGGCAGAATACCTCTGCTCTCCAACACTGGAATTGTTTTTCAGCGCAAAGTCTCTTAAGGAGTGTTTTTCCCGTTGTAGTTTTGGTGCGAAAACGCGCTTAATGGTGGACAAACACCATTAACAGAGCCTTACCTCATAAAACGGGATATAACCAACACTCCTCTATATCAGTTATAGAGTTCTCCTCCTGAAGTGATCTGCCGTGCTGCTCCGGTACATCAGGAGATCAGTGGAGAATCTGAAGTCCACTATGTTGCTTATTGCGTGCCTCTGTTATTGGAAGACAGGTGAGCAAAAATCATACGGTCAATATGGTGCTCGCGATCCAGGGACACCTAGACATTCCACCCTACAACACTAACCAGTATCATCTGGCTGCATAACTCCCTACTCCACACAGATTACTCACACTGCAGATGGGCTACAACATCAGATCATCCGCACAACTCTGTTAGTGTTGACAGCCTGTCCTCCCAGCTGAGTGAGCCTGAACCACAGAACTGCAGATCTACAAATAAAAAACGGGAGTTTACACAGCTATATAAAACTACAAACATCCCATTTAGATTCATCTGACAGCTATGATCTATATTTTATTTATAAATTTGATCGTTAGCCATTTATTTTCTACTCACTCTGAATGTGCCATTGGAATCTATTGCCATCTAGTGGTCATATGAGATATTGCAATGTGGTTATAGCAACTATTCAATACCTGTTTGAAACATACTCATTTGCCATACAACTAGATACTGGAGCACTACAATAAACTTTACATCACTATACTGTTTTGATCACAGTTGGCCCGCAAGAGTGCCTGTAAGCACTCTCCTCCGATGATGTAAAAGTGGAGGTGGGAGGAATACTTTGCTTCTGGAAATATGCCTGTACAATTCCGTTCAGCCCCCTAATGGGGGACAGTGGCTGAGGTCACTTCAAGTATTATGTTTTTCACTAAACACTATTGATCTATGCCCATCTCTCAGTGACACTTACATCTTGGTACTGCTTTAGATGGAGAAAGAGAAAAAAACATCCACGCAAAAGGAAGTAAAGTGAACTAAAGACACTAATTCTCAGTCTGATATCTAACAATTTGTTATCACCCCGAAATCCTCTAATACTAAGAGAGGCATTCCTATGGCTTCACAGACCAAGCCTTGGGAACGAGATGCTCCACAAGAGGCTCTGGATTCTACTTTGCCTTTTACGCCGCTGGAATGATGGGAATATGGAGAACTACTGCATTATCTGAAGTCTTTTCTGACAAAGCAAGAAAACAGACTGTACACAGCTATCAAATCTCAAATAGATCCTCTACAAGCCAACCTTATGCAGGTGAGGTGGGAAACAGAGTCTCCTCTCTAGAGGAAAACAAAGATGTGATGAATGAACTTTACTCCAAATTGCAAGACTCCACAAAGGAACACACAAAAGAATTTAAGGAAATTCAATCTTACCTGGATGATTTGGACAAGAGGGTACGAAGTAATAATCTAAGGATAAGGGGTATTCCGGAGGACATTCCCCCACAAAGTTTGTTTGAAGCTCTGATAAAGATCTTTACTGAGCTAATGGACAAACAGCCAGACAATTTAATCTATTTCGATGGAGCTCACAGGGCTCTCCACCCACTTAACCTGCAGTCTGACACCCCAAATGATGTAATATGCAAACTTCATTACTTCACAGTCAAGAAAGACATTATGAGAAGAGTTTGGCAAACAGAGAGCATCGATTTCACCTGTATCCATATTCACATTTTCCAAGACTTGTCTTGGTGCACCCTGCTGCAGAGTAGGCTACTTATACCAGGGAACTGAGAAAACAAAACCTGAAATTGAGAAAGGGCTTTCCATTAAGTATCCAAGTCCTTTGCAAAGGTATCCAGAAGACTTGGGGCTAGATTTACTAAGCTGCGGGTTTGAAAAAGTGGAGATGTTGCCAATAGCAACCAATCAGATTCTAGCTTTCATTTATTTAGTACATTCTACAAAATGACAGCTAGAATCTGATTGGTTGCTATAGGCAACATCCCCACTTTTTCAAACCCGCAACTTAGTAAATCTAGCCCTTAGTCTTGTTCTATATGGTACTTGAACTTCAACACATCCAGGTTCCTGATTGGAATGTCTCTGGCTACACCCTCCCCTTAGGGGAGAAGAATGGGGAGTTGTCAGAAGAAATAGGAGGAGAACTCGTCAAGTGGCACCAACTGAAGATCAACCCATCACCTTTACATGTTATTTACTTCCGCTGATGAATTTCAGTTACGAGATTTTAGTTCTCACTGATACATTTTTTCTCTTACAACAGTTTAGATGCCTTATTGGGCCAAATCTTTATATGCCACAATCCCTATTATTAGGCCCACCTATACAAATAGTATCCCTTTGAAACCTAGTCAACTCATTTGAACATGATCAATTACAACTAAACCACGGAAATGAAAAACACAATCTTAAGATGAATGTTAAGTGCAATCTACTAGTTTAATGACTTGGCTTGCTACCGGATGTAACCATTTTGGTATTTCTTTAACTAATGTACTCTAGCATTTATCTTTGAGCCATCCCCACTACCCATATCCCAGTCTTTGGTACTGCTAGTTCTTGTAGCCCATGGAAAATTAATTTTAATTCACATGCCATTCGAAGCAGATTTGCTTTTTCACGATTCACACCAAAATGTTGAATCTACATTGTATTTAGTGTTATTGTCTTTTGTTTGGCTCCTGTTTCTTCCAACCTTCCCTAGTGTCTTTCACTTCACTCCTTCCCACGTGACCCTTATCTCAAGTGCTCCAACTTTTCCGCCATCCCAACACAGGAATTCTTCTCATCTGACAGAGGTTGATGTCAGGTTATAACACAAACCGCCTCCAGATCATTCATCTCTTACAATTCTCTTCTCTTAACGTTAGGGGTCTTAACATTCCTGAAAAGCAGTTGCGAATGTTAACTACACTCCACACCCACTTCAGTGATTACAATTGCTGATGGTATAGGCCTTCTGGTGAATGGCAAATTATTTTGGCCAAACCTTTAACTTTGTAAATCTATATGCCCCAAACCAGGGTCTGACAGTATTCCTTACACCATCTTGGATTTGATTGATAAACACAAAGAGGGTGTCCTTATTGTGGGTGGAGATTTTAAGTGGGCTATGGACTCACAAATAGACACAAGAGTCATAGGATAGACGTATTTTCCATCAGCATCAGTTGACAGATGCCTGGCGCCTCCTACACCCTAATGGTAGATACTATACTTATTACTCTGTGCCACACTCTTGCTATTCCAGAATTGACTACTTTTTCATTGAACATAGACACATGGGTCATCTCTTAAACTCTTGAATAGGGCAAATATTGGGGTCAGATCATGCATCAGATCAGACATCTCACCCTGACCTTGGCCAGGTCCCTTCCCAGGCAGTGAACCTGGTGTTTTAATGATCAATTGTTGCTGGACAAATATTGCAAATCTCAGCTTGAGGAATCCCTTGATGATTATGTTTCTCTGAATGAAAACGGTGAGACCAAAATCACAATTTGGGAGGCCCACAAATGCATCTTTAGAGGAAAATGTATTCAATTAGGATCATTCCTCAAAACACAAAAGGAAGCTTATAGAGAATTCCTCCACTTCAAAATTATAACCCTAGAGACTAAACACAAAAGCTCTCTTTCTCAGCACTCAACAAGTTACTTGATGACAAAACAAAACTGGCTTTCAGGAAATTTAAAAATAGATTATTCAGATGGGGGGAACAAACCAGGGAGACTCCTTGCTAAATCCCTTCTCAAACAACGCGCTCAGACATATATTCACTCAGTCAAAAACAATGAGGGCACCTTAATTTTTAAAGATACAGATATCGCCAATGCGTTTTATAATTATTATTTAGAATTATATAACTTAGAATCCCATAACTCTTACACATTAGAGATAGGAAATCCTGTGGCCATCAAAGATTATTTGATTACCATAAACTTCCCTAGGCTTACCAGGGAAATGGAGGAGATTTTGGAACAGCCTTTTGCTGGTGAGGAACTAGATGAAGTCATTAAATCATCACTGTTGAGGAAGAGTTCGGGTACGGACGGGTTATAGTTCTCGTACTATAAAACATTTAAAAGCAGATTGTCTCCCATCCTCATGGCTGCCTTCAATGCAGTGTCAGACAAAACCCACTTCTCTTGTCAAGCGTTGGAAGCACACATCACTGTTGTCCCTTAGGAGGGAAAAGAGCCTTCCCAGTGCTCAAGATATCACCCTATATCCCTCCTGAATACTGATGTGAAGTTAATTGGTAAACTCATCGCTAATCGTATGAAATTGCTTCTCCCAAATTTAATCCATTACGATCAAACGGGATTCGTCCCTAATAGAGAGGCTTGTGATAATATGACCGAAATGATAGATATAATACATTTTCTATCTCAGACAATGACTCAGGAACTTCTTCTCTCCACAGATGCCAAAAAGGCCTGTGATATAATTAATTGGCACTTCATGCATGGGGTACTGGAGCACTTGGGTTTGGGCTTTCCACGTATACACAGGATTCTTTCCCTATACAATTCACCCAGTGCAAAAATTAGAATAAATGGAGCCCTTTCGAACCCGGTCTCGATATCCAATGGCACATGTCAGGGCAGCTCTCTCACCGTTGATCTTTATCCTCTGTATGGAGACTATGGCTAGAGTGATCTGTCTGAATACTAATATAGAAGGTCTTAGGGTGGGGGACAGGGAGATCAAACTTGCATTATTTGCTGACGATTTGCTAGCAGTAATCACAAACCCAGTTGTCTCCCTACCAAATTTGATGGCAGAATTTAAAAAGTTTGGACACCTGTCAAACTTCAAAATATACTATTCAAAATTAGTTGCACTAAATACCTCATACCTAGAACGCATAGTGGATTTCCTGAAAGCTTAATTTCCCTTTAAATGGCACCTGGCATTTGTCCGGTATTCGGGAATCTCTCTGTCGAGGGACACCTCCAAATTGTATGATTTAAAATAGTTTTCTCTCTTAGCTAAAACACGCAAGGATTTGACTTCTTAGTCCACTCTAAAGCTCTACTGGTTAGGGAAGGTGAGTGTTATGAAGGTGACTATTCTTCTAGAGATGGTCCCAATCAGGATATCCTTACATTTTCTTTTGGACATGCAACATATGATCAGGGAATTGTCTGAGGGGATAGGCGGCCAAGGTTCGTGCATGAGGTACCCTATAGACGTAGGTATCAGGGAGGCCTGCAACTACCACTCTTCCAGTGTTACTATTAAGCTTCTATGCTCACTATAGTCCTGGAGTGGACGAGACAAGTTGAGAGCAATGTCACATCTCATGGGAGATTCCTATCAGTTAGTGGCACAGAGTCTAACGAACCCCATGGTCTTCACCAACAACCGCTTTAAGGTGAGATGGATTTTGCTGCCGGAGGTTCGCAGGTCACGGACCTTATGTTAGGGAGAGCAGACTTTGTAGTGGTAGTGTAGCAGGGCAGTATTGGTTAACTGAAGTAGCACAGCACACACAGAAGAATCCAAGCCGCATACAGTAGACCACCAAGTCGGATACACTGAAGATACACCCCACTCAAGAGAGTTGATGGGTTGGATACATAGGAGCACAGGCAGCAGAGTAGTCACTATGGATAGCCGGGTCGGATACACAGGTACACAGGCAGCAACATAGACCAGAAGCAGTGGTCTAACTAGCCAAAGGTCATACACAGGGAAATACCAGAAAGCAGCACAGGATACACAGGGAGAGCCAGATGCCAAGTGGTAACTTGTTGCTCTGACACAGGCAGTATGTCAGAACCTGCTAGATGTAGGAGAAGGGAATTCAAATTACCTGCTCCTGTGTCATATGACCGCAGCCGCGCCATCCACCCGGAAAAACAGAGCAGCGGCTGAGAATGGAAACAGGAGTGAGGACAGGTAAGTCTCTTACAAGCAAACAGTGGATTCCCATAAAAGAATTTGGACTGTCATCGTCATCATCATCATCATCATTTATTTATATAGCGTCACTGATTCCTCAGCGCTGTACAGAGAACTCATTCACATCAGTCCCTGCCCCATTTACAGTCTAAATTCCCTAATTTACCACACAGACAGACAGAGACAGAGACAGAGACTAGGGCTAATTTTGATAGCAGCCATTTAACCTACCAGTATGTTTTTTTGGAGTGTGGGAGGAAACCGGAGCACCCGGAGAAACCCACGCAAACACGGGGAGAACATACAAGCTCCACACAGATAAGGCCATGGTCGGGAATTGAACTCATGACCCCAGTGCTGTAAGGCAGAAGTGCTAACCACTTAGCCACCGTGCTGCCCCCGACTGCCAACCCCATTACACCTTTTGCGGTGGCTCCAATACATATCTAACATTACCCCACTATTAGACCCACTCTAGGTTGTTGGAAGAGTATTAGGGTGAGCCAAAATGTCTCCACAATCATATCCCCATTGATCTCTTTTTGGGCAAAGCAGACTACCCACCTGGACTTCAGTTCAGTCAGTTTACTGCTTGTACTAAGAAGGGTATCCAAAGATTGTGTAAACTGCTTAAGGACAGTAATATTTGAGAGTTTAGTGAACTCCAATCAGAGGTCCCATTACCCAAAAGTGAACATTGGAGATACCTACAGCTTCATTCTCTTCTTCATAATCAAGGCACTCTATCCATAATTAAGAGGTCGTTCACACCATTTGAGATTACCTATCCTAGCATGCCCAAGCACACTATGTGTACAATCTATAAATTGCTCATACAGGACAACTTTACACATAAACCTTGTTTCACAGATGCATGGGAGACAGACCTGCAGATCTTACTAGGCTAATCCAATGGCCAAAAGTATTTATGACTACACACGTCTGCTCACAAAATACCATTATGTTGAGGCCCAATACAAAATTTAACACAATGTTACAGATGTCTCGCATTATTAAATATATTTTCAACTACAGTGTCCCCACTTTGTTGGAGATGCAACTCCTACATGGGCTCCCAACTCCACATATAACGGTACTGTCCTAAGATTTCTGTCTACTGAAACAAAATAATACACCTCTCTAAAAAGATTACTGGTGGGGATGTGCCGACTGACCCTGGTTTTTGGCTCTTGTCTTCGTCCTCATTCCCATTTCCTCTTATAAACAAATTGCTACTTAAGCACCTAAACAATGCAGCTAAATCCTTGATCCCGGTTGTTGGAAGTCTCCCTCACCTCCCACTATGTCTGAGTGGTTTACACGTATTGATTTTTCTATGTCTATGCAGGATTGATCCCTATCAGCCGGCAACCAGATCTCTGAGTTAACAGCCACCTTAATTGGCTGGAATTTAAATAGACAACAGACAAACATTGTATAAGGGTATCACCCTCACTCCCACCATAGTAACAATGTTTTTCACCGAGATGCAATTATAATGAAGTATCCTGGAATCATACTTCTCAAAACATTCTGTTCAAGCATGCATCACCTTCTTTACACCGATTTCCCCCTTTCTATCCCCTACCCTGCTTTCCTCTTCCCTACTTACCCTTGTATGAGTGTCACCTCCCCAAGTGTCTGTATATGTACATGTAAACATAAAAAAAATTCATATGTTGCTGTGTAATGTGCGTATTGTCGCTAACCAATAACGATTGTCGAACCTCGATTTGTGTTTCCAACGCACAAAGATTTATTCGCAATAAGTTGAAAAAATATGCTCAAGCGATGTAATAGTAAATACAGCCGTTACTTAACGCAGGCGCTCTGGATCCAGTGCAGTCATTCAATCCTGAAGTCTGGGGACAAGAAGTCTGCACTCTGGATCACAAGCTGCTGCTTATATACACAATCAAGTACAGTAATACAATGAAGATGGTATGGCTTGCATCTATTGGTCCGGGTCTCAGGAATGTCCAAGGGGTCGTCAATCATTGGCTGGTTCATCCTAAGGAATCCAAAGGAGGGGGTCATCTCTGCAGGGGGTATGCTCTGCTCTTCCCGCCAGAATTCCTTACTCTTAAGTAGTTCATAATTCCCTATCATTCATAACTTGCGTATGCACTCTGCGATTCCCTCGCAGAGCGCACCAAACAGTAGGATATGTAACAAGGTTCATTATGATACCACTCATGATGTTATTCCTTTAACCCGTTCTGTGTATTTCACTAATATGCATGTAACTCTGATATAACATATAAATACTACTATATTTCGACATAACTGACTATGTGTTGCAACTACCAATAATGTGTACTATTTTATAAGTATGCGTGTTTGTGCAAATGTATGGTAAAAGACCAATTACTGTTGCTGCCACGTGTAGTGGATGCGTACGCCCTTTCACGCCGTAGCGTGCCCTTGTACGACATAGCGTACCGTACGCATCTTTTCAGACAAAGACAACCAAGTTTGCTAGACTTTAATTGAAATGACTTTATCCAATTTGCTGACTTCGACAGCTGAATTGTTTTGTTGGTTCTTTGTGAACTGTTATCATTGCCTATTATAGGTTAATATGCAACTTATAATTAAACAATGCAAAAAAAAACCTCAGAAAAGATTTAATTCTTCTCCTTTAGCATCAATTCTGAATTTCATTTATCGATATACAATATGCATATATGCATAATTATGAATAAAAATAACAATATAAAAAGTAAATATATAGCACAAATATAATCCCATTACCACTACATAAATCATATAGACATATATAGATATACACATAAATACACTGAAGTGCATACATGCATATGTATACATATACATACAACCATCAATTATTAAAAAAATATTATATTTATTTTGTGAGACTAATGTATACTTGATGCTAGTATTAATTGAACTTATGCCTAAGTCTAATTACAAAACTAATAAAGTTAACCATGTAATTTCAAAAATACCAACTGTTAAACTCTATTGAATTATTGAGACCATCTGAAAACTAAGTCTGCAGTTTGAAAATCCATGCTAGTTCTAATCGACACAATTTTCTGTACCTATCCTCTCCTTTTATAGTAGCATATAAATATAATAATAATAATCATAAATGATGAACTACCAGATTGTGAAGTAAATTGATCTTTCTTATTTTAAGTCTCGACCTTAGTAATTCACCTCTTTATTTTTTATATGCATATTCCTATGTTTTTCTATCAAAGGGCCAGGATATCCTCTTTGTATAAAATGGCATCTTATCAGCTTGAATTAAAATTTCTCAAGTGTTCAGTTACATCTGAGTCTATTCAGCTGACCCTTGGAGATAGGAGTTTGTATGGACTGTTTTATTACAGTTTGTTAAAATAATTTTATTATCATGTACAGAAAGGGTGATGTCCCGGAAGTTTATGGTGTGGTAATCAAACTGGTGAGTGAATTTTAAATTAAAAGAATTTGTGTTTAGAAAAGTGACAAATTTATCTGCTACTTCTAAGCCTTTTTCCCAAAGAATAAAGAGATCATCAATATAATTGCTTTATAGCACCAGGTTTGCCCTGAAAGGACCATCCCAAATATAATGGTCCTCATATGCCCCCATATATAGGTGTCAAATCTCAGGGCAACCTGTTGCCCATGGCCGTCCCCAGTGCTTGTAAATAAAAAAAGGAATCAAAAATAAATATGTGTGAGAATAAATAGAATTAAATCCAAAAGAGAAGTTTAGTGTCTCTCCGAGATCTCATCATTGTATACTTTACAGCTCCAATGTCAGCCAAATGAAGAATATGGTTATATAGCGCCTGAACATCCAGGGTCTGGAAACCAACTCCAGAACGCCAATTTACCCTTTCTATAAGTTCAAAAATGTGCATGGTGTCTCGGACGTGAGATCTCAGGGAAACAACATGGAGCTGAAGAAAGTTATCAACATAAAACAATAAATTTGAAGTCAGGGAACCTATATACAAAATAATAGGACATCCAAGAGGTGAATGTAGTGATTTGTGTATTTTCGATAAATCATAAAATAGAGGTGTGACAGGGTGCCGAGAAAATTAAAAAAAATATTCTTTTCATTAGTTATCACATTGTTTTATAACATTTTGTGACAAAATCGATTCAACTATTAAGTTTAGCTATATATATTTTTCCTTAGTAATAATTCTGATTTATTGTGCTTACAATTTCATTTGGAGTCCATTACCTGCACTCTTTATCTTTTACTTATTTAGTGGTTGGTATTTATTCAGTAGGGGTTGGCATTTCCCTATTAGAACAACTGCGGTTAAGATTCTTTTTTATTTTACAAATTTCAATTGCTTGTTGTAACACATATTAGCTCCTGGTATTCAAATTTCTTCTATGTAGTATATTGAGACATATACTAATAAAGTTTATAATTAGCTACAGGGGTTTCTGTTGTTTCACTTAAAACCACAAAAGAAAAATTATGTTTACTTTGTGTAAAATACAGATGTTCTTTTGTAGATTGTTGTGTTTTAGAGATTATTTTCAAAGTTCAGAAAAAAGAACACATAGTTATATAACCAACTTCTTGCCACTATTCAAAGAAATAATGTATCCAACCAGGAGGGAAATGAATAATCCCTGCAGGTGAGCTATAGTAGCTGTAAATGTGGCTAGACATAAAAAACAATACACTAATGTAAACAGGAGGAACAAATGAGTGCTCAAAATGCATTACAGAAAAGGCATAATGTAAATAGCAAAACAAATGCATATATTTAGCCAATGGCTGATCATTGACTCATAGCGCTATTTTGCTTTGTTAAAAGCTGACTAAACAATTTGAGTGTATTCATATTTCTAATAATGTAAAATATCTTTCATATATCAAAGCCCCAATGATTACAATCATGTAACAAATATATAATTACATTCTCCCTCTTCTATTTTCTCTCCAATACATTTTATAAAAACATCTAGAAAAGTGATTGAAAACTCCCTAATTTCGGATTTTCTTTTATAATAATTAGATCCATTTTTTCATCATGGTGTTTATCATAAATATAAATAATTCTTCTTTAATAATTATGAGTGTACAAATTCCTATAAATCATATAATTTAAATATTTTCAAATAAAAATCTGTTATGTATTGATTTAACAAAGTAAAATTGTGAATACTAGCCAGTATCATAGGTCATACCTATATGAAATGTAAAATATTCCAGATGAAGTAGGAAACCTATACAACTTCATGACTGAATATTAATAGCAAATACACTTACTAATTATTTGGTTCTCGTAAATGTTCATCTTGTGCCAGGACAACAAATACACAGGGAACCTTTGCTGTTATATATAATGCAGACATTTGTCATAGCTGCTCATGCTGATTCCCAAGACACCTGGGGCCTGATTCATTAAGGATCTTAAATAAAGAGGTATCTTATTTCAGTCTCCTGGACAAAACCATGTTACAATGCAAGGGGTGCAAATTAGTATTCTGTTTTGCACATAAGTTAAATACTGACTGTTTTTTTCATGTAGCACACAAATATCAACTTTAAATTTCAGTGTACAAATAAGCTATCAAGTATTTGCGTGCTACCTCAAAAAACAGTCAGCATTTAACTTATTTGCAAAACAGAATACTAATTTGCACCCCTTGCATTGTAACATGGTTTTGTCCAGGAGACTGAAATAAGATACCTCTTCATTTAAGATCCTTAATGAATCAGGCCCCTAGTTATCACAAATCTCTTAATAAATATGTTAAGTAACCCACTATTATGTGGCAGTCCCTATGTGAACACAAATCTATCATCAACTTAAGCAAAATGTATTAAAAGTGAAGACAAACTATTTCATCATACTTTCAGTTATCATAAACATAGGAACAATAAACTGTACAAGTTGAACTCAAGACCATGATAAAGGGGGATAGAAAAAGTCTCTTATAGTGGGGGCACTCTTTAATTTATAAAATAAGTAATTCAACTTCCACATAATTCATACTGTAAACAGCTTCACTGTATTTAGACCTTTTTGTTTGAAATTGCTATGCTATACTGAAGTAAAAATACAAGCATTTCATAAGTGTTAAAGGCTCTTATTGACAATTTATTACATTTATGCAAAGAGTCAATATTTGCAGCATTGACCCCTTATTTGAAGACCTCTACAATTCGTCCTGGCATGCTGTCAATCAAATTCTGGGCCACATACTGACTGATGGTCATCCATTCTTGCCTAATCAATTCTTGGAGTTTGTTAGAATTTGTGGGTTTTTGTTTGTCCATCAGCCTCTTGAGGATTGACCACAATTACTCAATGGGATTAAGGTCTGGTTAGTTCCCTGGCCATAGACCCAAAAAGTTGATGTTTTGATCCCTGAGCCACTTAGTTATCACTTTTGCTTTATGGCAAGGTGCTCCATCATGCTAGAAAAGTCATTGTTCATCACAAACTGTTCTTGGATGGTTGGGAGAAGTTGCTCTTGGAAGATGTTTTGGTACCATTCTTTATTCATGGCTGTGTTTTTAGGCAAAATTGTCCTGGTGCTAGTTGGACATTCTTAGGTGCCCTGAAGTCTTCTTCACAACTATTGAACCTCTCTCCTTGAAGTTCTTGTTGATCTGATAAATGGTTGATTTCTCCATGGTATGCATCATGGCAACCCTAAAAAAACTCATCAGCACAGGTGATAGGCAGAAAGGGTTTTTATAAACATTTGTGGACCAATGACAGGTGCACAGCCTGATTAACTGTACTTGGTGCTCTAATGAGAATGATTTGATTAGCAGTTGCCTAGCAACTGGTTAGACGGCATCATTGCAAGACAAGGAAACTGGTTACTGCTACCTGGAAAACAGTTGTAACTGAGGAGGTGCCTGACAGAGCCTAGTTCCAAAGGTTAGTAGCTCAGCATAGTGCTGGGTCAGCTGAAAATGTTAACACAATTTAACTGTTATTATCAACTACCTACAGCCAGGAAGTTGAACATTGCCTGTGATCATGAAAATGTATTCCCACCAAATTATATATATACACCTTATTTCCCCATGTATAAGAGGCTCCACTGTATAAGACGCACCTATATAAATCATGTGAAAAAATTGAGGATAAACATTATTCTCAATTTTTTCACAGAGTATTTGTGCAGCTTATACAGAGGAGAGACAACGCTATAGTGAATTCTAACTTACCCTGTCAGATGCTTCCTCTGTCCGGTAAAGTCTTCTCTCTGTCTGATCCTGATGCTGGAAACCCGATTAAGGTCCTTCCTGTGATGTCCAGATGTCCTTTCAGGACCTTGACAATCCTTTCAGGACCTCAAGGACCTGAAAGGATGCCTTTCAGGACCTTGTCAAGGTCCTGAAAGGACATTCGGACATCGCAGGGAGGACTTTAATCGGGTTTCCAGCATCAGGATCAGACAGAGAGAAGACTTTACCGGACAGAGGAGTCATCTGACAGGGTAAGTGTTACTACCCCTGTATAAGATGCACCCAGGTGCGTTTTATACATGGGGAAATACGGTATATATATATATATTTTTTTTTTATATATATTATAAGCTTAGTAATCTCACTCCGCCTGTACTTTGTCATCCTTAATCCTTAATCACTCACATCAGTCCCTGCCCCATTGGGCTAACAGTCTAAATTCCCTAACACACAGGCAAACACACAGACACACACTCAATTTGTTAGCAGCCAATTAACCTACCAGTATGTTATATATATACATATATATACCAATTCTAGCATTAAGGAAGACAAAGTACAGATGAATTGCAATTACTGAACTTAGAAACACATTTCAATTTAGCCAAATTTTAACTTTAATAGGTTTGATTGATTATTAATAAAAAAATTGTCATGATATTGTAAGAATTAGTATCAAGGATATTCTTGTGAGCCCAACAATTCATGGAATATACTATTTAATTTAAAAATAATTAAACTGTGACATTTTCATTTTAAAACTTTCAGAGTTCCTTTTTAGTGTGAAGGGAGACTTACAAATTGTGTTTTGACTGATAATTCTTTGATGAGTATATCCACAAATTGCATGTGATTAATTCAAAAACTTTTCAGCATATTGACTCATCTTTAAGTTAAATTATTGCAGAAAACTAGTTATAATCTAGAAAAGTAATTTCTCATAATTAATTGCATTGTGAAGTGTTAAATGAAATTTTAAACATACAGATGTAGAAGGAAATGTATTTATCATTCAAAGAAAATTGAGACAAAAGATATATTTTTGGTGAATAATTCAGTCAATTACAGACCTTTTGATTAGAAAGTTGAACCAATGTGGTTCAGACAAGGACTACAGTGTGTTTTTAGATTTTTCTATTTTTTTGTCTGTAAACATATTTTTATGATATCTCATGTTATTAATGGAAGTAGCATGTGGAATCTGATTTGGAAATTATTATTTAAATGTAGTGTTAACCTGACATAAGTCTCCTCAGTTAGGTGCAATATCAACCTTTTTGTTACTTTATAGAACTGCTTTTGGAAGAACATTTGGAAAGTCTGGAGTTTCTTACATTTGGATGGTTCACATCTTGTTTTATTTTTGGAGTTGCAGTGGTACATCTTAGTGTGTTTTCGTCTCCGATGAATGGCTTTAAATAGTTTATTTTGCAAATTAGACAATTAATAGTATTATTTTTTAATCAAATGTATTTTTTTGTATTTGTTTCTTTTCTTTTTTAGCAATTGCTTGCAGTGGACTTGGATTTAATTTCTCAGTTGTAGCGCCACTTGCTTGTTAAAACGGATTAACAACTTGCTTAGTATCTAAATGTAATAGCATATCTTTCTGTTACTACTGGCACTAGACCAAGACTGTTTTCATCTGTTGTAAATGAGTACTAAACACAATCAGGATGCCAGCAATTAAAAACACATGTGTCTCTTGCTAACTTGTCTGAAGATTCTCCATTGTTGGAGGTAACAATACATTCTTCAATGGTTTTAATTGTGGAAGAAAGTATTTGAAAAATAAGAATCAGTGTCCTTACATGCTTGACAGAGTGATCAGAGTTCGTTCTACACATCTTTGTTGCTTATGTTTTCTCAAAAGGTGGAGGTTGAATTGGTAGGTAAAGCTACTTTAATCATTAATGACACATTACATATTAACAGTACTGGTAAAGTGGCAAATAAAGTCACCAGTGATATTACCTCCTTCTGATAAACACACTTTCGCTCCCAAGATGTGACAGAGAACATCACCATCACAATAGAATGTTTAAATCTAATGTTTATTGATTCATTTATAAATCTCAAATGCATTATATAGTGCTGTATATTAAAGGGATAATGATACTATAGATGGGCGTGCTCGGTTCCCCGAGATCCGAACCCACCCGAACTTTGCCTATCGGAGTAAGGAGCCGAGCAGGCTCAGTACTCTCCCGCCCGTTCGGAATTGAAATCAAGACAAAACGTCATTGTGACATCGTCAGATTTCGGGGTTCGGGTCTTGCGATATTTCAAATGCATAAATACTCGCCTCCACAGCAATCCATCGCCATTTGACAGAGGGAGAGAGCAGGGTTAGGTCACAGGCTGTATTAGAGCAGGGACAAAGCAATAATTATACACCTTATTCTTTCTATTATTATTTCAATTCTATTCTATTCAATTCTATTATTATTACCAATTCTATTAGCAATTGTTAGAGCAGGAAGAGAGGAGGATAGAGGAGTCTTTTTTTTCAATATTTAGCACTACAAGTGCTTTGGGGTGTCCCATATTCCCCAGTGTGAAACACTAATTTTTCTGGCTGCCAAAAGTCATATTTAGCAGCAGTATTTATACAATATTTTGCACTACAAGTGCTTTGGGCTCATTAAAATATATTCAAAGCAGTCCACATATGAGCAGAATAAGTAAGCAGGTGCTGGCCACAGTCCTGATGGTAGTGTTTCCAGTACGTCATCTTGTAAAGCCTTTGTAAAAGTACATAGTCTTTTTAAATCAGGGAAAAAAACACACACCCAAAAAAATTTACAGTGTTGAAGCGGAACAGAAGTGTAACTGAGGAAAAGTAAAGTGCCGATAAAAAAAAAATTGCCAACATGCCATTCTATACACGCAGTGGCAAAGAAAGAATGAGGCCTTCGCCTTTCTCTATTAGTGGCAGATTAAAAAATGTTACTGAGCCTTCTTCTTGTACGGTCACTCGTGACCAAGCAAGACCAAGTAATTTCTAGTCTAAAAGTGGTGCACAACTACTGTTACGCGTGAAAGCCAAGCTGCAAGAAAACAAGGCATTAGAGGATAATGTATGCTCTGAATCAGAAATGACACCAATCCCTGTGGAGAGTCCATCCAACAGTGGGATGTCTAATCGTGAGCATTCTGTTAGTGTACCCATAAAGAGGGAACCTTTCAGCAGTTCTGCTGATGTGTGCCTGAACAGCCCGAGTGTAGCCGGTGATACACCAAGTGAGGTTGACACTTTGGAATTAAAAGAGGATGAGGGGGAGATTTGGGTAGCCGACGAGAGCGCTAATGAGGATGCGATTGATTGTGTAAGTTCTGCACCAGTGGCAGCAGTGTGACACCAGTGGCAGCAGTTCTGGCACGTGAGGTTCTGGCACCAATTTGCCCTTTCCAAACACAAGCAGGGATGACGCAGGTGGCAGACCACAACAGTTTTACATCTGGGCTTGTTTGAAGGTTTTGACAAAAAAATGTGTGACCTTGCCCATAACTCCAACAAATCCTACTATTAACATGCAAAGGATGGTGGAGAGCCTAGCAGGGATTAAACTGTATTTTTCCTAATTTGCACTAATAAGGTTTGGGTGTAATATACACCCAAAGACAAGTGCTCAATTGCTAAGAGTTATTGATGAAGAGCAAGACAAGCAGGCTTGTCTGTATAATTTTCAGGCAAATTCTACTGCGTTATATAGGTAACACCCAAATAGAAGAGCTACATTGCTCCATTGCTAATTGTAATTGCTGAAATAGAAATAATAGGGCTGATAGTCTTGGTCTAAATCTGCAGTTACATTTTATTGTACCATAGTTAACTCAGAAACAGGAGAGGTGGCAGGGTTTAGTGATAATGTTCCTCAAACAATACTAATTCATCCCACCATCATAAAAGTCAGAGTAGTATGATGTAATTGCCGATAATGGCTTTCCAAATGGAATTACTAGTTGATTTTAGGACAGAACTGTCACAATTTTTGGCCAATTCTTTTACAGCAGAGCAAATATCAAAATGTTGAGCGGACTTACCTGCATCACCACTGGGTGTCTTGGGAAAACAATTTTTTGTACAACAAGCAGTTACTAGAGAAACTGAAGGAGAAGACAACCAAACAAGATGTTGATAGCTCTTGGATCCTTGCGAAGCAAATTAAGTATTTAATCTACAATTAAAATATAGTTAGCACATTTACTTTGTTTTATTTCACATGTTAAATTTCTGTAACTCCTTGTCAAAATGTATTATTAAGGCAATCACTTGACTCAAGCTAACCGTGTCTGCACTCTCTTCACAGGTGACTACTTCGCTGGACTAAAGTACATTCTTCTCAAATGCTATTCTTCTTGCAGCTGCTACGTTATCCTACATGCTGTTGTAGAAACCAGAAATTGACCCTAAATTTTTCCGGACAATAAACAGCATCTCCTGCATGTCATTTTTTAAAAGTTCTGTAACACCAAGTTGATTGTGTGTGCAAAACAGGAAATGTGATGGAATTCAACCCTGCTGTAATGCTTGAACAATATTGGGGTCGTAATCAGAAATGACATATCCTCAGGAGAGGCCAAGCAGGATTAGCCAACTTTCAATGACATCCCTTAGTTTTTGAAACAGATTGTCAGCTGTATGCCTTTTAGTGAAGCTGCTGATACACAGAGTAGCCTACTTCTGAAAAATGTGACTTACTTGGGTACATGCCGCTGCTGTCCCTGCTGGTGAAGGCGAATGACCAACCCAATGGGCTGTCACAGTCATATAATCTTTACTTTGCCCAGTTCTGCTTGGCCACATATCTGTGGTTAAGTGTACAGTGGGTAGAATGGCATTTTGTAGCCCAATAATTAAATTTTTAGGAACCTTCAGGTACAGATGGGTAATAGCTTTTCTAGTAAAATGGTATAGTGATGACATTTGCTAACAGGGACAGAACACCTCAATTAAATGTCTTAAACCAGCTGTATTAATAGTGGACATTGGACGCAGATCTAATACTAGCTTACCCAGGGCGTCCTTGATCCGCTTTGCGACTGGGTGACAGATTTCATACTTGCTTCCTCTTGCAAAGGATTGTTTAACTGTAAATTGTTGGTTCTGGGGATATTGATGATGAAGGTGTTGGGGGGTAGATTGCAGGTACTGGGATGTAGATGAGAGAAGGGAGGTAGATGATGCTGGACTGCTTGTTGTTATTTTTTTAACCTAAGTTTCTGATTTTCCCAACAGCTTTCCAAGAACTCGCTGGAAAATTACGTAACATGGATGAGGATCCCAGATGGTGAAGGTCCCTACCTCTACTGAGTGTGGCTTTAAAAACGCTACAAATGGCTAGACAACTGTTGTCAGGATTTGTGTAAAAATAATTCCACACATAAGGGTGGATTTTTGGTCTTATGCCCAGGCATGACAATGGCCTTCTTATCACTGGCAAGAACTGCAGCAATTTTTATTTTAAAGTGTATGAAAATCATATTGTGACCTAGGAGGTGGTCAAAATTGAATGGAAATGACTGGAAATTAGTTTTAGTGAGGTTAATAATAATGTAGGTACAAAATAGTACCTTAATTAGGTTATTTTAGCCCAAAAAAATTTAATTTCTTTTAACAAATTGCAAAACAAAAACAAACAAAATCAAAACCAAAACCAAAACCAAAACACGCAAGGGCGGTTTAGCAAAACCAAAACCAAAACACGACGGTAATTCAGATCCAAAACCAAAACCAAAACACGGGGGTCAGTGAGCATCTCTAAATGATACAGACAAATTTCATACAATTACAGGAAACAGAATGCCCTGCCCAAATGAGTTTACAATCTAAGAGGCATGGCATATACATTATGCAAAAGGTAGTGGGGTAATATTTGTAACTGTTGTTGGTAATATATTGTCATGAAAAAAGGCACCGGTCTCTAGGCAGTTGACAATTACTGTTATAGCCATATTTTTCGGCTCTGGGCTGTTGGTGGATACAAGCACTGTGCTAGTTCCTGGCTCAGGCAGTTGATGGATTACAAGTGCTTTGCTAGTTTCTGGTCCCAGGCAGTTATTGATTATAAGTACTGAACTCGATCCTGGCTAGTTCCTGACCCCCTTATGGGCCATATGCTTTTAAGAAAGGATACCCTTTAAGAGTGGAATACATAGTAAACTCGGAATTCACTTTACGCTTATGTTATAAGCGTAAATTGCGACCGATTCTATATAAGGTCCTCTTGCGCCTTTGGTCTTAATTCACAGATATTACTTACAAACATTAGACAATAAACCGGTATTCAAAGTTATAACTGTGGACCCAACCAGAGTATCTAAAAGCCTAAGATTGGTTAAATTATCTAAAGACAGATAAAGATTACATGTCTGCTTGGCAATGTTGACAAAGTACAAGTTCTTACATGGACTGTTGGTGGCACGAAAGTGTCACCTGTAATACATTTCTGGGCTGGATTGCTTTTCAGAATTTACAATGCATGGCTATGAGGATGCGGTGCTTAATATTTTATGATCCTCTTCAGCCCTGATTTTTTCTGATTGCCAGTACTAACATGCAATGTATCCCTTAGCGATCACTGACAATGCATTATATTTAAGTTAAAAGTTACAAGCAAAAAGTCACACTGTGATTTGGGGAATATCCATTCCTTTACAAATTTTGTAGATGCTTAGGCAAAGTGTCAGGCTGCTTTTGTTGGCATTACAATCTTTATAACAGATAAAGTGATGTTGTTATGTGTTAAATATTTAGGACCTGATTCATGTTCAGTCTATTCGTGTTGTGAATCTTGCTTGAAATAGCTCTGTGCATGTGCAAAAACATACATTACACTAATGAATACAGTTGCATGTAATTCATGTCATTTCCTGCTGCCTATGACTTGAGAGGCAGAACAGGGGAGGAAAGGGGTAGACTAACATAGGCCATGTACAGTAGAAGCATTCCAATGCTGATGTAACAGATTCTAGTCCTGGGTAAGTATGCTTAGTTTCAGCCGTATCATTTGCACCCACTTCAGGGCAGGTGTAAATGCAGATTGATAGTATTGACTGTCACGGCATATTCTTTGATTCAAAAAGTACATGTATGCGTGCCGCTAGCACAGAACATCTGTATGCAAGATGCAAGTAAGACTGACTGTAAAAAAATAAAATAAAAATTGTATGTACAATACACATTGAAAGCATCTTTATGTAATGTAAAAATATATATATGTGTGTATATATATATATATATATATATATATATATATATATATATATATATATTTATATATGTGTGTGTGTATATATGTATACATATAAACATATACACATAGACAGAGAGTGTGAGTGTGTTAATATTTATATAAATAATTATGCTGATAATAGTTATTTTATTTCATGATGAAAGTATTTGTTATGCGTCCCGATGTGACCTTTTACTGTACATATACTAGCAATCTGTTCTGTGTGTTAACCTACTGCAAGTACTGTATAGGCAGAAGGTACTTGAATCCAAATTCAAATGGAAATGTATCATGATATAAGCTTGGATTTGAATAAACTCGTAAATACGCACAAGTTCCGTGCTCTTTTTTCAAACACAATTTACATGCAAGTTGCATTTGGAATTGAATTAAGTCCTTTGTTCCTCTTTCATTTCCGCAAACTAAGATTTCTTTACTGGGATCCCATTTTACAAAAAAAAATAATATTTCCTTCTTTTTTATATGTAACCTGTGAGCACCTGATTATTTTTCTGTGATTTCTTCTTTAACGAGATGAAGTGAAGTTGGTAAAGATTAAATAAAAAATAGCACTCAAGACCAAGCTTGATGCTTAAACCAATGAACCAAAAGACAGATACAGTCTCTTTATCATGCTCTGAAAATTTTTCTTAGTTCTCTAAAAAGTATAGTGCGGGGGCAATTAAATAGAATTTAATTTTTCAAAAATATTAGTAATTCGCTTGCATAAAAGATACATAATTACACAGCTAGAAGATTAAGTCATACTCAGAATAGTCCAATAGCTGTCAATGGTGTGTGCAGGAGACTGGAAATTTTAAATACAAAATGGAAGAATATACCTTTATTATAAAACTACATATGTATTGCAAATGTGAAAACCTAGTTTAATTAAACAAGTTAGCAAAATGTTTTAATATTTTTTTGACGCAAGAGTGAATATATAGGTGATTCTAAAAGTATTTCTGTGCTAAATTCAAACATCGTTGTAGAATGTCACTATCACATAAGGATTTTGAGTGACACCCACTTAAACTTTACAAAAAATACATTTATTAACAATATGTACATAGTAAATGATTAACTCACTTACAATGTAAAAGTTTAGGATTTATGCAGTATTTTGTCTCACTGGCATCCCTTTTAAATGGTCCAACAATAGTCAGCAAGCGTACTTAGACTCCCTCTGATACCACTTTTCCATTCCTGGAATATCCAGGTATAACCTTTCGTCGTGTTCATCGCTGACTGCTCCAAGAATTCCTGGAAAAAATCCAGGTGTGATTCCAAGAAATGCATTTTCAAAGACATCTTACATCCCATGGTCTTGTAAGATTTAAGAAGATTGTCCACTATTTCTTCATTGTTGTCTGCCTTATGTTTGCCTAAGAATTTCCAGCAAATACTCTTGAAACACTCCAATGCAGATTATTCAGTCTGATTCAACTGACCATCAAAGCTCTCATCTTGAATCTATTCTCATATTTTGGGTCCTACAAAGATCCCCTCTTTAATCTTAGGATCAATAATCCTCTGGAATTTTTTTTGTAAGTATGCAAATCCAAGTCCACTTTGATCCAGTACTGTAATAGAATTCTTCATAAGACCAAGTTTTGTATGGAGTGGTGGTAGATATACGTTTCCTGAATCAAAAAGCTGTGTACTGATAACATTCTTCTTTCCTGTGGTTAGTAATGTTTTCCTTGGACACTGCTCATGAGCATAATGATTTATACGGTCTGTGCTCTCCCACTCACAAAGAAAACAACAGTACTTTGAGAAACCAAGTGGTAGTCCAAGCAGAAGAGCAAGGACTTTTAAGTCAATCAATAAATATAGACCAATCTTCTGTTTTGTACTTGTGACCATATATATTGATACACTCGCGTAGTCATCACTCCTGTGACTCATCATGTCCAACGTGCATCATCCAGCATCACACATTTAAATGAAATAACTTAATAGTCCTAAACAAATAAAGTATTATTTTATTTTTATTTTTTCAAAGAAGCAAGTTCAAAAACATGCCATTTAATAAAGAACATCAGCAGATAAAACTAGACAATATCATCATAAGACAATTAAAAGAAGCTTAAACCCAGCAGCTGCACTAGGATGTGGTACATAAAGACTGAGAGAAAGGCAAGTAGAAATGGTTTGGAGGGGCTAACAAAAAAGAAAAAATATTGATTAATGGCTAAAAGGAACATATGAAAAAAAAATCAGCTACGCCAACACAACTACATCACATATATTATATCAAGGATCTTACAAATTAAGTTATTGTACACCTCTGTTGAGGCACAGATGAAAAAATAAATACATTATTTTTCTTATTTTGACATCACATTTAATCATTGTACACTACCACAAAATAAAGGAAATAGCCTTAAGCTCAGTATATGGTTCAAATATAACAATAGCAAAACGAGACAAAAATGTATTGATCCTTTAGAATTATTTGTGTTTCAGCACTGACCTAACATATTATCTGATTTTTAATGTTTCTTAACCAGTGTGCCATAATCACTCTCCAGACAATTGATTCCTGAGTGATGATGCTGCTAACCAAAGCATAATGTTGTTTGCTTCACATAATCACACAGGAGATTTGAATAAAAATCATGTTCTTGGAGTCTCCAATCTACTGTTACTAGGGTTAAAAAAAGATAGCATTATGAGTGTAGGTCTTAGGCATCACTGTAGTCCAGTGCCTTGTAATTTATGTGCTGTTGTAAATATCTGGTGGGATTTTGAGTTTTTTTTGCCATAGTTTACTATAATATTTATCAGATGAGCATTGCAGTAAACTTCTTAAAAGCACAATGCCTGTTGTGGTTCGCCACTATTGATATACGTTTGCAGAACAGAAGACAGAGGTCTTTGTCTACAGCAGCCACCTTTACCATAGAGCTTGCTGTGCTCACAGTTACTTGGATGCTCCTAGGTCTTAAGCTTTAGCGTAGTGGAAGCTTATACATAATACCGCAGCAGGTGGATAGGAGGCGGTAGCTAAGATAGGAGCGGATGTTTAGAAGCAGGCCAGGGTCAGAGGTCCATAGTAGACAGAGAAGACAGAAACAGGCCAAAGGGTCAGGGCTGGCAGCGAGCTGGGATTTCCAGCTAACAAAGCCAGAGGAATAAAAAAACTAATACAGCGTGGAAACTGATTGAGATCAAACACGATACTGAATGAATAATAAAAATTTAATTCACATACCAAACATATACAATATACATTGAATTAAATTAATATAAAATAAAATATCTATTCCCTATTGGGGGATAAAATATGTCTCAAACTGAAATGTCCAAAGACAATTGCTGTAGAGATAGGACAATGCGATGTGAGTTACATTCATGGAATGAAACATAGCCTATGGTTATGGATACATAGTCAATGGGTGGACCAGGAAAAATGATGAGTGACTTACAGTTCCGTGATGAAAGAAATAGACACGGTAAAAACAAACATTACCGTTGTACAAATCCCAGGTGGTAAGTAGTAAGGTATATTGAATTACCCGGCTGTGCTAATTAACTCCACATGACCGACTAGTAAATTGCAGCTACGTGCTGAGACGCCAATCAATGTCCAATGATGTGAAACTCCACAGACCAAGAAGTAGACGGGAAACAGCAGTAAATGTATTAGATCAAACCGACATTGATAATCTAAGTCTGCCTCGTCCGAACTCCCGATTTAACATGCAATTTTCATTATCCTGATAGAATTAATTGAATTGTATTATGCATCACATCCAAACAATTTCTAATGTGTTTCTTTGCCTTCCAGGCAATTTCTTCAGAGGAAAAAATATATGTATGTAAATTTCATGCAGCTTGTGGTGCCAGAGTTCAGGGTAATCAGAGTTCGAACAGAGACCAAAAAACAAAGCCAAAGGTCCCAACGAAGAATCAGATCAGAGATAACAAAGCATTCACAGGGACAAATACTGGTCAGCAAAATGTGCAATACACAGGACGCTATAACTGGCAGGAAGGCTCCCTGCCTTAAATACACAAACTGAACCAGTTCCACACAAGGATAGTAAGCACCCAGGGAATTATGTGTTAATTTCAAATGCGCCCGGCTGCCACAGATGACAATGTCCAGCACTGATTGAAGAATTATCCTGGACTTTGCACTGTGGGTGGCAGAGACGGCCAAACCGAAAGTGACATTATGGATGTTGCCGCAACTGGCAATAATGCCTACATAGGTATTAAACAGAATAAAACAGAAAGAGCAGCACCTTTCCATGATTTAATTATTGATGGCTGATTCGTACAACTGTCTGTTGGGTGTTTGGACAGAGAAGGAGTCAGGGTGGAGTGAGTGACAAAGCTGGATTAAGGCTCTGGGGGGCCCAGGGCACTTAAGACAGAGTTTCCCTATGATGTAATACAGTTATCATTTTAGATAAATGTTAGGCAAATAGACAGACAGTACTGTGTGCACTACTATTTGGTACACACAGCTTTGCCTTCATGAGCAGTACAGTGTGAAGGAGGTCATACCTTCCAACTGTCCTTGCAGTCGGACCAAATTCTTACTAAGCACCTCACCCAAATTTGTGTCTGTTCCACCAGAGACAGGATATTTGGCAGACTGTACTGCACTCTTACCTGTTCTTGTTGTCTTCACTACCTTGGGCTGCTGGAGCCTTTATCTCAGTTGCTGCTTGTCAGGATACTGAAATGTTGGGGGCCCTATTTAGAAAAAAAAATATTTAGAAAACAAATTAATAGCATGCAAGTTTAGTAATTATGCTTCTTTCCAGTCCCAACATTAAAATTATAGTATTTATGATTGATAAATATATATATTTCCCTCCAACCAGTCCTGATTAAATTAGTAGCATATACATTTAAAAAAATAACAATAATAATATCCCTGTTGCAATAAGGGGACCAAAGTACCCCTCAAGAGAATTGACTATATAATTTATTAAATATAAAATATGGAAATATAACAACCAGAGTAATTACTCTAAATGTGGATTGCCAATAAGCAATTTCTTATGGCAACCATTTTGTAAACAACAAACATGAATATTGAGTAAACATAAAGAGAATTCTCATAGGTGTTCACAGGTAAACAAATAAAAACTTAGAGCATATATTGAATCTTAGCCCAATTACATACTGAAATGTCTCTGGATAATGCTCGCTAAGAAAAACCACAAATATATATGGATCTATTAACTGTAGGCACTAGAAGTCACAAGCCTAGAGAGACTTTACCCCTAAGTAAAAGTCTTTCACCATACCATTTTCTGTGCCTATTGATCCCAATAAAAAGTGATATCCAGAGTCCAGAACCAGTATTATCTTATGCAGCTTCTAGAATGATGTGAAATCAAGTCTGGCAGTACTAAATAATTGTAAAGCCGTACCGATAAATGTTCCATTGATAAGAAAAAAGTCAGTGAAAGGTCTGCGGTCTGGGATGGCGAGTATGGGACTTACCCTGCATTTTAGTTGATTCTCTGGTCCCTCCGGTTCACATGTGTACCCTCGCTGCTTGTCCACACCCCGCAGACTCCTTCAATGGTCAGTAAGTAATCCACCAATGTCTGTGTGAATGGTGCTCATGTGCATGCGTTGATGACAGGGTTAGCCGCAACTTCATAGTCAGGACAAAAGAAAAGACCCAAACATGAAAATTATTGCGCCATGGATATTATTATTGTTGTTTCTATCATCCTAGGAGATTGGGAACTTATTCTCCTGCACCCCTTTTTTTGCCCTTGGCTGCACGATAATTTTCATTGGGAAGCGCAGGTGTCCTGTATTCCATTGTTGTTTCATTTAAAAAATAAACCTATTTCCCTCCCTTCAACCAGTACAGACCACCCCATCTCAGCAATAGATTAATAGCATTTACGTTTAATAATTATACCTCTTTACCACAACCATCACTGCCACTAAATAATTAATATACACAACTAATAAAAGACCTCATTCTCCCCAAACTCAGCCTCACATTCAATTACTAGCCCCCAAACTACCCCAGCATTAAATTAACGGTCCCATCACCCCAACTTAAATTAATGGGCCCTTTATTAAATTAAATAACCCCACCTTCACCCCATAAATAAAATAGCACCCATTAAATAATTACCCCCAGCCACACTCCACCATTAAATTAATAGATTACTTCCCCCCACATTATATTAAGACTACTTCCCTTCCCTCACATTAAATTAAGACCGCTTTCCTTCCCTCACACATTATATTAAGATACCCCCTTCCCTCATAATTTTTTTTTTATATTCTTTTTTATATGTAGTTCCATCCATGTGTAGGAGAGGCAGACTTCTCTGTCTGTCTCTATTGCAGCTCTGCACACATGGGACAGCTCCTGTCATGTGGAGCGCATTCCATGTGACATCTGTCTCTTGCGGTGAGGGATGGATCAGAAAATCCGTGGCCAAATGAAGGAAGGTAGATGGTCACAGAGCAGGCAGGGACCAGCCATCAAGTACAATTCTTTCCCCTCTGCTGGCACCCTTTGAGAGATCCTGGTATGGTATCCTGGTATGGGGGTGTGACATCAGTGCCCCTTGCCCCCATTCCCTTTAATATAGTTCAAGTGAGAGCACACATGAATGGTGAAGATAGTAATGACACATAGAATACTTTATGTATTTATTTATTTTGTAGGAATTGTTCCCTCTTTATACCTCACTGTAATCATGGCCCCTCTTCTGCATTTAATGTTAAATCATTTAAGAGTTAGCCTGTGTACTATTTATGTTTTATATTATTTTACAATAACAATATTTCTATTATTATTTTTAAGATTATTATAGTGAACATAGGGGAATTACAGTTATAAGGATTAACCAATAACATAAATAGGGAAAAAAAGCATAAGTGACTGCAGTGTAAATGAATCCATTGATAATTTGAGCTTCTCTGTAAGCTAAGGGGTATACATTTGAAGCTAGAAGTACAGATGTGTATCTATTTGGTAGCTCTGCCCACCCCTGTGTTAAAAGATAACAGCATCACCTTTAGGGAAAGCTGACAGCTTCAAAGACCTCCTGGAGTGAGCTTATGTCCTAGGATAGGGTTTTGACACCTGAATAGATTTTTAGAAACTGCTCAGCATGTTGTCTTACACAAAGAGACCGCATAATGACTTGCTATATTTTATATCGCAAATATATTTCAGTTTTCAGAATACCACTAAAAATCAATAAATACCACTAAAAATCAATAAAGTGAACAACCACATATTTAAAAATAGCATGATGAAGAACAGCACATACATCGAATAAAGCTGTCTGTCACTCCAGGAAATGTGAAGAAGAGTTTGGTATCGGGAGACTTGAAAACTAGTATTGGATTTATTAATAATAAAATTGGGTCTGTGTGACACTCCATAGGAAAGTTAGGTCACATTTTAGCATTGGGAACTAAAACAAGGAGCTGTAAATTGTAATTGTAAACAGTGTCACAGATCCGCCCTGGAGGAGGAGAAAGGTAACAAAGTTTCTTTGAAAAGATGAGAACACTTACAAGAAATTGTCAGACTTTTGGAAAATCAATCAACATTGATAAGCTGTCCATCTTTGAAGCCAATTACCCTTGGCACAGATTATACAACTCATGTAAATTTATATTCTGAAAACATTATCCTTTACAGGCCTGAGTCATTAAGGAAAGTAATGCAAAAAAAAGGAGTAAATGTTCTCCCGGACAATGCAAGGGGTGCAAATTATTTTGCATATAAGTTAAGTACTGGCTGTTTTTTCATGTAGCACACAAATACTTGAGAGCTTTATATTTATACTGAAATTTAAAGTTGATCGAGGACATACCCTGCCCCAACTATAAATCTGTCCAACATTTTAAATTTACCTCTCCCTCCAATGCAACATGGTTTTGCCCAGGTACAATGTTACTCCTTTTTTATGTTATGCTCTCCTTAATGACTCAGGCCCTATGTGTTTATCCTTTACTTTACATGTTCTGCTTATATTATGTCATGTCAACATTTATTAATTGTTTTTATTACCTGTAAGCATGGTACTTTTTGTATATTAAATCTAAAATTTAATAAGTGCTGTGCTTATTGCTAAATGAATTCACAGCCTTTTATGAAGAAGATTGTTTGACTATGCTAACCCTTTAAATACTAATGTGTGAATGGTTAATACATTTGTCTACAAAGCCTAGTGTGTAATAAGAAGTATAATTTACCAGTGTGGGAAGTGTTAAAGGGAAAAGGACCAGTTAAATCTATAGCCTAAGGAAGGTGAGCGCAAGGTTTAGACTGGAATTCTGAATGTTTCCTTACAGTAAGCTTCCAAGTTACAAGTGCACAGAGTGTGGTTTGTGACAGGTAAAAGTGTGTTAACATCTCATTAACAGAATTAAAACAGTCTTTTACACCCCCTTCTTGTTTTTCAGCTACCATTGAACTAGTTAGGTATGAATGAATCTTAAAAAATGGCATGACACATTGTGCTGCATACACCACATAAGCCACTCCTTCTTTCAGCAATGTCAAACCCAAATCAAAAACAATGGCAATTTGAAGATAATTATGTGCAACATGTTCATGTTGATGACCAGGACGTAGTAAATAAACAATTTTAAATTCAGCGCATTAGTTTAGGAATATATCCTTGGGAATTTGAGCTTTTACTAGAAAAAGAGATAGTAAGTAATATCTATAAACGCCGAAAAAATCATAAACTCACAATGCTCCTTTATACACACAAGCGTGGCTACCTAGTGTATTTCCAGTTGTGGTTAGAACTATCCCTGGAAAATTAATTTAAACCTAACTTTTTGGGAGTATCTCCCAGCCCTCCTATGGGCACGATAAATACTATTCCATCCCTGCAGATGCTGCTATGTTGGTATGCAAATCTTAAATGCTGTATTTAAGCAAACAAAAATCCAAACTGATACTTTTCAAATTGAACTTTTAAAAATTATGAACTTATTGTATTGCAGACAGCAAATTCCATTTTGATAACTCAATGGATTTTGGCCAATCTATAGCAGAACTGGTATTAAATAAAGATTATATTAAATATTTCAATTTGCCAGGTTCTCCATTACTGGTACTTTGTATATAGCAGGACCTGATATGTTAATATAATTAAAATAATGAAAACAAATACATCCTCCCAATTAAAATTTCTTAAACAAACCCCAACACTACTCAACCCAGTTGATTAGTATTATAATTGAAAAAAACTGCAGCATAGGTCTCCAGGGCAGCTCAATATAGAACTGGATGCATAGAGGGTGCAAAAATTAATATATACAATTGTAAATATAAAAGTGTAAATCTAGAAGTGTCACCACTAGGCTTCTATATAATGGATAATGAGTTTGTACAATTCCTGTTTATCATGCTTGAAAATATACAGTAAACAAACAACCATTTTAAACAGTTGTAAACAAAGTACACACAAGTTAAACATATCTTCATATAGAATAATATTTTATTTAAAATAGGTCAATATTTTTTTTATCTGATATAGTCATCAACTGTGCTCAGTCCTAGATTTAAACTTTTTTGTTCCATAGGTTGACAATGATGAGCTCCCTTTAACCAATCATGCCCACAACCACATGACATCTAAAGCCAAGAACTACATCTATTTTGCCTGAAATTAAAATTATCCTAATTTTTAGAAATGTGTAATATGATGTGGCTAAAACACTTCAGCTTCCTTACAGTAGGAATCTATAATATAAATGTCTAGTGGCGTGTGTTAGTCTGTCTGTGTGTGTGTGAAAAAAATAAAACCAAGCTGCAGCGCCACCTGCTGGGCGGAGTTATACACTGACCTACTAAATTCTTAGTGTGTGGGGGAAAAAAAATCAGAAAGGGCTGAAATTTGGTATACTAAGATGTTTTTAATTTGTTAATTTAATTTGTTAATTGTTAAAAGTGTTTATAAAGATTTAAAAAAAAAATATATATATTTCTTGAAGGAGAAGTGACAGTTGGGAGTGGTTGGTGGTTGCCGGGGGTGACAGTGGGGAGTGGTTGGTGGTTGCCAGGGGTGACAGAGTGAGAGGAGTGTGATACTCAGGACCGCTGAGAGAGATCCCTGTGTCTGGATAGACATCTGGATAGATGTGGCGATGAAAATGAAGGATGAGGTGATGGAGAAGAATGATGAGGTGGTGACATGTGGACAAAACCACGTTAAAAAAGGGCGCTTACGTCGGAAAGTAACGCTCTTCCCCTGGGGAGGCCTGGGCTATGGCCCAAATGCATGACAAGAACCTTTTTAACACCTTAAGTAGCTTGATTTGACTAGAATGCATGAGTATTATGCACAGGTTAACTTGTATGTATATATGAACAGGATTGCATATAAGAACAGGAAATGGTAACAAGATTTAAAGTTATATACTACTACAAGGACCATAAGAAGCAGTCTACCTTCCCTGCAAATTTACCCCTCTGGGCTATTTATGCTGTAACCAGAGGGCTGCAGAGCATGTGTAATTTTGTTCTTTCAAGTTATATCAGCTTTTATCTATGAGATACAAGTTAATTTGCCATTAAAGTATCTATGTTCTGAAAATAAGTTTATATTGTACACTTTTTAACAAAAGTCTTAATTTTGTGCTTCATTTTGTGCTGTACCTTCCCTTTCCCACAGGGATAACTCTAGCTGTTCCAAAGTTTATTTGGTGTGAACTTACATAACAGTAATTGTAACAAATGAGACAATATTTAGTTGCATTTTACCATCGTACTTTTTAAAACTTTGAAACTTTAATGAAGTAAGTTATGTATTTTGGTTTCACTATGGAGAGAGATAAAATACTAGTTAAAGTTCAGTATTTAACAATTGCAGTTATTATATTATATGCTTGATATACAAGCACCTAGAGAAGGCTGCATTTAAATATCATACGGTGAACATTTAGGACAATTTTCATTTTGACCTTCAAAGAATGGCCTCTAAGAAAGGAGAAAGTGCTTAGCCTGAAGTCTACGCTCATGTGTGGAGTGCAAATTAAGCTTTGTGTCATTCTAAAAGGTTGCTTTTTGAAAGATGCAGTGAATTGGAAATCATTATTAATGGTGTGTCATGGCTTCAATTAACGCAGCTTATATTTTATAAAGCATTGTTTCTGTTTGGGGCTTTTGGAAACTGTTACATTTTTATAAATCAAATGAAAGTATTTCATTGCAGTAAAGTTAATAATCATGGGAAATATCTGTGTTATTTTCTTAGTGAAATTAATTAATTTTGTAATTCATGTGTTAATTATAATGATTGCAAAGCATGCAGAGCACACATATCATACATGATTTGTGTTATTTATACTTATATGCTAGTAGGAAAGAATAGGTGAACCACGCTATTCTATGTTGTTATATATATGATCCAGTAATATATTATTTAGTGAGAATCCCTATTTTGGGAACCCACCATTTGCTGTATATTGCATTGTTGGGCACTCACATATACACAGGGATCTTGGCCAAAGAAAGCTTTACAGCTGCTGGATTTCCTCTACTGTGCATTCATGATTATATGTAAGCACTTGATCCCTTTTAAATACATCAAATGGTGGGGTACGCAGGCAAGGGAAGTTGGGAAAATTTATTTTTAAGGTAGACAACTCTTTTAAAATTTACAAACTCACTCTGACCATAAATGAGTTACAAACGGGAAACATTTCACAATAGTTTTTTGAGGGGTTTATTGTTAGGTGATAAAAATGTAAAAGCAAAAATGCTAAAAACAACCGCTACTACTAAATTACGTAGCTGTTCTTCCAGGCAGTAAGACTTAGTCTTGAGACTAAACTCCACAGGAGTACAGGAACAGTCTACCTGTGAATCAAAATAAAGCACATTCATTCTGATACACTACCAAAATGACCTCAGTGATGAATGGCCAGGACTCACTGTAGATGCGGGAGTGGATACCCAGAGTTGCAGTGAAAACTTATATTATGTAGGATCAAGACAGAAATAATGCAGTAGTATTCCTGTCCCAGCATTCTAGGCATTACAAGTCCCTGTATCTGTCCTTTCAGTGGTCAACCTATTGTGCAGCAGTTTTGAGGGTGGAAACTGTGGAGATGCCCATCAGCTCCTTTTAATGATTTATGATTCTGAACTACCATGGTAACTACAGTCAGATGGCACATGTTGTAGTGAGCAGTGAAGATTTGGAATGCCACTCTGAGCCCCTTTCTGTACTGTGAGATCCTCCTTTTCCACTCTATGCCATTGCATAACATGTTAGAATATGAGAGCCTGTGTCTGGCAGCCATTGTGCAGGGGCTAACCCAGGATTTGTAGAGAGGGGTTTCCACACCACTCTGCCAGTGGGCGTGATCAGCATACATGTAGGCATGGCTATAATATTAGCCAGTGCTTGGCTGCTCTTCAACTCTTCCTATCCCCATAATATACATGGGCAATGCTGCATGCACTACTGTTAGGTGCAAGCAGCTCTCCCTTTTCAAGCAGAGCCGTGGTCCAGCCACCTCAATTATACAGTGACCCAGGCTTGGAGGGGGGTCCCAGGCACTAGGAAACCCCCCTCGGTTTGCCTATGTTGTTGTTTACCAACTAGTGAACTTTTGTAAAGGCAATAATGATTTGTAGGAGGATAGCTTGCTTAAAAGTATATTAACTTGCTATTTAAAGAAAAAAATATTCTTTGTGGGATTGCGACTTCAAGTACTTTAGTAGAATAAGGATGTCCCCTGTAATTACAGCATATGGAAGAGAAATGTACAATGCTAATTACAAAAAGGATTTCCTGTTGTTAACGCACAGACCAATATACTAATTCACCAATTCTCATCTGATTTTAAATATATATATATATATATATATATATATATATATATATATAGTAAGATATATATGGTGAAGGGCGGCGCCTTCAAGTGTATACAATGTATATAAACATATAAGCACAGATGTACACAAAGTAGTCCAGAGGAGTTAGAACAGGACGGTGTCTGAATAAATGCCCTGCAGGTGACTCATAAATACTGTAGTGCAGGATAAAGTTGATCTGTAATTGATCGTGCAGAATAATAAAAGTGGTGTGCGTACCAGATATATAAAATCAAACCGCTTATCTGTATAGTAGCTCCTTAGAAATCCCGGAGTATGATCTGTAACCAATTCTCCTTAACGATGAATACAATGTATGTTCTAAAACAACCGGATTTTAATGAGCCACACAGCAGGTTACTCATATAGTACATTACATTTGTTATAAGGGTGACATACTTAAGCATGCCTATGACTTGTGTAGCTTTCGGATGCAATAATCATTTTGCCAAAGGATGTGGAAAACAATTTTTCAGATGAGCGGATAAGTTTGGTGTCGCGGTTGTTTTAGAACATACATTGTATCCATCGTTAAGGAGAATTGGTTGCAGATCATACTCCGGGATTTCTAAGGAGCTACTATATAGATAAGCGGTTTGATTTTATATATCTGGTACGCACACCACTTTTATTATTCTGCACGATCAATTACAGATCAACTTTATCCTGCACTACAGTATTTATGAGTCACCTGCGGTGCATTTATTCAGACACCGTCCTGTTCTAACTCCTCTGGACTACTTTGTGTACATCTGTGCTTATATGTTTATATACATTGTATACACCTGAAGGCGCCGCCCTTCACCATATATATCTTACTATGTTTATCGGACTAACCATCCATTTTTGAGGTTGGCTGCCACACGCACGTTGTGGAGGTGTTACTGTTACTATCATATTTATTTATTTATTTATTTATATCATATTTATTATATACACATATGCAATTTTGTATTTGTGTTACCATCCATACATTGGGTAAGCGCCACCTGTAGATATCTGGTTTATTTTTTCTACTATATATATATATATATATATATATATATATATATGTTACAAGTGCTATTTCAATAGTGTTTGTCAATATTCCTTAAACAGCGAGCAAATGACAGTTCTGTCCCTTGGCAGGCAGATTGTTGTTTCTTGCACATGATACAACTGCAGAATGACAATATTTTCCTGATTGCAATATGCCTTTCTACTTGGTAAATTGTTCTCTTGATATTCCTTGCAGGGGTGCTCTCCCTAATGTTTTTGCAGGGGTGGTTTAATTGATGTTTATCTTTAGAACTAGCATCTGACACTACTTGGAAGATTTCATGGGCTAATTTGCATGTATGCCTTACTTTCAGTGGAGACCTAGAAAGGAAAGGAAAACGTTTTGCATGCTCATTTGCATGTAATACTAAGCACAACTTCTGTGTGCAAATGTTGACATGAAGCTATGAATTTAAAAGAACTGTTTTCAACAACCATTTCTCTTTTCTTTAAAATCCAACTTATAAGAATGGTAGTTAGAACACATGTTTGGGTAAATGATTTTCCAAAGTTCTGAGATTACTTTGACATTGCAAAGGTCAATATAAAGGTTGCAATGAATGAAGAGAACTTTAACATTTTCTAATTACATTGTTTCAGTAAAAATGTGCACTGTGTTTAAAATAGTCTACAGACTAATGTTGCTATTTAAAATGTTAAGAATTCAACTTTTAACCGCATCACTGTTTTCCTATCCCCTCTAATTATTGGGATCATTTCACAAACATGACTGACAGACATGACTGACAAACAAAATTTATATTTAAAGTAAAAAAAAAAATTTCAATGAAAATTTAACACTTCAATCATCTTGTAAATAAGCTAGACCCTCTACCATGACACCTACCACTCGACACAAAAAGCTCTGCTCCTGAGCTCACACTTAATTTACTAAGTTACCTGGAGAGAAATAGTTAATTAAAAAAATGGCTGAATTTTAGCAATAGTAAATTAAGCTAATGTTACTGAAATAGTAAATTAAGTGAGAAGGTTGGGAGCAGAGTATTTTGTAGCAGACATAGGGGAGAATTTGGAAGGTTTGCTATGACAACATACATTTCTATATATTTTGTGACTATACAACTGCATAGACTGGTTCTAATCTACATACAGATCACATTTTCTTTATTAACTTAAAAATATTCCTATCAAATCATTAAAATATGTAAACTGATTTTTATTGTAAACAATTTTTAAACAATGTATCTGAAAGATGTATTTATATGCTTCTACATAAACTAGGATATCAGTGAACATGTTACAATAGTATGTAATGAGAAAATGAAAAACAGAACTCTCTCTCTCTCTCTCTCTCTCTCTCTCTCTCTATATATATATATATATATATATATATATATATATATTATGTTATGTCCCACAATCCAAACCACTAATGAACTACTAATATATTACAAATAGATTTTGTAGGACACAAGGTTTGCATGTATGACGTTTGCAGCTCCACCAACCAGTTAGCTCAAAGTCACAAGAAAACCCAATAGTTCACCATCACATACAGCAAGTCCATCACAGTAGTCAGAATGGAGGGAGCTAGAAAAGGAAAGGATTCACATTCAAAGGTGCATACCCCTGTCCCAACTTTACAGTGCAGTCAACCAGTGCCGCCATCAGGGGGGTATGGCCAGTACTGCTGTGAGAGGCCCGGACAGACTAGGGATCCCGGACAGACCTCTCCATCTGTCCAGACTCCCTGGACTGTCCGAGCCCCTCGGTAACCGACTGTGCTGCCCCTTTTGTTTCTTACCTTCTCCGTGATGCTGCAGCTTTGCCTCCCAGACCCTGATAGGCTGGGAGCGCAGTGCGGTGACGTCATCACCGTGCGCCGCACTCCCAGTGTATCAGTGACCGGGAGGTGCAGCATCGCGGAGCAGAAGGTAAGTTAATGAGCTATTATTTTTTTGAGGGAGGGAGAGGGATAGCCCAAGGGACCTGCTGGACCATAACTGTGGAGGGAGGGGGGAGAGGGAGAGCCTGTGGGACCTGGGGGACCATAACTGTGGAGGGAGGGGGGAGAGAGAGAGCCTGGGGGATCATAATTGTGGAGGGAGGGGGGGAGAAAGGGAGAGCCTGGGGGACCTGATCTGTGGAGAGAGAGGGGGAAGAGGGGGACCTTAACTGTGTAAGGGGGGGAGAGGGGGACCTTAATTGTGGAGGCGGGAGGGAGAGAGGGACCTTAATTGTGGAGGGGGGAGGGAGAGGGGGACCTTAACTGTTGTATAAGTTATTTTCTTTCCATCTCTTTAAATAATAAATGAGATGAGGAGGTTTCCAAAATATAATATTTCTATAATTTATTAAAAAGGTATAATACATAGATACAGCCATACTGGACGAAGCAGACATACGCCCAGGGTCTCAAATGCCAATTGACACCCTATATTTGATTAACTTATACTTTTATAGGATATGAAACTCCTTCTTACTTTAAAACACACCTTCCCAGCTTACATCACTGCTGGCACTCTATTATTAAAATAACATGTTCTATTGGATGATCAGCATGACCTTTAACGGTGCCAATATTTCTTTTGGACATATCCGATGATATTGCTACATGCAATCATATGACCATGATCTAATCTGTTTTGCTCATGAAGTGTGCAGTACTGGAAAATTACTAAAAACCTGTGTCTCATTAGTAATATTACGTAAGTTGTTTTTCAGCTAAAACTTGGGTAAAGTACGTCTTATTTAAAACTACAGGCCTTCATAATACATTAGTTCTATGTATTAGTGATATATGTGAATTTATATGTATTTCTGTTAGTTTTGTTAAAAGTTACTTCGACACTGTGGAAGGGGGGGAGGAGGACCTTAATTGTGGAGGGGGGGAGAGGAAGAAGGGAACCTTAACTGTGATTGGGGGGGAGAGGGGGACCTGTACTGTGATTGGGGGAGAGGGGGACATTAACTGTGGGGGGGTGGAGGGGGACATTAGCTGTGGGGGGGAGAGGGGGACATTAACTGTGGGGGGGATAGGGGGACATTAACTGTGGGGAGGAGAGGGGAGAGTGGGACTTTTATTTTGGGAGTGCATCTATCTACTTAGCTACTCTCATTATAAGATGCAGCGTTTCCCACCCCCACAAAAGCCTCCATCTTTGCCTGTAAGTTTGCACACTTTCCCTTAAAAGTGAGTGCACCTATGTAAAAAGAGATGCATAATATCCTGCAAGATAATTTACACTGCACTTTTGCATGTTCGTAAATTATCTTGATACTGTGTATTAAAGTAAATAAATAAACAATATGCTTATTGTTTGCACGTGTATTACAATTACATCAGCATTGCTGCTTTATTAAAGTTTGCCAACATATTTGAATTTCAAGTTTTGTTTCATGTCAGTCGTAAATGTACACACGTTTGCTTTCATGCTTCTAATATTAAGTATGTATACACATAGAAGCTATCGCTGTTAAAGTAATTCTTATTTAACTACTGTTTTTAATTAGAAATACTTTGCATGTCTAAGGTTTTTCACAGTTTACTCACAATTGCTCCACATTCTATTTATTTATCAGTTTTAGTTAGATTCAATCATTGCAATGCAACATGCTTTAGTCTCTTCATGGTTGAGGGTACTTTTTAGGTTTGTGAACACACTACGGGCCTTAAACATCAAGGCATGTATTCTGAGCGCAACCCACCTTTAGTATTATATGCCCGTATTGAGGTTTTGCATACTACCGAATTCTTTAAGGCACATATCTCAAGATACGTGAGGTTTTGAAATTGGGGCAGGTTTGCTGTACTCTACTAGACAAGACGCTGCAGGATACGTCCAATACCTATGTGGATTACAAATTCTCAAAAGAACACGCAGGGGAAAAAAATACTTATTACCTGTTATTAACTGTCACCTGTTATTAACATATTAAATTTAAAATTACAGTCACCAGTTATTAACATATTCATTAATGATAAAACAGATAAACAAAAGTGTTGTTTTTGTTTACAATTTTTTTCCCATTAAATACATATATTAGAATTTTGTTAATGTCTACTGAGCAAAAACTATATTTTTACAGTTGCTCGTGATTGCAAACACATATTATAGCATGCATATGAGGCTGTGTACACTACTGATCAGGACCTAGACTATCCCTTTAGCTGGAGCAAGATATACAGCAGAAAAACAAGTAACTTTGAGAGCTGGGTTCAGATGTGGCTGCATGCATTTGAATTCGGCACGTCCCTTCTGTGAATTCACTATGGCAAAACGCCCCTTCCCCACCAACTGCACTCTCTGAAATCGTAAGCTGTAGTTGGTATCATTTGCATTCGAAGATGCAGTGGACAGGGCTGCGTTTACAGCTGTGTCTCCCCGGTTCTAGGTTTGCGCATAGTGATTTTGCGTGCAATATGCTTAAAATCGGCAGTTATGTGCCATGTCTTTTATTTTTACTATGTTTTACAAGCAGTCATTTTAAAATGCATTGTGTGCCTTATTCTTTTAAACAGTTTTTTTTACACAAAAGATAGGGCTTTCTTTCGACATCATAGTGAAATAATTATATTTTTATATTTCACATAGGTTAAAAAACAGATAAATTTGGGATAAAAATTATATTTTTCTATGATATTTTTCATTGTTGCTTTAACCTAGTTAGTGACACCTCAGAAAGTCACTTTTGTCAAAAAAAGTTGTCAACTTTTCCTTAGTTTAGGGATACTAAATATGAATTTGCTTTTTTACGTATGATAGAGATATAGAGCCTTGTAACAATGGTGATTTTATTTCTTTTAGTTTTGTAAAGTTTGGATCTCCTGTGATCAATGGAGAGTTCTATGCTTCTCAACCACTCTATATAAGTATACATCACTTTGAACTCTGTGTACAGTGATCCAGTTGCTGGGAACAATAGGTAACAGTTCCTGGCCATTTCCCTGGAACCCTAGACTGTCATTGAGGCTCCAAGTAAGGCACACAGCCTTTATATTATAATGACTTAACTTTAAGCCCACTCAGCTCTACGCTGATGTCTGGTAAAAAGAGGTTAACCAAAATGTATTAATTTTGTCTATATAATGCATATGCAATAATTATTACATTTAACACAAAATTATTTCTTGAATCTAGATGTCGTAGTTTATTTTATGTATAGTTGCAAATGCTAACAGTGTCCTCATAATAATGCTTGAGATTTGCACATTATGCAAGTCATGCTTTTACAAAAATGTTCTTTGATTGAAATAGCAATAATCATAGACTGATAATGTCATGATATTTACTTGCACATTTGGTTCATCTTTGTTTCAGCATTCATTAAAAGCACCATAGCTCATTTATTATAAGGACTATGTTAGTAGCAGATAATTCATGTCATTGTCCAGGCGTGTTGAAGTTAAGGAAGATTTTTTTTAGAGAGAGAGCAAATCTTACAATTGCAGCAACACATCTCAACCAACTTTCAACTTCTAGTTTTCTCTCTTCTATACTTAAAAAAACAACAACTTTATTAACGTCTTATACAAAACACATACCATACAGTAGTTGTTACAATAAGTGTATAAATAAACTTGTTACAATAAGCAAATTAGCTATGTTGAGAAGTGGGTATGTTGTTCTGGTAATATGACAGTCAAGTCACATTAGGATCTTTTGACCAGTATATCATTTGACAGTCTGAGGCTTTAACATGCTTATATAATTCAGATATGAATTTACATGCCCTTATTCTTTACTCCCGAATGTACTGTAATTATATTCAAATATGATGGCAGCACAGTGGCCTAGTGGTTAGCACTTCTGCCTCACAGCACTGGGGTCATGAGTTTGATTCCCGACCATGGCCTTATCTGTGTGGAGTTTGTATGTTCTCCCTGTGTTTGCGTGGGTTTCCTCTGGGTGCTCCGGTTTCCTCCCACACTTCAAAAACATACTGGTAGGTTAATTGGCTGCTATCAAAATTGATCCTAGTTTCTCCCTCTCTGTCTGTCTGTGTGTAAGTGTGTGTCTATATTAGGGAATTTAGATTGTAAGCTCCAATGGGGCAGGGACTGATGTGAATGAGTTCTCTGTACAGCGCTGCGGAATTAGTGGCGCTATATAAATAAATGATGATGATGATGACGTAGGAACAGATTTACTAAATGTGTGAAATTTCCACAATTTACAAAATTAGATTGTAGTATCGGTATTCAATGTTGTATCTATAAGGCGTTCAATGTGCAGGCAGATATAGATTCTAGTATAGATAGTTTGTGGGTCAGGCAGAAGAATAGTCAGGAACGTAACTAGGAGTCAAGTTATTGATTTCTAATGTGTGTGAGAACATCGCTCATGCACAGATGTGCAGAGACTTGCCTGGTCACCTCACATGAGCTGAAAGGACATGCACAGGAGCATTGCATCACCAGTAGTGTACTATCTGTGCCATTTTGGAAAATAGCTGTAATCTTTGTATATTTTTTGGAAGAGGAGATTCTTGGAAGTGATCCCGTATCAGGTGAGGACAATGGATAGACTAGATAAGGGTTGTAACAGCAAAGATCATGACCACATCATTTTACATCACATGTAAGTGAAATCTAAAATGTAGTTATTATTATTTTTTTTATTATTATTATTATTTATTTATAGGGCGCCACTAGGTATCCGTAGCGCCGTACAGGGACAGACAGAAGTACAGTACAGAGTGAGACATCACGGAACAGTTAACAAAAAGCACAGTAACTCGGAAGCTCAAAGTACAGCTAGATGACAGGTGAGAGCCCCAGCGGGGTAGCTAGAGGGGTAGAAGGGCCTCACGGAAGAGACAAGGAGCTGGAGAGCAGAGTTAAGGTGGTGGAGAACAGGAGGAGAGGAGGCCCTGCTCGAAGGAGCGTACAATCTAAGGGGAGGGTAGAACGGACAGAGACGCAAGGGTAGGAGGAGGAAAGGGGGAGAGCGGAGGCAAAGACGGAGGGGAGGGGGGGAGAGGAGAGTGACGAGGGGGGAGGTAGGTGGGAGACGGGAAGGAGGGCAGTTAAGTGGGGGACTGGAAGGCTATAAGGAAGAGGTGGGTTTTTAAGGCCCGTTTGAAGCTGGACAAGTTGGGTGAAGTTCTGATGGAGCGGGGGAGCTGGTTCCAGTGGAGGGGGGCAGCACGGGAGAAGTCTTGGATGCGAGCGTGGGAGGAGGTGACCAGGGGGGAAGAGAGGCGACGGTCATTGGCTGAACGCAGAGGGCGGGATGGAGCATGGATGGAGATAAGGCTGGAGATGTAGGGAGCGGTGGAGTTGGAGAGGGCCTTGAAGGTAAGTGTAAGGAGCTTGAACACGATTCTGTAGTGGGAAGGGGAGCCAGTGAAGGGATTGGTAGAGGGGGGAGACAGAGGTGGAGCGGCGAGAAAGGAAAGTAAGCCGAGCGGCAGCGAAGGGGGGTGAGATGAGAGTGGGGGATGCCAGTAAGGAGGAGGTTGCAGTAGTCTAAGCGGGAGATGATAAGAGAGTGGACAAGAGCTTTAGTGGCATCTTGGGAGAGGAAGGGCCGAATGCGCGCGATGTTGCGCAGCTGGAAGCGGCAAGATTTTGCAAGTGAGAGAATGTGAGGGGCAAAGGAGAGAGAGGAGTCAAGGATAACACCAAGGCAGCGAAGTTGAGGAACAGGGGAAAGAGAGGAGTTGAGTACAGTGATAGAGAGGTCGGAAGGGCAGGGGGAATGAGCGGGAGGAAAGACAATTAGTTCGGTTTTCGCAAGATTAAGTTTGAGAAAATTAGAGGACATCCAGGAGGAGATGGCAGAGAGGCAGTCAGACACCCTGGAGAGGAGGGAGGGAGAGAGATCAGGAGAGGAAAGGTAGAGTTAGGTGTCAGCCGCATAAAGGTGGTACTTGAGACCAAGAAGCTGATGAGTTTGCCCAGGGAAGAGGTGTAAAGAGAGAACAGTAGGGGTCCGAGAACAGAGCCTTGGGGGACCCCTACTGGAAGGGAGGAGGGGGGGAGAGAGATCCAGAGGTGGTGACAGAGAAGGAACAGTCAGCAAGGTAAGAGGTGAACCAGGACAGGACAGAGCCAGAGAGGCCAAAGGATTGAAGTGTGTGGAGCAGGAGTGGGTGGTCAAGTATGGGTAAGGGTGTGGAGCAGGAGTGGGTTAAATCAAGTATGAAGACTTTCATAGATAAAATATTACGTGTTCCTATACACTGACAGGATTGTGTTTACCAACACATGTAGCCTAAGTTACAATACAATTATTTTTAAACAGTAGTTCTAAACAGGTTAGGTATGATTACACATTTATCCCAACTAAAATAATGACAGTGTGGAAATGTCCTTACATAGTGATTAAGGCATTTATTGACAATAATATCCAGCAAACAGAAGTAGTACTCTGTATTTGTCTATACATGTAGCACAGGCACAGACACTGATAAAGTCTGTATGTAAATATATGTGATATTTATTTGGATCCACTTTTTCATAGAGAACAAATCTACACACCATAATGTGGTGCTCAGCGTCCCCAGCAATTCATTCTATTCTCTGTTTATATGATCAGTTTTCACATATATTTATACTAGACGTGCCTTCATACTATTTTTATATGAGCTGTGCCCTACACTCTAGTACATTACCAGTTACATATTTTAATTACACATTAACTGCCACCCCCATGAAAAAACTAGTATTACAGGAATTTTTGTCCCTTTAATAAATTACTAACCCAGTTACTTTAATTCAAGTGGGATATCAACATCAAATACCCAGAGTTGGCTACCACCAAAACCATCTGGTTGCTGTAGTTGCAACAAAAGTATATGTTTTACGTGTACATATATAATGAATAAAGTGAAAGGGATCATCTCAACTATCTCAAACACTGATTTCCAATAAAACAATTTACTAACTGTGAATCAAATTTTGTGATATATTTATTACACTGTTCATGTGAGTTGCAATATATAAGTAGAACTACTAGACCTCTAAAAATGCGCTTTAGGGAACACAAACACAACATTACCTCTGAGTTGCAAACACATAGTGTCTCATGACATTTTGCTTTAGTTCATAACCATAATTCGGCAGGCTTAAAACTAATAGGGATTGATCATATTGAGAAGACTCCAAGAAGAGGTGATAGGTTTAGAAAATTATGTGAAGCAGAGACTCTCTGGATCTTTAAATTGTATACGCTCATTCCGGATGGACTGAATGAAGCTTTATATTTTTTTGAAAACTGATAGGTATATCTTTGTTCTTAATACATTAATGAACTTGTTATCTGAGATTAAAATATACTTATTGAATTTTTAGTATTTGCAAAATGTATGAACATCTACTGAATACCGCTAATAGTAAGAGAGGTTTATTTATTTATTATGTGCTTCTAATAATATAATAATTTTTATTTTTTATATTATGCGTTTCTTTATGTCTATTTATTTTTAATTATATGTTAATGGTTTACCTATTTACCTATGCCTAGTTCACTATAATTTTTAATAGATCTTATATGATATTTGAATGATAATGGAATATGTTTGATTATATAGTATTGATAAGAAAAAGTAATTAACCTTATATCATTTTCTTAATTATATAATCCTGTATATGATGGCAGTACTCCTCTCTGGGATCAATATTACTGACAGATCCTTTCAATTATCCCATGCTGAGAGCGTCATACCCTCTGAGAATAAGGGGGGTGTATTGCTAACTGCCTGAATAATAGCTCCAAACTATAGCTTGGTTTATTGAAGCTTTATTGCCATTAGTAAGAAGCTGCCCATAGAGTGGAGTGAGAGGTGCAGATGGTATTAACGGGGACCCGCCTTTCGCTAGATCTGCTTTGTCCAAGGATAGCCCCCAGTATTCTCAGAGGGTATGAAGCTCTCTCAGCATGGGATAATTGAAAGGATCAGTCAGTAATATTGATACAGGATACAGGATTATATAATTGTACTAATTATTGAGAAAGTCTAGTAACAGTTATTAGAGAGAGGCAGAAATGCTATACCTCTAAACACCTGCTAAATGAGATAATTGGGATTGATGACTATTCTCTCTTACCTCCTGTTCTAAGCACAAGCCCACATATAAATAGAGAGGCGTTGCCTTGGTACAGACAGCAATTTTAATTTTACTATTGTGTATACATAATATTTGGTGTATATTTCACTTCATTTTTAAACACTTTAATAAAAGTTCATTTTTAATATAGAGAATATCCCATATAGATGTAATTTTGTAAGCTGATAGTGCATCTTATTAAACAACTACTTTTTCTCTTTAATTTCATCACAAGTTAAGATAGCATCCCGAGTAACAACAATAGTACATTTGAGACAAACACTGTAAAATAGTCTGGGAATCAGCCTTCTGTAATTGGTGCGACAATTCTTCTTTTTCTTTTCATATAATTACTATTGCAGTAAAATTATCTAGATTTATGTGTTTTTTTAATATCGGCCAGTACCAAAGATAGTTAACATATACTTTTAATTTGTGTGCGTTTTTGTTTTTTATATTGCTCTGGTACACATTTGTGAATTGTGCACCAGCAGCTGCTTATAATGAGAGAGATTGATTAACTAGATTCAGACTTACCTGCTCTATTTAAGGAAGGACTGAACAGAGAGAGCCACACTGTCTTTGAAAAAGTCTGTGTATTACAGACAAAATGAGCAGTTGTCTGGCACCTTACCCCCTGCTGGTACCGCTAACAAATTATCCTGAGACTAAGAATTATTTCCAGAAAACTGAGTTTCTATGTGATCCCATGTTTGTATCTGTGAAGGTATTTCCATCTGACAACACCTCTGTGATAGAGGGTGATTAAGTGCGCAATTCCATTCCTTTGAGCATGTACCAGGACAGCTACTGTTCTAAGCACCTTGACGGACATTTATATAAGGTGTTCACGCTCAATACCATCTTATTGAAAGGAGTGTACCGTTCTGTGTGACATCTTCTACCCCAAGGGGCTGCTATTTTCTAGAAAAAGGAGGATGAACAAAAGGTACATGTATTTTTTATCTACACTGTGGTTCAATAAAAAGACAAACTTTAATATTAATATTTTTAATGACTTCCAGTTTTTATTTCCCACCCAAAAAAGCAGATGATATTATGATAGGAAACAAATAAAAAGTTGCAATTTCCATAAAAATGCCTTTTAGGAAAGAAGAATTACATATGATAAAAGGTTTGAGAAAATCCAAGAATTACAGCAGTTGTCAATTTCGAGTGTTCTATTGCAACATTCTGCTGTTACAAAATCTTCTACCTGTTATCAGAAATCTGGCCCCAGAAGGCTATTTTCTCTTTCAGCAGGACAGGGCACCAGCCCACAGAGGCAGGGAAACCATCTAAATGCTAACAAGAGAGACACCAGACTTCCTCCCACATTAGGGCTCAGAACAGTCCAGATTTGAATCCTGTTGATTATAAAGTGTGGAGCGTGACGCAAGATAGAATCTACCAGACAGCAATCCATGATGTGAATGATCTGAAGCAATGTTTGTTGGAATTGTGGATGGGTCTGGATCAGAGGATTATCGACGATGTTGTTGCTCAATGGCGCCAGTGCCTCCAGGCTTGCGTACAACCAGAAGAAGGACATTTTGAACATCTTCTTTAATTAAATAATCAACCATACTACTGAGAGTTTCTTCACAAAAGTATTAAAGACTATTTCCATGTAAGAATTACTTTGTTGCAAAATAAAAAAAAAATTGTTCGTAAAATTAAATTTCAGAAGATAAAGTTTAAAAATTCATATATTTTATCCATTGAATACATTTTTATGATATGTTGAAATCATATTGTTTCTTCAGTTCTCTAAATATCGGTAACGTTTTAGTATAATATGATGAGGCATTAGAGATAAATGAAATAAACCGTTTGGCTTATTGAACCACAGTGTATTTACATACTAGAAATAAGTTACATATTAGAGATGTAGTTTTTATGTACAAAACACAGATCCTTAGAAAGAAATCCTGATATAAGCAGAGCAGTTCTAGAATGGAGATTTGAGGCAGATCCCAATCTAGCCAAGCCTGAATGGCCGCACATAGGACTAATCAACTGTGAAATCTTACCATCCGTTTGAAGGAGAAAATAAGTCCTGTTACCATAATTGAAGAAAATCGTATCCGCACTGAACACTGCTTGGATCTGAGCAGAATAGTCTGCAAGTCTCCATGATGTTTCCGGTAAAACAAGTAATAAAACTCCTTTCTGTAATGGCCCTGCCAGGTAACATGGATAGTATGTATGAATGATGATATAATGACTAAGACAATAAGAATGATGGTCTCTGCCCTCGCAGTCGCTTCCTCCACATAAAATTGAAGATAATGTAAGTAGTTGTAGAAACTCTATCTCCGCAACAGTTGATGAAATAAATTGAGTCAGACTCAAAGTAGCAATATTGTTAAGTATTGCAACAAAAGTTTTAAAATAAACAGCTGACGTGTTTCCCCACCCAGGATGGCTTAATCAGAGGTGTTTTTTGATTGCTGACAACTTTTTTTCAGTCGTATTGTCCGTGCCAATGATATTACTCAAATCCTGCAGGAAAAGGCAGAGCTGGGCAAATGTAACTAATAAACTAGCTAATCAGTGCATATATGTTTTATACATCGTTGCTATAACTGCATGATAAGCATCATAGTGTTAATATCGATATTATTGAGTGGTTTTATTCTAAGGAACAATATTCATCATAAATCTTCCATTTTTAAGGTTTCAAGGCACTGTACATTGCCAGCCATCACATGTTGCACATTATTACCGTGTACACTACACTTGGGTGCCATGTGATAAACTGAAATGAACAATTATGTACAATAGCAATGAATAGGGTTCCACAGTAAAATGACACCTATAACTTTATAACAGACTTTATGGTTTACACCAATTTAACTAGTAACTAGTATTACGTTTTTAAGCTTTGTATGCATGAATAATGGTTATATTCATTTTTTGTTCCCGCTTTGTAATAATTGTCAGTATATTTCTAGAAATAGAATGTCTGCAGCTAATTTGTTCTTCATATTTTTCCTTTTGTACAGTGACATTGACAGCTCACATTTGTGTACATTTACTAGAAGCACAGAAAAACAAAATACGTCTCCACAATTTACTGTGGTATTTTGGCAGTATGAAATTAAAATATGAAACATTTGTCAGATATTTTAACATTAACAATGTAAAAATTATTTTCCAGAATCTCCAAAATAGAATTTAAGTGTATGCATAATTCTGAAAATCTTTGTTAGTCCATCATTTATATGTCTGATTTTTAGGCTATGTTTAAAATGTTGCCTTTATTGTCACATTTATTCCTTGGACAATTGCAATGTTGACATTGTTCTGATGTTAGCCAAGGGTAATGTCATGTTGCAGGACTTAATGTAAAAAAAAATAGATCTCAGAAAGGTACTATGCAAAAAAGGCAATGCAACTGTATGATTTTCAAACTTATTTAGACCGTTGTACAAAGAGAATACTGTTTTTCTGACGAGATATGCAAGAGTTAAAATATTTTATGTCTTGCAAAACTTTGAAACAAGATGTCTTCACTGTTATATTCTTAAAAAAACTGCTGCACTACACTATATCTTCAAATTGTGATGCTGTTCCCCAGAAACTTATTGACATTCGAGAGGAGCATTAATGTAACAAAAAGACAGCACTTATCTGTTATTTGTCTGTAAATATCCATCTCTTTGTGCACCTATGCAAGTGCAGACGTGCCTAATCAATTGCTCTGTCTGCCATGATGGCTGATTCTGCTATATGACTGTCGCTCTTGGGACATCATAATGACCATTCAGGTGTGAATCATGTACTCACTATGATAGATCAGGCCTGGTAGTCACTCATTTCTTGTCACTTTCTGTGACTTTCCTAGGACTACACAATAACTTTGACATATTGAACCTCTGACTCTAATTCTGATCTTATGATTTGGCACCTCGTTGACTGCACTAACCTTGTCTTGTTTGATTTGATGTTTGATTATGATGTTGACCTACTTCCTGTATCCCTAATTTTCATAATTCTGTTTGCTTTGACCCACAAGGAAGATCTGAGTTTTTTGTGCATTAACCTGGAACTTCTGTGTGGCTATTGATGATAAGAAAGCTCTATGTCTGGCTCAAAGAGTTCCTCAGACAAATCTCTAACAAGTAGTAAACATTGAAAAAGCAATATGCTACTTCCTGTCTCTAATAAAGTACTAAAGAACAAAAGTAACTTTAAATGAGCTACTTATAGGCACCCATTCATTGTTATTAATTGTTTAATACAAAATGTGACAATAATATTGTGACAATAAACGCAAGATTTTTCTAGTTGGCTTTTGACAACCTTTAAAACATGTAACTTTACATAATATTAAGCCAACATTAAAATTTGAATACAATAAAAAAAAATTCTCCATTTTATTTTCCAATAATAATGAGGTGGATATGAAATTTCAGAAGTGTGACTTATTACAATTATTATTACTGTTATAATTTATTTATAGAGTGTCAGACTTGTGTTTTAGCAAAGTTAAACAGGAGAGATTATGGATATTGTCATACAAACTGTAACTCACCGGACTGTGAGTGCCATTTCCCGTGTATTCAGGAACCGTGGCCGTCCGCCATCCTGAGGGTCTGCGCATGTGCAGCCCTTTCAAACCTTCAGTACCTGTTGCTTTTAATTGATTGGATGATCAGGCAGCCCTCCCTATTTAAACCACCTGTGATCATTAACTGGTTGCCTGATCTTGGAGTCTCATTCCCCATGAGCCTCTGAAGGTGTTCCTGTGTTCCTCGTGTATTCAGCTCCTGCTGATTCCTGTTTACTGCTATTGTGGTTTCCAGACCACTTCAACTCTCCTGTGTTCATCGTACCTGCACTCAGCTGATTCCTATCCGCTGCCTCCGTTTCTTCTATAGAGTTCCTGCTCACTTCAACTCTCCTGTGTTCATCGTGTCTGCACTCAGCTGATTCCTATCCGCTGCCTCCGTTACTACTACAGAGTTCCTGTTCACTTCAACACTCCTGTGTTCATCGTGTCTGCACTCAGCTGATTCCTATCCGCTGCCTCCGTTACTACTGCAGAGTTCCTGATCGTCTCAACTCTCCTGGGTTTATCGTGTCAGCGCTCCGCTGCCTTCACCTCTACTACTGGATACCAGACAGCCTCAACTCTCCCGTGTTCTTCATGTTTCCAGTTCCACTTACTACTGCTTCCTGAGTATTGCTTCGTTCATTCTGGATTACCTGCTGTGCGCTGCACCAACCTGATTACCGCTTCCACCCTCCAGTGGTCTCTCCTCCTGCCGGCCTTCAGCCGTTCAGGTATCCCTGCACGTCTCTCTGACAGCCTGCTCTCCAGAACCGCGGTATGCATACTTTCCATTGACTTTGCTTGTGTATTGCATATCCATCTGGACTGAGTTGTGTTCTCCTCCGGAGCCTCCTATCCACTGAAGCTATTGTTACCATTGACTGTGTTTCCTATTGCCTGGATAGTTATTGTGACTTTGTATACTTAAGCAGTGCTGGTCAGTTATCATTGTATTGTGGATATCATCGTGGGATCAAGTTCTGTGTGCCCCGTGTATACTCTGCTTTACATTCATCTCCTCGTGCCCCTCCTCACATATATATAGCAGTGGTACAACTTGCTGACGCAGACCACTGACTCCTGTTCCCTGTGACACCAGTTTCAAGTATCCTCTCACATAAGCAGTGGTACAACTTGCTATACGCAGACCACTGACTTCCCTGTTACCTACCTTCACCTGGATTCCATTCCTTCACCTAGACAGTGGTACAACTTGCTATCTTGCTATACGCAGACCGCTGACTCTCACTACCTCCTCGCTACTCCTGGACATTCCACCTCACTATAGCGGTGGTACAACTTGCTATACGCAGACCACTGACTTTCCTCACGTTCCCTTGTCCATCTGGTTCCTCGTGTACATTCATCTACTCATTACCAGTTGCTGCTAGTCATAGACTTTCCTCGAGCATTCTCTCACCATCTGCTGTTTCTCCTGTTCCGTTGTCACCCTGCTACCAGAGAACCATATTACCAACTATATTGCTCTGGTAAGTCCATCATCTGGTGATATCCGGGGCAAAGACTCCTAGTGCCCGTGACAGTAAGATCAGGCCATGACAGACCCAGGTGCGGAACCTACAGCTAAAGAGATGCTGCAGCATCTGGTTACCCGTATGGAACAATAGGATGCTCGCCAACAACTTTTGCTGCAATGTTACCAGGCGTTAGCCTCCCAAAGAACGTCTGTGCAAAATATCACAGCTACTGTTGATGCTCCTGTGCCTTCCTCCGTTTCCCCAGTGCCATCCCAGGTGTCTACTGCTTCCACGCTTCACCTGCCTAATCCGTCAAAATATGATGGAGACCCCAAAACATGCAGGGGTTTTCTAAATCAATGCTCAGTTCATTTTGAGCTCCAACCTCACAATTTCTCTACTCATCGTTCCAGAGTGGCCTATCTCATTTCCTTGTTTTCTGGATAAGCTCTCGCATGGGCTTCCCCTCTGTAGGAAAGAAATGATCCATTATTACAGGATAGTGCCAAATTTATTTCCACGTTTTCGAAGTGTTATTTCCGCTGCATCCAGCATCCTCCGTCTACGTCAGGGTTCTCGTACAGTAGGCCAGTACGTCATTTAATTTAGGATATTAGCCTCTGAACTTCAGTGGAACACTGAAGCGTTAATTGCCGCCTTCTGGCAGGGGCTTTCTGATAAAATTAAAGATGCACTGACTACTCAAGAATTACCTACTTCTCTAGAAGATTTGATTTCTCTTTGCCACCGTGTAGACATGAGATTTCGTGAAAGAGAATCTGAAAAAACAACTTCATTTAAAGCACCTCTTCGCTCAAGTCCTCAACTTCGCCCAGCTTCATCTCCGGTGATACCCATGGAGATAGGTTGCTCCAAATTAACTTCAGAGGAGAGGGACCGAAGAGTAAAAAATAGACTTTGTATCTATTGTGCGGATTCCACTCATATGCTCAACTCATGCCCTAAAAAATCGGGAAATACCAGGCCCTAACCAGTTCTGGAGAGGTGAAGTTAGGGTCCCTGGAGTCCTCTCCATGTTCTACGAAATTAAAAGTTTGTGCTTTTGATGTTACAGTTTCCTTTGCTACCAAATCCTTTAAGTCCCAAGCACTTATTGACTCTGGAGCTGCAGGAAATTTTATTTCTAAATCCCTCGTGAATCAATGGTCCCTACCAGTGATTACTTTGAAGACACCTATTACTGTGACTGCTATCGATGGTTTACGCATTAATAATGGTCTCATCACCCAGAGTACATCTCCAGTAACCCTTCAAATTGGTGTATTACACCAAGAAGAAATTTCATTTTTAATTCTTCCTGTTACTACCAGTCCGATTGTATTAGGCCTTCCATGGCTTCAACGTCACTCTCCTCAGATGGACTGGCACACTCCTCAAGTTACGTCTTGGGGGCCTGAATGTCATCATCATTGCCTCTCTCAAGTCGTTCCTCTCAAAATACAGCAATCCTCCATTTCACCTTCCTCACCGGGACTTCCTCCTCAGTATGCTTCTTTTGCCAATGTATTTGATAAAACTCAGTCTGAACGTCTTCCTCCTCATCGTTCGTGGGACTGTCCGATTGATCTTCAACCTGGCAAGACTCCTCCCAGGGGACGTGTGTATCCACTTTCGTTACCTGAAACTCAAGCTACATCTGAATACATCCAAGAGAATCTCCAGCGAGGATTTATTCGACCTTCTACCTCTCCCGCTGGAGCCGGGTTTTTCTTTGTAAAAAAGAAGGATGGATCATTACGCCCCTGCATAGATTTCCGTGGACTTAATGCCATAACTATCAAAAATCTGTATCCCATTCCACTAAGTACTGAGTTATTTGATCGTATCAAGGGAGCCCGGATCATTACCAAGTTGGATCTTCGTGGTGCCTACAATTTAATTCGAATCAGGTCCGGTGACGAATGGAAGACAGCTTTCAACACCAGAGACGGGCATTATGAATATTTAGTAATGCCCTTCGGGTTATGTAATGCCCCCGCTGTTTTCCAGGGTTTCATTAATGAGATCTTCCGGGACTTGTTATATGTTTGTGTCGTCGTCTATCTGGACGACATATTGATCTTTTCGCAGGACCTGCCTTCTCATCATCAACATGTGGCAGAGGTCCTTTCCAGACTCCGGAAAAATTCATTATTCTGCAAGTTAGAAAAATGTTCATTCGAGTTGCCCCAGATTCCATTTCTGGGATATATTGTCTCCAAAGTTGGTCTTCAGATGGATCCAGAAAAGGTGAATGCTGTGTTACATTGGCCTCAGCCAACTACTCTTCGTGCAATTCAGCGTTTTTTAGGTTTTGCCAATTACTATAGACGCTTCATTCAAGATTTTTCCTCGATTGCATCTCCTATTGTGGCCCTAACTCGTAAAGGGCCCAATACTAAACAATGGTCCTCTGAGGCTCTTCAAGCCTTCCAGTTTCTCAAAGAGTCCTTCTCCTCTGCTCCTGTTCTTCGACAGCCTGATGTGACGCTTCCCTTTTTCCTAGAGGTAGATGCCTCTAATGTTGGTTTAGGAGACATTCTCTCCCAAGGATCGGAGCAACAAAAATTCCATCCTTGTGCCTTTTACTCTCGGGGTCTTCTGCCTGCGGAGAAGAATTATACCATCGGGGACAAGGAGTTGCTGGCTATAAAAGTAGCATTAGAGGAGTGGAGATACTTGTTGGATGGAGCTCGTCATCCTGTGACAATTTTTACTGATCATAAAAATTTGTCATATTTACAGTCTGCTCAATGTTTGAATCCTCGTCAAGCAAGATGGTCTCTTTTCTTTTCTCGTTTTGAACTAATCATAACCTTCAAACCAGCTGCAAAAAATAAAAAAGCAGACGCTCTATCTCGAGCTTTTGTGACGTCCTCAGACGTTGAAGATGGTCCCAACCACTCTATATTAGACCCCAAATGTGTTTCTCTGGCTGCTTCTTCCACTAAGGTGCTACCATTTGGGAGAACCCTCGTGCCTCCTGCTCTTAGGAAGAAAATCCTTTCGTGGTTTCACTCTTCTCGTTTTTCTGGACACTCTGGTGAACGCAAGACCTTTGCAATTCTTTCTCGAAGTTACTGGTGGCCTTCTATGAGAAGAGATGTCAAAGATTTTGTGGCTGCATGTGAATTGTGTTCCCAGTTCAAGACTCCCCGCAGAACTCCAGCGGGTTTGCTTCAACCACTGCCCATTCCGTCCAAGCCGTGGACCCATATTAGTATGGACTTTGTTACTGATCTTCCTCCTAGTAAAAACTGCAATACTATTTGGGTAGTGGTGGACAGATTTTCGAAGATGGCGCATTTCGTTCCTTTGACTGGTTTGCCTTCTTCTTCTACTCTGGCTGATTATTTCATCAAAGAAATCTTCCGTATTCATAGATGTCCTTCCGAGATTGTTTCAGATAGAGGAGTACAATTCGTTTCCAGATTCTGGCGGCCCTCTGTAAGACCTTGGGTATCCGATTATCACTCTCATCCTCCTACCATCCTCAATCAAACGGACAAACCGAAAGGGTCAATCAAGATCTTGAGACTTTTATAAGGATGTTCTCTTCAGCCAACCAAGACAACTGGGTAGAATTGCTTCCATGGGCTGAATTTGCTCATAACAACATGTATCATGAGTCATCTTCTAAAACTCCATTCTTTGTGGTTTATGGTCACCATCCATCTTTTCCGGAATTTCCTGCCCTCCCTCCCACCCAAGTTCCTGCTGTAGAGACTGTTTGTCAAACCTTCAAAACCTGTTTAAAGAAGACATCTGCCAGATATAAGTCTTTTACAGATAAAAAGAGACGGGCTATTCCACCACTGAAAATCGGAGATCGTGTTTGGTTATCAACCAAAAATATTCGTTTGAAGGTCCCATCAATGAAGTTCGCTCCTCGTTTTATTGGTCCGTATAGGATCATTCAAGTGATAAATCCAGTTTGTTTCAAACTTCTACTTCCTAAGAACCTTCGTATTTCCAATGCCTTCCATGTGTCTTTGCTCAAACCTCTTATCATCAACCGTTTCTCGGTCCCTCCTTCAGCACCTCGGCCAGTTCAAATTCATCAAGAGGAGGACTTTGAAATTACTCACATATTGGATGCAAAAATTTCGCGAGGAGTTCTTCGTTTCCTCGTTCATTGGAAGGGCTTTGGTCCCGAGGAGTGTTCATGGATCAAAGCAGAAGATCTTAACGCCCCAGCTCTTCTTAAGAAGTTTTATTCCAAGTTTCCGGACAAACCCGGTTCCAGGTGTTCTGTGCCCACCTTTAAAAGGGGGGGTACTGTCACTCACCGGACTGTGAGTGCCATTTCCCGTGTATTCAGGAACCGTGACCGTCCGCCATCCTGAGGGTCTGCGCATGTGCAGCCCTTTCAAACCTTCAGTACCTGTTGCTTTTAATTGATTGAATGATCAGGCAACCCACCCTATTTAAACCACCTTTGATCATTAACTGGTTGCCTGATCTTGGAGTCTCATTCCCCATGAGCCTCTGAAGGTGTTCCTGTGTTCCTCGTGTATTCAACTCTTGCTGATTCCTGTTTACTGCTATTGTGGTTTCCAGATCACTTCAACTCTCCTGTGTTCATCGTGCCTGCACTCAGCTGATTCCTATCCGCTGCCTCCGTTTCTTCTACAGAGTTCCTGCTCACTTCAACTCTCCTGTGTTCATTGTGTCTGCACTCAGCTGATTCCTATCCGCTGCCTCTGTTACTACTACAGAGTTCCTGTTCACTTCAACACTCCTGTGTTCATCGTGTCTGCACTCAGCTGATTCCTATCCGCTGCCTCCGTTACTACTGCAGAGTTCCTGATCGTCTCAACTCTCCTGGGTTTATCGTGTCAGCGCTCCGCTGCCTTCACCTCTACTACTGGATACCAGACAGCCTCAACTCTCCCGTGTTCTTTATGTTTCCAGTTCCACTTACTACTGCTTCCTAAGTATTGCTTCGTTCATTCTGGATTACCTGCCGTGCACTGCACCAACCTGATTACCGCTTCCACCCTCCAGTGGTCTCTCCTCCTGCCGGCCTTCAGCCGTTCATGTATCCCTGCACGTCTCTCTGACAGCCTGCTCTCCTGAACCGCGGTATGCATACTTTCCATTGACTTTGCTTGTGTATTGCATATCCATCTGGACTGAGTTGTGTTCTCCTCCGGAGCCTCCTATCCACTGAAGCTATTGTTACCATTGACTGTGTTTCCTATTGCCTGGATAGTTATTGTGACTTTGTATACTTAAGCAGTGCTGGTCAGTTATCATTGTATTGTGGATATCATCGTGGGATCAAGTTCTGTGTGCCCCGTGTATACTCTGCTTTACATTCATCTCCTCGTGCCCCTCCTCACATATATATAGCAGTGGTACAACTTGCTGACGCAGACCACTGACTCCTGTTCCCTGTGACACCAGTTTCAAGTATCCTCTCACATAAGCAGTGGTACAACTTGCTATACGCAGACCACTGACTTCCCTGTTACCTACCTTCACCTGGATTCCATTCCTTCACCTAGACAGTGGTACAACTTGCTATACGCAGACCGCTGACTCTCACTACCTCCTCGCTACTCCTGGACATTCCACCTCACTATAGCGGTGGTACAACTTGCTATACGCAGACCACTGACTTTCCTCACGTTCCCTTGTCCATCTGGTTCCTCGTGTACATTCATCTACTCATTACCAGTTGCTGCTAGTCATAGACTTTCCTCGAGCATTCTCTCACCATCTGCTGTTTCTCCTGTTCCGTTGTCACCCTGCTACCAGAGAACCATATTACCAACTATATTGCTCTGGTAAGTCCATCATCTGGTGATATCCGGGGCAAAGACTCCTAGTGCCCGTGACAGTAAGATCAGGCCATGACAGACCCAGGTGCGGAACCTACAGCTAAAGAGATGCTGCAGCATCTGGTTACCCGTATGGAACAATAGGATGCTCGCCAACAACTTTTGCTGCAATGTTACCAGGCGTTAGCCTCCCAAAGAACGTCTGTGCAAAATATCACAGCTACTGTTGATGCTCCTGTGCCTTCCTCCGTTTCCCCAGTGCCATCCCAGGTGTCTACTGCTTCCACGCTTCACCTGCCTAATCCGTCAAAATATGATGGAGACCCCAAAACATGCAGGGGTTTTCTAAATCAATGCTCAGTTCATTTTGAGCTCCAACCTCACAATTTCTCTACTCATCGTTCCAGAGTGGCCTATCTCATTTCCTTGTTTTCTGGATAAGCTCTCGCATGGGCTTCCCCTCTGTAGGAAAGAAATGATCCATTATTACAGGATAGTGCCAAATTTATTTCCACGTTTTCGAAGTGTTATTTCCGCTGCATCCAGCATCCTCCGTCTACGTCAGGGTTCTCGTACAGTAGGCCAGTACGTCATTTAATTTAGGATATTAGCCTCTGAACTTCAGTGGAACACTGAAGCGTTAATTGCCGCCTTCTGGCAGGGGCTTTCTGATAAAATTAAAGATGCACTGACTACTCAAGAATTACCTACTTCTCTAGAAGATTTGATTTCTCTTTGCCACCGTGTCGACATGAGATTTCGTGAAAGAGAATCTGAAAAAACAACTTCATTTAAAGCACCTCTTCGCTCAAGTCCTCAACTTCGCCCAGCTTCATCTCCGGTGATACCCATGGAGATAGGTTGCTCCAAATTAACTTCAGAGGAGAGGGACCGAAGAGTAAAAAATAGACTTTGTATCTATTGTGCGGATTCCACTCATATGCTCAACTCATGCCCTAAAAAATCGGGAAATACCAGGCCCTAACCAGTTCTGGAGAGGTGAAGTTAGGGTCCCTGGAGTCCTCTCCATGTTCTACGAAATTAAAAGTTTGTGCTTTTGATGTTACAGTTTCCTTTGCTACCAAATCCTTTAAGTCCCAAGCACTTATTGACTCTGGAGCTGCAGGAAATTTTATTTCTAAATCCCTCGTGAATCAATGGTCCCTACCAGTGATTACTTTGAAGACACCTATTACTGTGACTGCTATCGATGGTTTACGCATTATTAATGGTCTCATCACCCAGAGTACGTCTCCAGTAACCCTTCAAATTGGTGTATTACACCAAGAAGAAATTTCATTTTTAATTCTTCCTGTTACTACCAGTCCGATTGTATTAGGCCTTCCATGGCTTCAACGTCACTCTCCTCAGATGGACTGGCACACTCCTCAAGTTACGTCTTGGGGGCCTGAATGTCATCATCGTTGCCTCTCTCAAGTCGTTCCTCTCAAAATACAGCAATCCTCCATTTCACCTTCCTCACCGGGACTTCCTCCTCAGTATGCTTCTTTTGCCAATGTATTTGATAAAACTCAGTCTGAACGTCTTCCTCCTCATCGTTCGTCGGACTGTCCGATTGATCTTCAACCTGGCAAGACTCCTCCCAGGGGACGTGTGTATCAACTTTCGTTACCTGAAACTCAAGCTACATCTGAATACATCCAAGAGAATCTCCAGCGAGGATTTATTCGACCTTCTACCTCTCCCGCTGGAGCCGGGTTTTTCTTTGTAAAAAAGAAGGATGGATCATTACGCCCCTGCATAGATTTCCGTGGACTTAATGCCATAACTATCAAAAATCTGTATCCCATTCCACTAAGTACTGAGTTATTTGATCGTATCAAGGGAGCCCGGATCATTACCAAGTTGGATCTTCGTGGTGCCTACAATTTAATTTGAATCAGGTCCGGTGACGAATGGAAGACAGCTTTCAACACCAGAGACGGGCATTATGAATATTTAGTAATGCCCTTCGGGTTATGTAATGCCCCCGCTGTTTTCCAGGGTTTCATTAATGAGATCTTCCGGGACTTGTTATATGTTTGTGTCGTCGTCTATCTGGACAACATATTGATCTTTTCGCAGGACCTGCCTTCTCATCATCAACATGTGGCAGAGGTCCTTTCCAGACTCCGGAAAAATTCATTATTCTGCAAGTTAGAAAAATGTTCATTCGAGTTGCCCCAGATTCCATTTCTGGGATATATTGTCTCCAAAGTTGGTCTTCAGATGGATCCAGAAAAGGTGAATGCTGTGTTACATTGGCCTCAGCCAACTACTCTTCGTGCAATTCAGCATTTTTTAGGTTTTGCCAATTACTATAGACGCTTCATTCAAGATTTTTCCTCGATTGCATCTCCTATTGTGGCCCTAACTCGTAAAGGGCCCAATACTAAACAATGGTCCTCTGAGGCTCTTCAAGCCTTCCAGTTTCTCAAAGAGTCCTTCTCCTCTGCTCCTGTTCTTCGACAGCCTGATGTGACGCTTCCCTTTTTCCTAGAGGTAGATGCCTCTAATGTTGGTTTAGGAGACTTTCTCTCCCAAGGATCGGAGCAACAAAAATTCCATCCTTGTGCCTTTTACTCTCGGGGTCTTCTGCCTGCGGAGAAGAATTATACCATCGGGGACAAGGAGTTGCTGGCTATAAAAGTAGCATTAGAGGAGTGGAGATACTTGTTGGATGGAGCTCGTCATCCTGTGACAATTTTTACTGATCATAAAAATTTGTCATATTTACAGTCTGCTCAATGTTTGAATCCTCGTCAAGCAAGATGGTCTCTTTTCTTTTCTCGTTTTGAACTAATCATAACCTTCAAACCAGCTGCAAAAAATAAAAAAGCAGACGCTCTATCTCGAGCTTTTGTGACGTCCTCAGACGTTGAAGATGGTCCCAACCACTCTATATTAGACCCCAAATGTGTTTCTCTGGCTGCTTCTTCCACTAAGGTGCTACCATTTGGGAGAACCCTCGTGCCTCCTGCTCTTAGGAAGAAAATCCTTTCGTGGTTTCACTCTTCTCGTTTTTCTGGACACTCTGGTGAACGCAAGACCTTTGCAATTCTTTCTCGAAGTTACTGGTGGCCTTCTATGAGAAGAGATGTCAAAGATTTTGTGGCTGCATGTGAATTGTGTTCCCAGTTCAAGACTCCCCGCAGAACTCCAGCGGGTTTGCTTCAACCACTGCCCATTCCGTCCAAGCCGTGGACCCATATTAGTATGGACTTTGTTACTGATCTTCCTCCTAGTAAAAACTGCAATACTATTTGGGTAGTGGTGGACAGATTTTCGAAGATGGCGCATTTCGTTCCTTTGACTGGTTTGCCTTCTTCTTCTACTCTGGCTGATTATTTCATCAAAGAAATCTTCCGTATTCATAGATGTCCTTCCGAGATTGTTTCAGATAGAGGAGTACAATTCGTTTCCAGATTCTGGCGGCCCTCTGTAAGACCTTGGGTATCCGATTATCACTCTCATCCTCCTACCATCCTCAATCAAACGGACAAACCGAAAGGGTCAATCAAGATCTTGAGACTTTTATAAGGATGTTCTCTTCAGCCAACCAAGACAACTGGGTAGAATTGCTTCCATGGGCTGAATTTGCTCATAACAACATGTATCATGAGTCATCTTCTAAAACTCCATTCTTTGTGGTTTATGGTCACCATCCGTCTTTTCCGGAATTTCCTGCCCTCCCTCCCACCCAAGTTCCTGCTGTAGAGACTGTTTGTCAAACCTTCAAAACCTGTTTAAAGAAGACATCTGCCAGATATAAGTCTTTTACAGATAAAAAGAGACGGGCTATTCCACCACTGAAAATCGGAGATCGTGTTTGGTTATCAACCAAAAATATTCGTTTGAAGGTCCCATCTATGAAGTTCGCTCCTCGTTTTATTGGTCCGTATAGGATCATTCAAGTGATAAATCCAGTTTGTTTCAAACTTCTACTTCCTAAGAACCTTCGTATTTCCAATGCCTTCCATGTGTCTTTGCTCAAACCTCTTATCATCAACCGTTTCTCGGTCCCTCCTTCAGCACCTCGGCCAGTTCAAATTCATCAAGAGGAGGACTTTGAAATTACTCACATATTGGATGCAAAAATTTCGCGAGGAGTTCTTCGTTTCCTCGTTCATTGGAAGGGCTTTGGTCCCGAGGAGTGTTCATGGATCAAAGCAGAAGATCTTAACGCCCCAGCTCTTCTTAAGAAGTTTTATTCCAAGTTTCCGGACAAACCCGGTTCCAGGTGTTCTGTGCCCACCTTTAAAAGGGGGGGTACTGTCACTCACCGGACTGTGAGTGCCATTTCCCGTGTATTCAGGAACCGTGACCGTCCGCCATCCTGAGGGTCTGCGCATGTGCAGCCCTTTCAAACCTTCAGTACCTGTTGCTTTTAATTGATTGAATGATCAGGCAACCCACCCTATTTAAACCACCTTTGATCATTAACTGGTTGCCTGATCTTGGAGTCTCATTCCCCATGAGCCTCTGAAGGTGTTCCTGTGTTCCTCGTGTATTCAACTCTTGCTGATTCCTGTTTACTGCTATTGTGGTTTCCAGATCACTTCAACTCTCCTGTGTTCATCGTGCCTGCACTCAGCTGATTCCTATCCGCTGCCTCCGTTTCTTCTACAGAGTTCCTGCTCACTTCAACTCTCCTGTGTTCATTGTGTCTGCACTCAGCTGATTCCTATCCGCTGCCTCTGTTACTACTACAGAGTTCCTGTTCACTTCAACACTCCTGTGTTCATCGTGTCTGCACTCAGGTGATTCCTATCCGCTGCCTCCGTTACTACTGCAGAGTTCCTGATCGTCTCAACTCTCCTGGGTTTATCGTGTCAGCGCTCCGCTGCCTTCACCTCTACTACTGGATACCAGACAGCCTCAACTCTCCCGTGTTCTTTATGTTTCCAGTTCCACTTACTACTGCTTCCTAAGTATTGCTTCGTTCATTCTGGATTACCTGCCGTGCACTGCACCAACCTGATTACCGCTTCCACCCTCCAGTGGTCTCTCCTCCTGCCGGCCTTCAGCCGTTCATGTATCCCTGCACGTCTCTCTGACAGCCTGCTCTCCTGAACCGCGGTATGCATACTTTCCATTGACTTTGCTTGTGTATTGCATATCCATCTGGACTGAGTTGTGTTCTCCTCCGGAGCCTCCTATCCACTGAAGCTATTGTTACCATTGACTGTGTTTCCTATTGCCTGGATAGTTATTGTGACTTTGTATACTTAAGCAGTGCTGGTCAGTTATCATTGTATTGTGGATATCATCGTGGGATCAAGTTCTGTGTGCCCCGTGTATACTCTGCTTTACATTCATCTCCTCGTGCCCCTCCTCACATATATATAGCAGTGGTACAACTTGCTGACGCAGACCACTGACTCCTGTTCCCTGTGACACCAGTTTCAAGTATCCTCTCACATAAGCAGTGGTACAACTTGCTATACGCAGACCACTGACTTCCCTGTTACCTACCTTCACCTGGATTCCATTCCTTCACCTAGACAGTGGTACAACTTGCTATACGCAGACCGCTGACTCTCACTACCTCCTCGCTACTCCTGGACATTCCACCTCACTATAGCGGTGGTACAACTTGCTATACGCAGACCACTGACTTTCCTCACGTTCCCTTGTCCATCTGGTTCCTCGTGTACATTCATCTACTCATTACCAGTTGCTGCTAGTCATAGACTTTCCTCGAGCATTCTCTCACCATCTGCTGTTTCTCCTGTTCCGTTGTCACCCTGCTACCAGAGAACCATATTACCAACTATATTGCTCTGGTAAGTCCATCATCTGGTGATATCCGGGGCAAAGACTCCTAGTGCCCGTGACAGTAAGATCAGGCCATGACAGACCCAGGTGCGGAACCTACAGCTAAAGAGATGCTGCAGCATCTGGTTACCCGTATGGAACAATAGGATGCTCGCCAACAACTTTTGCTGCAATGTTACCAGGCGTTAGCCTCCCAAAGAACGTCTGTGCAAAATATCACAGCTACTGTTGATGCTCCTGTGCCTTCCTCCGTTTCCCCAGTGCCATCCCAGGTGTCTACTGCTTCCACGCTTCACCTGCCTAATCCGTCAAAATATGATGGAGACCCCAAAACATGCAGGGGTTTTCTAAATCAATGCTCAGTTCATTTTGAGCTCCAACCTCACAATTTCTCTACTCATCGTTCCAGAGTGGCCTATCTCATTTCCTTGTTTTCTGGACAAGCTCTTGCATGGGCTTCCCCTCTGTAGGAAAGAAATGATCCATTATTACAGGATAGTGCCAAATTTATTTCCACGTTTTCGAAGTGTTATTTCCGCTGCATCCAGCATCCTCCGTCTACGTCAGGGTTCTCGTACAGTAGGCCAGTACGTCATTTAATTTAGGATATTAGCCTCTGAACTTCAGTGGAACACTGAAGCGTTAATTGCCGCCTTCTGGCAGGGGCTTTCTGATAAAATTAAAGATGCACTGACTACTCAAGAATTACCTACTTCTCTAGAAGATTTGATTTCTCTTTGCCACCGTGTAGACATGAGATTTCGTGAAAGAGAATCTGAAAAAACAACTTCATTTAAAGCACCTCTTCGCTCAAGTCCTCAACTTCGCCCAGCTTCATCTCCGGTGATACCCATGGAGATAGGTTGCTCCAAATTAACTTCAGAGGAGAGGGACCGAAGAGTAAAAAATAGACTTTGTATCTATTGTGCGGATTCCACTCATATGCTCAACTCATGCCCTAAAAAATCGGGAAATACCAGGCCCTAACCAGTTCTGGAGAGGTGAAGTTAGGGTCCCTGGAGTCCTCTCCATGTTCTACGAAATTAAAAGTTTGTGCTTTTGATGTTACAGTTTCCTTTGCTACCAAATCCTTTAAGTCCCAAGCACTTATTGACTCTGGAGCTGCAGGAAATTTTATTTCTAAATCCCTCGTGAATCAATGGTCCCTACCAGTGATTACTTTGAAGACACCTATTACTGTGACTGCTATCGATGGTTTACGCATTATTAATGGTCTCATCACCCAGAGTACGTCTCCAGTAACCCTTCAAATTGGTGTATTACACCAAGAAGTAATTTCATTTTTAATTCTTCCTGTTACTACCAGTCCGATTGTATTAGGCCTTCCATGGCTTCAACGTCACTCTCCTCAGATGGACTGGCACACTCCTCAAGTTACGTCTTGGGGGCCTGAATGTCATCATCGTTGCCTCTCTCAAGTCGTTCCTCTCAAAATACAGCAATCCTCCATTTCACCTTCCTCACCGGGACTTCCTCCTCAGTATGCTTCTTTTGCCAATGTATTTGATAAAACTCAGTCTGAACGTCTTCCTCCTCATCGTTCGTGGGACTGTCCGATTGATCTTCAACCTGACAAGACTCCTCCCAGGGGACGTGTGTATCCACTTTTGTTACCTGAAACTCAAGCTACATCTGAATACATCCAAGAGAATCTCCAGCGAGGATTTATTCGACCTTCTACCTCTCCCGCTGGAGCCGGGTTTTTCTTTGTAAAAAAGAAGGATGGATCATTACGCCCCTGCATAGATTTCCGTGGACTTAATGCCATAACTATCAAAAATCTGTATCCCATTCCACTAAGTACTGAGTTATTTGATCGTATCAAGGGAGCCCGGATCATTACCAAGTTGGATCTTCGTGGTGCCTACAATTTAATTCGAATCAGGTCCGGTGACGAATGGAAGACAGCTTTCAACACCAGAGACGGGCATTATGAATATTTAGTAATGCCCTTCGGGTTATGTAATGCCCCCGCTGTTTTCCAGGGTTTCATTAATGAGATCTTCCGGGACTTGTTATATGTTTGTGTCGTCGTCTATCTGGACGACATATTGATCTTTTCGCAGGACCTGCCTTCTCATCATCAACATGTGGCAGAGGTCCTTTCCAGACTCCGGAAAAATTCATTATTCTGCAAGTTAGAAAAATGTTCATTCGAGTTGCCCCAGATTCCATTTCTGGGATATATTGTCTCCAAAGTTGGTCTTCAGATGGATCCAGAAAAGGTGAATGCTGTGTTACATTGGCCTCAGCCAACTACTCTTCGTGCAATTCAGCGTTTTTTAGGTTTTGCCAATTACTATAGACGCTTCATTCAAGATTTTTCCTCGATTGCATCTCCTATTGTGGCCCTAACTCGTAAAGGGCCCAATACTAAACAATGGTCCTCTGAGGCTCTTCAAGCCTTCCAGTTTCTCAAAGAGTCCTTCTCCTCTGCTCCTGTTCTTCGACAGCCTGATGTGACGCTTCCCTTTTTCCTAGAGGTAGATGCCTCTAATGTTGGTTTAGGAGACATTCTCTCCCAAGGATCGGAGCAACAAAAATTCCATCCTTGTGCCTTTTACTCTCGGGGTCTTCTGCCTGCGGAGAAGAATTATACCATCGGGGACAAGGAGTTGCTGGCTATAAAAGTAGCATTAGAGGAGTGGAGATACTTGTTGGATGGAGCTCGTCATCCTGTGACAATTTTTACTGATCATAAAAATTTGTCATATTTACAGTCTGCTCAATGTTTGAATCCTCGTCAAGCAAGATGGTCTCTTTTCTTTTCTCGTTTTGAACTAATCATAACCTTCAAACCAGCTGCAAAAAATAAAAAAGCAGACGCTCTATCTCGAGCTTTTGTGACGTCCTCAGACGTTGAAGATGGTCCCAACCACTCTATATTAGACCCCAAATGTGTTTCTCTGGCTGCTTCTTCCACTAAGGTGCTACCATTTGGGAGAACCCTCGTGCCTCCTGCTCTTAGGAAGAAAATCCTTTCGTGGTTTCACTCTTCTCGTTTTTCTGGACACTCTGGTGAACGCAAGACCTTTGCAATTCTTTCTCGAAGTTACTGGTGGCCTTCTATGAGAAGAGATGTCAAAGATTTTGTGGCTGCATGTGAATTGTGTTCCCAGTTCAAGACTCCCCGCAGAACTCCAGCGGGTTTGCTTCAACCACTGCCCATTCCGTCCAAGCCGTGGACCCATATTAGTATGGACTTTGTTACTGATCTTCCTCCTAGTAAAAACTGCAATACTATTTGGGTAGTGGTGGACAGATTTTCGAAGATGGCGCATTTCGTTCCTTTGACTGGTTTGCCTTCTTCTTCTACTCTGGCTGATTATTTCATCAAAGAAATCTTCCGTATTCATAGATGTCCTTCCGAGATTGTTTCAGATAGAGGAGTACAATTCGTTTCCAGATTCTGGCGGCCCTCTGTAAGACCTTGGGTATCCGATTATCACTCTCATCCTCCTACCATCCTCAATCAAACGGACAAACCGAAAGGGTCAATCAAGATCTTGAGACTTTTATAAGGATGTTCTCTTCAGCCAACCAAGACAACTGGGTAGAATTGCTTCCATGGGCTGAATTTGCTCATAACAACATGTATCATGAGTCATCTTCTAAAACTCCATTCTTTGTGGTTTATGGTCACCATTCGTCTTTTCCGGAATTTCCTGCCCTCCCTCCCACCCAAGTTCCTGCTGTAGAGACTGTTTGTCAAACCTTCAAAACCTGTTTAAAGAAGACATCTGCCAGATATAAGTCTTTTACAGATAAAAAGAGACGGGCTATTCCACCACTGAAAATCGGAGATCGTGTTTGGTTATCAACCAAAAATATTCGTTTGAAGGTCCCATCTATGAAGTTCGCTCCTCGTTTTATTGGTCCGTATAGGATCATTCAAGTGATAAATCCAGTTTGTTTCAAACTTCTACTTCCTAAGAACCTTCGTATTTCCAATGCCTTCCATGTGTCTTTGCTCAAACCTCTTATCATCAACCGTTTCTCGGTCCCTCCTTCAGCACCTCGGCCAGTTCAAATTCATCAAGAGGAGGACTTTGAGATTACTCACATATTGGATGCAAAAATTTCGCGAGGAGTTCTTCGTTTCCTCGTTCATTGGAAGGGCTTTGGTCCCGAGGAGTGTTCATGGATCAAAGCAGAAGATCTTAACGCCCCAGCTCTTCTTAAGAAGTTTTATTCCAAGTTTCCGGACAAACCCGGTTCCAGGTGTTCTGTGCCCACCTTTAAAAGGGGGGGTACTGTCACTCACCGGACTGTGAGTGCCATTTCCCGTGTATTCAGGAACCGTGACCGTCCGCCATCCTGAGGGTCTGCGCATGTGCAGCCCTTTCAAACCTTCAGTACCTGTTGCTTTTAATTGATTGGATGATCAGGCAACCCACCCTATTTAAACCACCTTTGATCATTAACTGGTTGCCTGATCTTGGAGTCTCATTCCCCATGAGCCTCTGAAGGTGTTCCTGTGTTCCTCGTGTATTCAACTCTTGCTGATTCCTGTTTACTGCTATTGTGGTTTCCAGATCACTTCAACTCTCCTGTGTTCATCGTGCCTGCACTCAGCTGATTCCTATCCGCTGCCTCCGTTTCTTCTACAGAGTTCCTGCTCACTTCAACTCTCCTGTGTTCATTGTGTCTGCACTCAGCTGATTCCTATCCGCTGCCTCTGTTACTACTACAGAGTTCCTGTTCACTTCAACACTCCTGTGTTCATCGTGTCTGCACTCAGGTGATTCCTATCCGCTGCCTCCGTTACTACTGCAGAGTTCCTGATCGTCTCAACTCTCCTGGGTTTATCGTGTCAGCGCTCCGCTGCCTTCACCTCTACTACTGGATACCAGACAGCCTCAACTCTCCCGTGTTCTTTATGTTTCCAGTTCCACTTACTACTGCTTCCTAAGTATTGCTTCGTTCATTCTGGATTACCTGCCGTGCACTGCACCAACCTGATTACCGCTTCCACCCTCCAGTGGTCTCTCCTCCCGCCGGCCTTCAGCCGTTCATGTATCCCTGCACGTCTATCTGACAGCCTGCTCTCCTGAACCGCGGTATGCATACTTTCCATTGACTTTGCTTGTGTATTGCATATCCATCTGGACTGAGTTGTGTTCTCCTCCGGAGCCTCTTATCCATTGAAGCTATTGTTACCATTGACTGTGTTTCCTATTGCCTGGATAGTTATTGTGACTTTGTATACTTAAGCAGTGCTGGTCAGTTATCGTTGTATTGTGGATATCATCGTGGGATCAAGTTCTGTGTGCCCCGTGTATACTCTGCTTTACATTCATCTCCTCGTGCCCCTCCTCACATATATATAGCAGTGGTACAACTTGCTGACGCAGACCACTGACTCCTGTTCCCTGTGACACCAGTTTCAAGTATCCTCTCACATAAGCAGTGGTACAACTTGCTATACGCAGACCACTGACTTCCCTGTTACCTACCTTCACCTGGATTCCATTCCTTTACCTAGACAGCGGTACAACTTGCTATAAGCAGACCGCTGACTCTCACTACCTCCTCGCTACTCCTGGACATTCCACCTCACTATAGCGGTGGTACAACTTGCTATACGCAGAGCACTGACTTTCCTCACGTTCCCTTGTCCATCTGGTTCCTCGTGTACATTCATCTACTCATTACCAGTTGCTGCTAGTCATAGACTTTCCTCGAGCATTCTCTCACCATCTGCTGTTTCTCCTGTTCCGTTGTCACCCTGCTACCAGAGAACCATATTACCAACTATATTGCTCTGGTAAGTCCATCATCTGGTGATATCCTGGGCAAAGACTCCTAGTGCCCGTGACACAAACTTACACACATGACAGGGAGGTTTTAATTGTTAGAGCTAACATAATGTCATAGCATAGGATCTGAAAATGGTCCTCTAGTACATTGTTTAAAGAAACAATAATACAGGACAGAACAGAGAGGATATACCACTTGAAAAGAGTATTTAAATGATGCAGTGATAGAGAATATGGTTGGGTAAGTTATGGTAATTGATGAATAAAACATACCTTGCTTGAAGTGCAGTGCTTTTAACTAAGGAGAAGTAGGTATCAAACAGTGTGATATGTGGATCTGTATGATGGCACTCTTGAAGACTCAATGGAAAGAAGATAATGATGAATTGTTGGGATGAAAGGCAAGTGCAGTGGAAAACAAAGTTGTAGTTTAGATGAATCCTGTGAATGGATAGGTAGAATTCTCTTTATTGTAGGTAATCTGGTGGCCATTCTAAATTATCTATTTAATTATTATTATTAAATTATTATTAAACTTATTTAAAGCCTTTTCTCCTATAGTCCTTAAAAAACGCATTAATCCCTTGTTGACCACATGAATAGGTCTCAAAACACTTTTAAAGATGACCACATAAATTATTCCACATTGTTTTACAGTATAATTTGTATTACCAGTTAATATTACCAGTTAATAATATTTTGTTTTACATTGTAATATATGGGTGCAATACACACTGTGTTGTAGATTATTTTCTGCAGAGAAAAGAAACAAGAAAGTTCTGATATTGAGGCACTGACACTTTGTTTTTTACTTTTAACGAATGATGAAATAATTATTAAGCCCGCTTATGTGTATTTAAAAGACTAAACTTTAAAAGGTCACCTCATAGATAACTTAAATATGAGTTAAACACAATGTGGATGAGGTAGAATATATGCTGTGGATAACTGCAGTAAGATAAGGAGAATAATACGGACCAAGTGAGGGACAGTCTCTTTCCCCGTATATTAAATGTATTGTTTTTCCTTTCTAATTCCCAGATTTCCAACATTATTTTAATATATTTCGCTGAGTATAGCCCATCACTATATAATTTAGGATATGATCTAAATTTTAAGAAGTACTAATAAAGTTTCTTCTTTTAAAGACACATAACTTATAATTGTCTCGTAAAAAAAAAAAGTGTCAGTGTCTCCAAAATCAGAACTTTCTTGTTTCTTTTGTCTGCATAATACATTGTATACTGTTCTGGGAGGGCACCCATATAACAAGAATTAATTTGGGAAGACAATAACAGTAACAAGAAATAAATTATAAGAGATATATCTTTTGCTGATGTTTCCTATGATAATATCGTGGTTTATTGTATCTCAATATTTCAGTCATAGCTAGAGACAGCTGTTTTTCTTACTCTTCTGGTCACCTGGCATGTGTCATTTAGGTGTTTCAAGTTCTCTATACGAGATGACCTGCAATTTATATTTGTACTGCTTTAGTCAAGTAACGATTCCTCTGCAACCACTGGCTAGTTATTAAATTGTTGTGAATTGAAACTGACAACAGCTGGATTGCCTCAGGTTGTAGATCTCTAGTGAATATGCAGAGTCATTTAACCAGAACCCAAAGTATCTTATGTCTTTCTGTTTTACACCATCACACATTACATGTTTGTTTCATAAAAATACTTTTAACATAGTTAAATGTACATAGAACATAATATGGCAATTCAATATTATCACAATAGAAATAAGATTGTACCACATGTTACTACCTAACTGGATAGCTTCAAATGGAAAAAAAAACAAACAAACATCAAAGTGCTTAATGTATAAACACTATTTCTGTAAATATGTGTATATGTCCAGCATAATGAAAGTTCATCATCCCACTGTGGATACACTTGGCATAATCAGCATCTTGATTATGGTTACATGTTTTAATGTAGTTAAAATATATAGCATGTATAAATAGTACAAAATAATTATTGATACAATGTAGTTCATTGCGGTAAGTGGTTAGACGCCAAGCTCTGAACATCGAAACCGCTCTGTATTCAATAGACACTGACAGACCGCCCAGCCTGTCAATTGTGTTGTGGCTCCACAAAGAGCATGTCCTGGTTTTCAATAGGTTTTCGGTTTCTGGCTCCACAAAGAGCATGTCCTTGTTGTCAATAGTTTTTTTTTTCTTTTTATAGATTACAAGGAAGAAGAAAGAAGAGGATCCCCTTGTATTTGGGTGAGCAATAATTTGGAAAAATTGTGTGTGTGTAGCAATTTTCATATTTAATAAACTTTTTCTCCCATGGCATGTATGTGCTTATTTCACAGTGGTTTTACAGGTGCACTGCAGGGCCTAGCAGGCCAGGGAAACCCAGAGCATACTGGCGGCACTTTTTATTCTAAAAGTGCCAGCATGCTCTAGAAGCAATGGGTATGCTGGCACTTGTGGTTGTACAGTTTAGGCATACCAGAGTTTGGGACCAGTAGAGAAATACTGATTTATTAATTTAACGTTTATGACCCTGCACCTATCCCCTCAGGGGTGTTTTGGATTGTCCCTAATGTGTTCAGCATAAGACTGTAGAGAGAGGTCACATTTTTTTCCTGGGCCTGATATTCCTTAGTAATACAGCCCTGTGCTCAATATGCTAGGGCTGATTGACATTATGACAGGGGGGACCCTCTGCTGTTTGTTTCCCTGTTATAATATCATCAGCCTAGCCTGTCGTAGCCTAGTACTAGTAACTGCTTTTTCAGGGAGACACCATGACAGTTTTTTACAAATATATTTATATTTTTTATTTTTTTTACACCCTGCAAAGAATGATCAGCACAGATTCTTGGCAATCTACCTCGGTGCCCGCAAAGGATATATCCGCTAGCAGGATTTTCTGTGCAGGTCAGCATCATTTGCAATTATGCAAATGTATCTTTACTGTAATGGACCTTTGTTTGCACACCTCTTCCCTCCCCTGTTCCGCATCTCTGACCATAAGGAGGCGCTAGTGTCAAATGCTACCAACTCTTCATATACTATTCTGTGTGGACACAGTGCAAATGAGTGTATTTTACGTTAATTAATGGTTATACACCCAAATCTGCATCAGTCCCCATGCTTTTATGATGCCACATTATTATATCTTAATGAAATAAAATGTTGCCTCTGATTTATTATGCTAAATGTACTTGAAGATAAGGCAGACAATAATTACTAAAATTAAGCTAATATGGGTTAGACCACACTGAAAATAAGGAGCATGAACAACAATATCATATAACTTAAAGGAGGAGTATGGTCACTACAAAAGTAGCAGCAATGACAAGTGTAACTCTACTGAATAAATGGAGTATACTTTAGTTTACTATTTTGTGGTGCACCTTGATGGAGATGTCACAGATTATCACAAGTCATGTAATTCACTTGCAGTAGGGTGGTACTTCTTGAGGAACCAGAAAAGGAAAATTATTCAATAAAGAAAGCGCCATAAAAAAAAAAGAAGCTATTTTGAGATTATGTGAGGCTACATTTATCATGGTGACTACTACAATACCTTTTATCCAAAGACACTGTGTCACAAGCTGGTCCCATAGCTAGGTGCCAGCGCTGTGACTTTCCCTTTAAGAACCATGATTGTGCTTGCTTCTGCTTCAGAGACATTACTTTCACACAGGTGTTCCTTGCTACCTTGATCTGGACCTCCTCCCGAATCTCATTGGTCCTGGAGCACTATTTTAACCTCCTATGATTATGGACTCATTGCCTGTTCTTCGTGTTACTCACGCTGCATTGGGATCTGGCTGTATTCCTTGATCTTCCGTTTGTCCGTTACCTGCTCGCTCGGCTATGCTTGCTGCCGAAGTTACCTGTCATCTTGGAGTCCTGGTCGGCTCAGCTGAAACTCCTCTCCACTGTTCATCTGCTCGCTGACTGCTATCGTGAGTTGTTTGCTACACCTGTGCCTAATCTGTTGGCTTAAGTTCACCTCTATCTGGCTGGCTACATCGCTACATCTCGCTGACTATTATCAGAGCTACTATCATGTTACCTGTCACCTGTAGTTCCACGTTTGGCACGGTTTATCTTCACTCTGCTGTTAACCTGTTTGCTAGACTGTTATTGTGATCTGCTTGCTGTGTCTGTGGCTATTACTTCAGCTCAAGTTGCTTGCCTCTGTTCAGCTGCCTCATACTACAGTGAACTTACCTTTGCATCTAAGACTGGAATACCTGTTACCTGTAGTTCCACGCACGGTTCAGATACTCCTCACTTCGCTGCTACTTCTAGGCAACATTCTGCTGCATGTGTCTTTGTTCATCCAAGTCCTTGGATGTTGTTTAATGCTTACTACTCTGCTAGATAAGAATCACTGTGATACCAGTAACCACCTGCTATGTTGAATCATCCCTATTATCGGATCAGCCAAGTTCTATATACTACTCTGTTTGGACTTTAGCTGTACCAGTGATTCACATTCATCTGCTGTGTGTTTCTCTATTGGATCCAAGTGTTCTTATTCATCACCCCTGCGTTGAACTGTTGTATTATTCATCTCATGCTGTTGCCAAGGGTTACCAACTATTAAGTAGCATATGTGATTTGTCTCTGCAATCTGACCAACTGCCGTGTGTTCATCTCTGCCGATATATATATATTTTCTCATTCCTGTTGTACCATCAGTCAATACACTACTTTGCAGCACTACTATAATCTCCTGTATTATTATTATTCAGTGATGCTTATGAGCCGTGAACTTTTAAACCTGTGAATATCATTGTGTTCTACCTCCACCATCCTCTACTAATACTAGTCTGGGAGACCGCGACCTGCGGAATAGGAACGGCGGTGACCATATTCTCTTGCGGGGATCCCTGGTGAAAACCTCCTATCCGTTAGACTCCACACTCCTGGGCAAAGTTCCCTATAGTAGAGGCCAGGGATCTACTAAAATCATTCAGAGCCGTGACACACTGAAAACTAAAACTCACATGATTATGTTTTACATGTAAGTTCCAGGAAAATGGACATATGTCATTGTTACTGCTACAATAAAAATCTTCTTGAAGTAAATTAAAATTTACATTTATGACAAAAGTCTGGTCCACAATATTTGGATTCACAAGTGAATTTCATGGTAGAGCTGTTTCTGCCTGTGTTTTTGGTACAGACACAATCTTGATGACATAATGTCATTCATAATCATTCGTAAGTCTATATACATGTTACATTAAATTAGATGACTTAAATGAGAAAATTAATTAGAAATTATATCAATATCAACCAATGAAGCATGTTGAGGCTAAATATTTTTCCTATTCTCGGTTTATCTTTTACTGCTGATTTCAGGAGATTATGACACTTTATAATGACTAAAAACCTTGTAAAGGACTTTGATGAACTTTTCATTATTCATGGATGATCACTAAAGTAATGAATGTATTTTATATCAGCAATGCACCACAAAATCGATTTGGACAACTCACAATATCTTATAACCTAATGACCATAACACAACAGTCCTTGTTTTGCCCACACCACTCATTTAATCCACCTAGACAGAATAAGGATTGGGCTGAGAAAAAAAAAATATTTTACTGAGTATACATGTTATCTAAGTTAGCTCATAAGACAAAGCATTTAATTTTGTACCTTAAAATTGATGAATTTCATTGCAATCGTAGTCACAAACAGTGCCTTTCCTATGTTTTGAAACTTGAATTTATTAGGTGCAGAAATATGAGTATTAAATCATATAAACTATAATTTGATATGTTACTTTTTCACAAATTGAAACTGCAATAATTATCTCTTACTTTATTGAACTTATGCTTAAATATAACATTGTCCTTAATGAAAAATCATAATTTGTATAAGATCATTATTAAGACTTCAGGCTACAGGTATACACATACCGTATTTCCCCAAGTATAAGACGCACCCATGTATAAGACGCACCTTAATTTTGGGGTCCAAAATGAAAAAAAAGATGTATTACATAAAGACTGACAGCTCCGAGACTGTGGGAGGCGCCTGAGGGACGTTAAGGTCCTTTTGCCAATCAGCGGGGACACGCTGTTCCAAAAAGCCAGCGGGGACACAGCCAGCAGGACACGCTGTTCCAAACAGCCAGCGGGGACACAGCCAGCAGGACATGCTGTTCAACACAGCCAGCGGGGACACAGCCAGCAGGACACGCTGTTCAACACAGCCAGCGGGGACACAGCCAGCGGGACATGCTGTTCAACACAGCCAGCGGGGACACAGCCAGCAGGGACTCCTCTCTCAAACCAGGTGCCGACTTCTTCATTGAGGTAAGTAGCGCTTGCAGTGTATAAGACGCACCTTTTTTTAGACCCAAAATTTGGGGGAAAAAGGTGCGTCTTATACATGGGGAAATACGGTACATCAACTAGTATTCCTATTTTAAAGAATAACTAGATGAAGTACCCAACTTTGCTTGGGTTTAAATCTTCAAGTTATTAAGTTACCAGTGAGTTATCAATTTTAAAAATAATTAGCAGCTTAGCAGCTCTTCCAGCACACCCATGAAGTGGCTGGCCAGTGAAGTTATTGTTTTTTTTATTAAATGTCATTCAAATCCAGCCTGTGGAAAGCCCATAATAGTCTCCCCGGGCCAAAGTTCTGCCCAGCGTACACCAACTGAAGGTCCAATAGGGACCCTAACCCCCCTAAAAACTGCCAACTGGACCACCTTGCATTGGGTTCATCCCAATTGGTGCAGGGATGTCAAAATGCAGGCTCAGAACAGACTCCCTGGGTCAAAGTTTTGCCCAGCGTACATCAACTTGAGGTCCGACCAGGACCCGAACCCCCTTGAAACCTGTTCAGGATCAAATGGACCGCCTCACATTGGTTTCACCCCAATCGGTGCAGGGGTGTCCAAATACAGGCTCAGAAAATCTCCTGTCCAGCTTTTCCTTTCTATATTACTGGTCCTGTGAGTGGTTTGGTGGGTTGTTGTCTCAGTGACTTAATTCAGTTTACGGGGTTTGGGTCTGTATATCTGGTTCACCATCTTTTTTTTATTGTTTTCTGCTTATTGTATTTGATTTTTGCCTCTGCCATGTCTGAAAACGAGGGCTTTCAATATCTGTCGCTTTGTCGCATTGTCACGTTGATGCTATTTGGTCTAATAGCTTACTTTTCGATACTAAGTAACTATATAAGATTTGGTAGCTTTAGCTTGAGAGCTGTGGAAGATATTCGCCAAGAGTAAAAGAGTAAAACATTTGTGCAGTAATGCACCTAGATTGATGTCTTATGTCTGACAAACAAAAGTTTAAATTTTGGTTAACTTACATGGTTTGAAATGTTCCTCCTCAGAGCAAACATACAGGGTGTGTCTGTTAGTGCAAACAGAAGCACTGATGGGAGTTTCCTCTTAAAGGGAAAGTGGGTGTGTCACCTGCCCATCAAGCTAAGGCTGGGGGAGGAGTATCATGTATAAAAGCTTGTTTGTATCATTTGTCCAGTGAGACCAACGCTGGGAAAGCTGGCTGGTTTTGAGAGAACTTTTCTATGTCTAGCTAGTGTTTAGGGTCTCCAGAATTGCTGTAAAATCTGTACGGTGTCAAAACATTTACCATCCTGACAATAAAACGAAATAAAAAGGAAGAAGTTGTTCGTGTGTGCTTCAGCAGTAGCAGGCTCTTGTCACAATATATATATACAGAGAGAGAGAAAAATATTTACACATATTTAACAACTTGTACTGTTTCTACAAATTACTGTTTTCTTTATAATATTAAATGTAGTAAAACAGTAATAGGATTGTTAAAACATTTAGGAAAATAAGCAGTAGAACAAGTCTGAAAATAAGACATAACCAGTAAAAGGGGGTAGAATGAATAAATTTAGATATAGTGAAAAAGTAATACTTTCTTTTAACATTAGCACACCTGTGTTATTGGCTTTGTAGCAGTACTCCTCGATGATTCACTCAGAGCACATCACGGAACATCTACACTCCTATCCACACTAAGGAGCAGCATCTGCAAACTGAAAGTTCTCCTGAAAGTGAAGAGAGATGGAAAATCTTGAGGAAGTGCACTGTACAAAATTCAACATCTTACCATTTAAGTACCACCCATTTAATTTTAAACAAACTTTTCTGTTTTACACCTAAAATATTGGTCACACTTGTGTGTGAAACTTTGTATTACATTGATAGGGGTGCACCTGGACATATACTATTCTGCCAAAGGTAAAATAATGGGTCTTGACTTTTAATGAGAGAGAGGAACATTTGCAGATGAACTCAGTTTAATATAATACACTACCTGTAATAAAGCACAAAATAAAAAAACAATTGGGATTCAAGCAGCAAACCGCCTCCCCAAATCTTTAACCAGCTCTTGAGCTAGACAGCACAAATCAGGAACACCACAAGTGTGTGGTCCACTTGAAATACTGAAAACAAGTCCCAGGCTGAAAACCAGCCAAATACTGTTTCATTTAAGAGCACAGGAGTTCTTCTCAAACCCCGTGACTTGTGGGGACCATGACCAACTGACTTGTAGGGAGAGGAGTCATTTGCAGGATTTGTAACCCAGAAGTAGTCCTAGTAAAATGGACAGGAGTCCCTAATACCCCCTGCCTATTATATTCAAAGAGTAAAAAAATAAAGATGCACACAATAGAAGACTCTCCAAAACCCTTGTTTAGTAATTTATTAAAAATATAACAAATCTTCTTTCTTGATCCATCATGATGGAAAAGAAAAATAAATCTTTTTTCTTGCTATGCTATAGCCCAAATGAAGAAAAATCAGTATGCTTAAAAATGAACCAGAAAAACACACGATGATGTGACCTGGATTCTGCCACCTTTATTACAGGTGCTTCAGAACTCCTTTCCTGGAGGGGTAATGACTGCGTATAACCAGTATCTGTCATGATCAGGTTACTAGCTGGTATTTGCGCAGCTGAGCAAGGAGGCGTGGAGTATTCACCAGGGACCCCGGCAAGGGAGTTTGGGCTTCGCTGCAAGAGAGCGCGCAGGTTGTGGTTCTCCAAGACAGCCACCAACTTAGCCACATAGTCAGCAATGCGTAGTCAATTAGTCCCGGTCAGAACCAAAGGGTAGCGAGGTACAAAAGGGACATCCAAAGAATACTCAGAGGCAGGCCAAATATCAGGAAACTGGAGCTAGCGGCAAGGTAAAAAGCGAAATACAAATGAAAGGTCAGAGGAAAGCCGGGTCAGAAACAGAGTCAGGAGTCAGATGCAGACAAGGTGCTGGAACAGGGTGAAACCAATACTCTGGCACCCTAATAGTGCCAGGGACTTCCTTATAACCCCTTGCGTGGTCCCTGATAGGAGGGCTGATTTTTGGCATTTAGAGAACCTGACCGCCGAGCGGAAGTGCTAGACGTCTCGTTGCCTAGGGGGAAGCATGCCATAGCTTAGCAACAGGACGCGTTGCTCGGCAGGGACAGGTGGCCGCCTCTTGCGCCAGGAGTCAGTGCGGAAACGGCACCTGACAGTATCACATCTGAAAAGCATCTCTACCCCTTTATCTCATTAATAATCTCACCAGCAAAATTAATCTTTTTTTACACTACCTTGCAAAATGAACGGACTTGGCACTTCACTAGGAATGGATTTACTGCACTCAACTCCACCCATCTACTACTGCAATTTCCTGCTCCTCCACAAATGTCACCATCATTCTCCTCAGTTGTAGCCAAAATGTAAGCGCCCAAAGCTGCTCTTGCTTTCTTAAGCTGCCATTTTGCACATTGGAAATGACCTCTAGAATATTTGCTTTGTTCCTTGTTTAAAGCATAAATTAGATCACTAAACAATGTATAACATTGTCACAGTTATATACAGTAAATGTTGACTTCCTTGGCATTTCAGTTTACTAAAACTAAATGTTTAAAATCTGTTCTGTTAAGTTTAAACCATGTTTTTATAGTTAATAAGTGATGCTGCTATATTGACTATTACATACAACATAGTTTTCCCCAAAAATGTATTCTAATGTTAAACCATCTTAATCTACCTAATACCTTGCATTACAGGTTAGCAAATGGTTCCTGAAAAATATCAAGGATACATTGTTTGTTTTGTTTTACTTGACCAAATAGCTTAAAATAATAACAACTGATTAGTAGGTGGGGAAGATATGCACCCTACCATAGATGTATTTCAGTATAGATAATAGTTCACATAGTGTTTAAACAGTTTAGGGTGTTATAATAAAAAATAATGTTTAGTGTAACAATAATGATGTTAAGCTATTTTGATTATTATTATTATTTTTTATTTATAGGGAGCCACAAGGTATCCGTAGCGCCGTACAGGAACAGACGGTATCAAAGTACAGGGTGAGACAGCAGGGTACAGTTAACAAAAAGCACAGTAACTCAGTCAGCATACGTTGGTAGACTCAGCCCAAAAGGTGGGGTAAGTAGCTGGAGAGCAGAGTTATAAGTGGTGGAGAACAGGAGGAGAGGTGGCTATTAAAGTCATTTTATTGTTTTCCAAAAAGCATTGTCAAAGCGATTTCTTGTGTTTCCAAAGCGCAAACAATTTATTTAGCAGATGCAAAAGTTTTAGCAGTTCAATACATAATTATAATACAGTACAGACGATACCAAAGATATATAGATACCACTGCGCCCGCCTGTGCTCGCTGCGCTCCACTAGTACCAGCTACAGTACTTCAACACAGAAGACTGTGGTCAAAGATGACTGGGCTAGCTGGTCCCAGGGAGCTTGTATATATATATATATATATATATATATATATATATATACTCAGTGTTACAGAGAAAACAATACAGATGACATGGCTTGCTTCTATAGGTCCAGGCTTCAGGAGGGTCCAGTGTAGACAGGTCATAGGCCAGTTCAAACAACCCCCTCCAAGGGTGAGGGTCAACATTCCAGATGATTCTCTCACCAAGAAACCAGTTTAAGCTAGTCTATTCACAATACACAGTCAGTAACATTTTAAACATTTATTTCCTAATGTTAAAGGACCTGTGGTAGCGCCTCACATGCGCACGCTATCCTTTAATTATATTCTTAGATACACTCGCTATAAAACTCACACTTTTATGCACTTTTCCTTACACAGTGTTGCCTTACTCAGTCTTTTGACCACACTAAATAACACAAGTTTTACAGAACTATTTATCCAATATTCACTGTATCTCAGCAGTACTTCACAGTATATATTCGTTATAAATAATCAATACTCACAACATATGTATGTATTTAAATCAAAGTATTTTACTGTTAACACAGAAAAGCTTGTATTCACAATTCGCACATATATCATAACGTTGTTCAACATAACATAGTATATAAATATAACATTAACCCTAGGTTCACCACCGTTATTCCTTACACTATATCTTAATAAGAATCAGTATTTATAATATTGATTTAACTATCACAGATATCAGACAATAGCTACTCAATTATATGTATATAAATAGTTAAATCCACATTACAAATACACATATAGCTCTATGGGTATATATATATTAATGATACTTATCAAGTCCTTGTATCCTCGGTCCGATTCTTATCTGCAGTGTAGGGAATGTTCCTGTAGTATAGAATCCTTTCTTGTAGCTTAGTGTAATATATATATATATATATATATATATATATATATATATAGTATAGTAGATCCTATAGATCTTTTCTGCAGTGTAGTGTATCCCTATTTGTATAATGTTCCTAGTATATTTTCTGCAGTGTAGTGTATCCCTAGTGATAGAATCCTTTCTTGTAGCTTAGTGTAATATATATATAGTAGTGTGTTGTAATCCTATAGATGTTTTCTGCAGTGTAGTGTATCCCTAGTGTAGTGTATCCCTAGTGTAATGTATCCCTAGTGTATGTCCTGCAGTGTAGTGTAGAGCTCTTTGTCAAGGGGCAGCAGGCATCCAGAGAGAGAGAGAGGGTCCCGGGTCTGGACTTTTATAGTCCAAACTTGGAAACTGCCAGCCTCCCAAGTAACAGCATGTGTGTGGTGATTCACCACACACACACATGGAGATTCTTGGGTCCAGGGGTGATGATGTCATCACCCATGTCAGTTCTCCCCACTATGTATGTGTCCAGCAGTAAAAAGCAAGTGACCCTCCCAGTGTCCCAACACCCTCCTTTGTCTCAGGCTTCAAAGCTGTTATCTGAAACTGACCAGAGTTGTGTGGGGGGGTTTTACAAACACATGCAAAATAGCTAATCTTGCCATGTGGCTGGGAGGATGGGAGATACTTTTGAACAATGCATGAAATGGCTTGAGAATCATATGATAGGAGAAGGTTCTTCAACAGTCCCCCTGTTGTCGGAAAAACGACACTACAAGTTAGAAGTTACCTGTTCCTAGATTTGGTGGTGAACTAAAAAAAAATAAAGAGAGAGGGAGAGAGAGAGACCCCGATAATTTTCAACTCTCTCTTCCTCTCCCTACCAACTATGGAGGAGATAAAAAAAACCTCTTATGTTATTGGCGCACAACAGGAAAAAACCTCCTAGAGGGGGAACCATAGTGGAAAAAAAACCACCCTTTCCCCGAGGGTGTGAAGAGCAGGAGAGAAGAAAGGAGAAGAGGAAAAGAGAAAAAGACACAAATGAATAATAAAAAAACAAAGACATTTATGTAAAACAGATCCCATGCCTGCAAAGTCCATGATGCCTGCAAAGTCCATGAAGCCCGCAAAGTCCATGATTCCCGCAAAGTCCATACCCCCCTTTCCTTAATAGTTTATCATTTGTTGTCCTTTAGTCTTCATGTGTTACTAATACCAATATGATGAGAACTATTATGGGATGAATGAGAAAATGATACTTTGGCTTCATGTTCCAGCTTGATTGTAGCTTGATTCCCAGAAATTTTCTGCAGTATGTCTTCTTCCTTCCCGAAGTCGAGCAGCCAATTCTTGAGTTCTGAACCAAAACCAAGCAGGATTTTCTGAAGCCACACAGTAGTATCTGGATGGGTACCTAGTCGCTTCTCTGGGGTTGCTGGTGTTCTTCCCATCTCCTCCGCTAAATCCACACCTACAGTGGGAGAAAGAGTAAAATATGCTCCTCGGAGGAGTGTCCCTCTTGGAGCGCTGTTAGTTGCATATACAATACAATATGTAATCAGGGTAAGGCTCTAGGATTTTCCTTTCCTTACATTTTGGTTCTCAATGATCAGTTAAAACTTTTTTTTATTTTATTTGGAAGTGGTATGATTTCTCAATCTACCCATCTCAATGAGCACAGAAGCACTCTATTGAGTTAAGGAGGCTTGCGTGGTTTTCACTTGATCAATGTGGACCCAGAGAACTTTACGTCTTCTCCGAGAGTCTTTCTTTGTAGTCATTGGCCTTTGTACTTTTAGCATTGTGTCACCCAGGATTTCAAGGACCTGATATGGTCCCTCCCAGTTTGCATCCCAGGGACCTGCCTTTCGGAATGTCTTGATCATTACAAGACTATCTACTGGAGGCATGGGAGTCTCCCCCTGTAGATAGGGTTTGTTCAGCCGGATGGCTGCGTATGGCAGCAGTTCTTTCAGGTTATTTTGCACCTGTTGTAAGAACACATCTCTGGCAATCGCCTCTTTGATGGGGTTTGACAACTGTGGTTCATTGGGGAAGCAAAGTGACATTTTACGACCAGTCATGAGCTCAAATGGGGTGATCCCTGTTGTCGTTGCCTCAGTTGCCCGAATACCCATCATTATTGCGGGCAGAGCTGTCACCCAAGAGGAGCCCTTCTCTAACAGTGTCTTGGTCGAACGAGATTTGATTGTTCGATTCATTCGTTCTACTATTCCTGCTGATTGGGGATGATACAATACATGAAATCGCTGTTTTATGTCCAGTAGTTCACAAAGCGCTTTCATGACCTTGCCAGTAAAGTGTGTTCCCCGATCAGATTCAATGATCCTGGGAACTCCCCAACGTGACAGAATCTGTTCCCATAAGACCCTTGCTGTAGTAGTAGCAGAGTCATTTACAGTTGGAATGGCCTCAACCCATTTTGAAAATACATCCACCTCTACCAAGGCATACCGACAATTGCGACTGCCAGCTGGTAGTAGTCCTATAAAATCTATCTGTAGGGCAGCCCAGGGTCCTTCTGCAGGGAGCAAACGCTGTAAAACCGGCTTGAGAGCTGGAGCTCTGGGGTTCACTTGTGCTCACACAAGACACTGTTGTGTGACAATTTCCATTGTCTTTGACATCCCTGACCAGTATAATTTGTCCTTTAAGAGGGACATGAGCTTATCTCTGCCAGGGTGTCCGAGGAGCTGATGGTTGAGTCTTGTCAGCTCAACCTGAAGATGTGCAGGAACAACTGGCAGGGGTTCTGAACCCTCATTGTTCGTATGACACAGGATGCCCTCTTTGATTGACCAGGGATGTTGTGGCATGGTAATGTGGGGTATAAGAAGAGGATCCTTTGCTTGTTCCTCTTCAAATGACACTGGGCTTTCATCCAGAATCTTGTTTCGTATCGTAACTTCATAGGATGATACTTCCTTGTAATCTGGGTCTCTGAAAAACCCAGATAAAGAAGCCAGTTTGGCTGCTTCGTCTGCAGAGTTATTACCCAGGACAAGGGGATCATTCCCTTTCTGGTGAGCAGGAACTTTAATGATCGCAGCCTCTTCAGGATACATCATTCCCCATTCCCATAACTCTTTGATCACTGAAACATGCGCAAGGGGTTTATTCTGGCTGTCCACAAATCCGCGCCTGTGCCAGGTATCCAAGTGTAATGCCAGGGACCGAACTACATATGAGCTGTCACTATATATAGTACGTGGTCCTGACGGTTGGAGTAGTAAGGCTTCCTTTACTGCCTCCAATTCTGCCCTTTGTGCTGACAGGTGACCAGGTAATTTAACAAGACTCTGAAGCCATGTAGTCTTATCCAAGACTGCATAACCTGTCACATATTTCCCATCCGTGTGAGACCAAGACCCATCAACAAAAATGACTCGGTCATCCGGATGTGTTGTTTGTCTAAACAAAGTCATCGTTTCATCATATGACATTTGTCCACAGTCCTGTTCCGTCCCTGCTGTGTTTAGCAGTTGGCACAATACATATTTGGCCTTGTGACTTACTTGGAGATTGTGTCCACTCAAATCCATTATCCATCTCCCAAACCTCTGTTGAGAGACTCCAGGCAGCATGTCCCAGAGTAGAAGGGTTAATGGAGAGTGTGGGGTCTGTATAGTAAGTGGTCTAAAGCCCACAATATGTTCTGTCACTTTGACAGCATAATGTATTGCAGCCAGTTGTTTTGCACATTCATCAAAACCTCTTTTCACAGGAGAAAGAAGTCTTGAGAAATAGCCTAGTGGTCTAGTCTCAGATCCTACTTCTTGTAGTAAGACTATTGATATGGACTCTGGGCCAGCGTGAGCCTGAATTGCCAGCTCACCCTCTGGGTGTGGAGTGGCCAAAACTGGGGCAGAAGAGAGATCTCTTTTCAGAGTAGAAAATGCCTCTTCCTGTGTTTCTGCCCACCCTCTCAATGAAGGTTCCTCACCTCTGAGCAATTCATACAGAGGTTTCGCTTTTGTAGCAAAATCCTCTATGAACTCCCTCATGAAGTTTGTAACCCCAAGAAATTTTCGCAAATCTTGAAGGGTATTTGGTCTAGGTAATTTGACCATTGCCTCAACTCGGGCAGCCATTATACCTTTTGTCCCATGAGCGATCTTGACTCCCAGAAATATGACCTCTGACCTAGCCAGATTTGAATTGTGAGGACTCAGTTTGAGCCCTGCATGTACAAGGAGGGCTAACAATTCCTTTAGGTGAGTCAAATGTTCCTCCATAGTCTCTGTATGGAGTAGTAGATCATCCACATATTGCAGCAGGCATTCTAGGTGTGAAAATACACTCAGTACTTCTGCTAATGCCTGATGGAAGTATGTGGGGCTACTGTGAAATCCTTGGGGTAATACGCAAAACATGTATTGCGTATCTTGCACGGTGAATGCAAATTTGTAATGGCAGCTTTCTGTCAATGGTATTGAAAAGAAACCATTGGCTACATCAATAGTAGAGAATACCTTACTTTTGCAGTTTATTCTTGCCAATATGTCTGGTGTCTCTGCTACCACCTGTGCTGACATGGGGGTATATTTATTCAAAACCCTGAGATCAATTGTGAGTCTCCAGGTGTTAGTCTCCTTCTTCTTGACAGGCCATAAGGGATTATTGCACTTGGAATTTCCCTTTATGACCACCCCCCTTGCTTCTAAGTCAGTCACAGCTTCTATCACTGGTTCCATAGCTTCAGGGGGGAAACGATATTGGCGTTGAGGTGGTGGATCTGGTCCTTGTATGTCCACCTGAACATCAATCATCTTTCCACAATCATTCTTCCCTTGAGCCCACAGCTGTGGGAATTTGTATATAATAGGTTCAAGGTCTGTGTTATGCGAGACCTCTGGCCATTTGTGTACAACCATGTTAACTGTTCTAGCAATTTCATGTATTGGTGGTCCTAAGTGATGTTTCTTTATCACACAGACCTTTGAGTTTCGTGGTCCCTTCCATAGTAAACAGTTTGCTAGATCTAAGATCCAGCCATTCTGTGTCATTACATCAGTTCCGATAATGTTATCAGAACCTGAATAATACCACATAGGAATTTTTAAGGTGAAATCATTGTTGATTTCCACAGTGACTTCCTCAATTCTTTGGGCTTTTACCCCTCCTTGTTGGTGATCAAATCCAGTCACCACACACTGAGGGCTGTCTGGTAGTAAGTCATGTTCTACATTAGTGATTGAAATTTCTGCCCCAGTATCAAGCAGAATTTTCAGAAATTCATTTTTTATTTTGGCCATTATGTGGGGTCTCCCTGAGGAATCCAATATGATATTGCATATTGGTGCCAGATCCTTAGGGGTCCCTAACCTTCAATCTAGTTGCACCAGATTCCCAGTAGGGACATCTGCTGTGCGAACTGCTACTTGTGCTTTCTGTACGTCACACTTGTTTACCTGTTCTAAAGAGTTCTGTGTCTGTGGAGTCACTGAGTAATGTGACTGTACATGAGACTGTCCTATTTGGCCAGTATGTGTACTTACAAGCGACACACATTTTTGCATCTGATTCAGGTGCTGCAGTTTTGACTGGGTATGTGTTTGCTTATCTAACTCTCTAACGTGAGGCTTGTTTTTAAAGCCATTGTTATTGCCCAGGTGTTCAGAGTCCCTTATATACTCTTTGCGAACACCTTGTGGACAGTTACGTCTTACATGGCCAAAGTTTAGGCATGCATAACATTGCTCATTCACCCATTTCTCCTGTGGAGGAGCTGTAGGTGTAATATGTGTCTGTCTGCGCACATTGCCATATGTTGTGTAACGGTTATCTTGTGATCTGCCATTTACCACAACATATTCCCTCATCATCAGTGACTTCCTATTTTTCATCAAATCTTGTCTATACTCTTCTATAACCATTACTGCATCTGCAAGCGTTGGTTCTTTAGCCGCACTTAAGCGAATTGCTGTGTCAACGTAAGGAAACTTTTCCACAAACATGCGTATCATGCCTTGTGGAACATCTGCACCTTGATCTTTGGTGACTTTTCTATACATTGCTTCAAACCTACCACATAGAGACAATGGCTCATCGTGAATAGTTGGTTTAAAGTTAGATTGGATCTCTGGGGTAACTTCCCAATGGCCAGTTGCCAATTTCATGAGGACAGAAAGTCTCTCTTCCTCATCGTGAAATTGACCATTTTTGGGAGCAGTTTTTCCAGTTGCCGCATACCTCTGATTGAGGTGAGTGGGTAACCACAATTTAAACAAGTCCATGCGATGTTCTGGGGCGACACTAAATTTGTCACAATGTCCCTCAAAAATATCGCAGGAGGTAAAAGGGTCTATAATGGGATCATATTTTGGAATTTCCTTACGGATTTTCAGCAGAAATTGAGTCTTCTCCATACTATAATTTCGATGGGGAACATGCAATCCTGTGTCATTACCATGACTTGTTTGTGGTGTAGGAGCGGTATATACAGTTTCCCAACCGCTGCCTAGGCCAAAAACTTGAACATCTGAAAATTGTGCATGACCATTAGAGCCATTCCCCATGGGTGTTGAGGAATAAGTTAATGTGCGTGCTACAGGGTCAGCCACTGAGGCTATTGGATTTCGCTGATCTATCACAGGAGTAAGTATGGGCATATGTATATTATGTCCTATACTCCCTGTTTCACTGCTTCTCTTATCTGTTATACATACCTGCTTTCTAACCATGGATGTATTATGTGTTGTGGAGAAGGGTGATAACTCATTGATAAGTTTTTGCATATTGGTTATCATCTGTGCTCTATTGATTAAATCACTTTGTAATTCAGCAATTAGAACTTCATTAGATGCTAACTTATCCCTGAATACATTGATTTCTGTATACAGTTCTGCCAATTCCTTATCAACATCTGTGTAATATTTTTCTTTCTCTAATATTTGGGAATTGAGCATACAAATCTGCCTTCCCCTATCTATATTGGCCATATCTTTGTCTTCCAATTGTGCTTCAAGTATGGAAACACTTTTAACCTTTTCAATGCAGCACTGGCAATGAGAATTTGCATCAGTCCCCTTTTTATTTTTAAGTATCATCTCAGCGTGTTCAGATGTCCAAATCCTATCTTCATAAGCATGTACCAATTTAGCTAACATTTGGAGACGTTTAGTTTTTTTGTTGAACACGGTTCTCCTATTAATACACAGCGTATCATGTGTATAAGCCTGTTCTAAAAGTGTTGCCCATAATGTTTCAGCAGATGTGTAGTTATTAGGAATCACTGGGTTAAACATACTATTTGCTGACAACTTCTCAATGGTAATAAAACTCATACTCGCCTGTCCAGATACAGAAGTCATTTTTGTTCTGTGTTGAGTATTATTTCTCACTGTAGTAATACAGGTCCCCTTAAGCCTCCGAGACTTAAAAATGCTGCTTCCAGAAAGATCCTCTTCAGTGCAGGAACATCTTTCTCCTCACAGCAGGACCCTTCCAAATGACTGCTGCAACCTTGAAAAGTGAATCCACGTTTCTCACAAACGCTCACAGTGCGACGAACCGTTCCTTCTTAAAGAAAGAAAAAAAACGAGTATCCAAGAAACTTTAAATTTTAAACTAGATTCGCTGTAATTAATTGTATTTCTTCTAGGCCTCAAGTAAAACAATGTTATCTGTCCAAACCTCTTTCCAGAGAAAGCGTACGCTAATAACACATAAGTATCACCTCCTTTGTGTACCTATGCTATTCGTCCCCGCTCCTCTACCGAATTAGATTAACAATATAACAATTTTCACTACTATATCCTAGTATATTGCAATTAAAAAAGCCAGGGCTAAGCTCGCCAATGTTAAAGGACCTGTGGTAGCGCCTCACATGCGCACGCTATCCTTTAATTATATTCTTAGATACACTCGCTATAAAACTCACACTTTTATGCACTTTTCCTTACACAGTGTTGCCTTACTCAGTCTTTTGACCACACTAAATAACACAAGTTTTACAGAACTATTTATCCAATATTCACTGTATCTCAGCAGTACTTCACAGTGTATATATTCGTTATAAATAATCAATACTCACAACATATGTATGTATTTAAATCAAAGTATTTTTACTGTTAACACAGAAAAGCTTGTATTCACAATTCACACATATATCATAACGTTGTTCAACATAACATAGTATATAAATATAACATTAACCCTAGGTTCACCCCCGTTATTCCTTACACTATCCTAGCTTTGCATATGTATCCTTAATAAGAATCAGTATTTATAATATTGATTTAACTATCACAGATATCAGACAATAGCTACTCAATTATATGTATATAAATAGTTAAATCCACATTACAAATACACATATAGCTCTATGGGTATATATATATATTAATAATACTTATCAAGTCCTTGTATCCTCGGTCCGATTCTTATCTGCAGTGTAGGGAACGTTCCTGTAGTATAGAATCCTTTCTTGTAGCTTAGTGTAATATATATATATATATATATATATATATATATATATATATATATATATATATATATATTATAGTAGATCCTTAAGATCTTTTCTGCAGTGTAGTGTATCCCTATTTGTATAATGTTCCTAGTATATTTTCTGCAGTGTAGTGTATCCCTAGTGATAGAATCCTTTCTTGTAGCTTAGTGTAATATATATATAGTGGTGTGTTGTAATCCTATAGATGTTTTCTGCAGTGTAGTGTATCCCTAGTGTAGTGTATCCCTAGTGTAATGTATCCCTAGTGTATGTCCTGCAGTGTAGTGTAGAGCTCTTTGTCAAGGGGCAGCAGGCATCCAGAGAGAGAGAGAGGGTCCCGGGTCTGGACTTTTATAGTCCAAACTTGGAAACTCCCAGCCTCCCAAGTAACAGCATGTGTCTGGTGATTCACCACACACACATGGAGATTCTTGGGTCCAGTGGTGATGATGTCATCACCCCTGTCAGTTCTCCCCACTATGTATGTGTCCAGCAGTAAAAAGCAAGTGACCCTCCCAGTGTCCCAACACCCTCCTTTGTCTCAGGCTTCAAAGCTGTTATCTGAAACTGACCAGAGTTGTGTGGGGGGTTTTAGAAACACATGCAAAATAGCTAATCTTGCCATGTGGCTGGGAGGATGGGAGATACTTTTGAACAATGCATGAAATGGCTTGAGAATCATATCATAGGAGAAGGTTCTTCAACACCTAACATCGCTATCTAGAGAACGCAATGTGCGATCCCTTCGGCAAATGAACCGGACAACTGCGGATGAATAGGGGATTAAAATTAATGATACTAAACATGACAGGTTTCCTGTAATGTGAACGTTAAGTATCACTAAAGTGTACATATAACCTTAATATATATATATATATATATATATATATATATATATACATATATATATATATATATATATATATATACACATACATATATATATATATATATATATATATATATATATATATATATAAAACTATAAACAAAATACCATCTGCTCATAAATCACTGGGGAATGGAACCATTATAAATATGAAATATATAAATAACTAAATGTGAGAGTGCGAGTGTATGCGTGCGCATTTTACCGTGTATTTGCGCTGTGCCAAGTGCTACATAGCATACTGATCGCAATCGCACGGTAAAACAATACTAACCAATATACTTTCGTTCATCCAATTATACAACTTCGATATGGCCCTGCTCAAACTAGCTTATAATCTAAGGGATTTTGATCTCAAAGTGGCTATCATTAACATAATGTCTAATGTCTAAGTTGGTTACATTTTTTACCGTAAGGATTCAATAACTTTTTCCTAAAAAAAAATAACACATGTTGAAATAAATATTGTTTGTTACAATTTTTTTAAATATAAGCAGTTACATTTTCTAGCTATATAATGTAATATTGATTTAAATGAATATTAAGTTATTTAGTTTATGAGAAATATGTTTATGTATAGAATGAGAATGACATTTTCCTGAATGCAAAATTAAAACAAAATTCAATTCAATGTACTGCCTAAAGCCATATTTGGCTACATTAATTAATTAATTAAAATTAAATTACTGGTCATGTGATCCTCATTTCTGTATTGAATGATTCATGTCATTAAGGGGATACCAGGACTGACTTTATTTCAAGTGTCACAATTTGATATTTCCATTCCTCTGTTATTTTGATTGATCTGCACATGTGTATGTTTCCCATTTCTGTCAAACTGCTATGGACAGAGAGGGTTCTCATATTCCCATATTGGCTGAGTATTGATTTCCACTACTTCCAATACGGAGGCAATGTTCATATTTTTGTTACAAATGTGATTTTATGCATTGGATAAGTAAAATTCTATAAAATTTAGAATGGTTCCACACTTATGCATTCATTTACAGTATATGTATTACATAGAAACAAACGTCTAAGAAATGACTTTATAGTCTCCACATCAATTGTAATGTATGCATTATATTTACAAGTACAAAACATATAGGGAAAAAGTTTTAAACATTTTGGTGTTTGTAAAATAACACATTTAATGCTTTTTTAACACTTTATATCTGTTAAAATAAATAAAATTGACAAGAACTGCCAAAAGTTAAGACCGTTTTCCTATATACATTATGAAAATATTATAAACAATATTTCAGAAAATGCATTAAAAACCCATTTAAGGCCTTATACATTTTATTTTTATTATTATCCAAGCAGCATTAATCTTTAAATAAATATAAATTCCTTTAGAAAATGTTCTCTTTTTAAAATTAAATGCAATGGTTCATCATGATGTCTTTCTGTCGAAGAAGTAATAGACACATTGAAAAACCAGTTACATAATTTTCTTTTATCTTCAATAACATTGGGTGAGATATGGAAAATAGTACAGTATCATATGCAGTGTGTACCAAGTTTACATAACACAAAATCAATGCTCTGTAGCAATTAATCCATAGGTTAACAGACAATTAGCACATTTTCTCTATTATGTGATATAAATGGTGAAATGTATTTATGAATAAAGTTAATATGAATACATAAAGTTTTCAGTATGTTATACTTAATGTCTGATTTACACACTTTTGTAATTGAAGCTTTATCCACTTGCCATAAAGTAATAGCTGACCATGTTTAAACTTATCAAGTTTCTTTGCACAAAAAATGTTTTGTTTCTTTGCAAATGGTAAGTCACCATTAAACAATAAGTGAACTTTTGGTGTTCATTCTACAAATTAATGGAAAGCCATTAGATCAATAGCTAAATTTTTAGAAAATTATTTGCAACAGTGTTTTTCATATACATGCTACATATGCAGGCAATGTTGTCTGAAAGTGGAATTACTTAACCTTGACCATCATAGTAACATAGTATCATAGTCCATCAAGTTCAACCTATTTTGAATCTTTTGCGATCCTGCATTTATATTTGAAATTGATCCAGAGTAAGCAACCGCCAATATGTTTCAATCATGCTCTAATTTTTTTTAACTTGAAACTAATATACTCAGGGCCAGGGCTACCACTAGGTGAAACTGTTCAATCGCCTAAGGCACCAAGGTTTGGGTTACACCTAAAAAAGAAATGATAGACATAATGTCACTTATTCAGTGTCTTTACTTCCTCGTTTCCATACTGAGCACCAGCTGTTCATATAAAGGAGCAGCAGCCATCAGCTTCTGCCATGTGAAACTGCTGGCTCTTGCTACTCCTCCATATTAGTTATACAAGGCATAAATTTTACTCGGTGCCTAGGGGCCTGTCCAACAACAAATACTGGTCATATTAGGGGAGAAATCGTGAACAACTATAACAATGAAGGAGGATTTTTAACTATATTGTTTGCACAAACAGATGACTCATAGTTCAGAAGATAAGTTAAATATAATAACCAAGGGTTCAAAATGGCATATAATAGTTTCTCAGTGTCACTTAAAATGCTAGACATATATTCCATTTAGTGGACTGACCATATTCTAACTATTATCGCGGAGAGATCAGGGAGATCTGGGGTTTTCCGTTTAGAAGTAATCAAGCATGCAACAGATAGATATGTCTGATAGGTTATTATAATGTTTTGATATGCCTTGGGGCATAAGGGGAAGCAAGTGAAATTTGGGGAGTCAGGTATTTGAACACCTATTATATCAGAGAAATCAGATCTCTCACCTTTGAACAGAAATCTCATTATTTTGGGCAGCTACATCAAATGTGTTTGAATATGCCTGTCTAGCCACAGCCTCTCCAACAGAGTTCAAATGAGGAAGGAAAAATGACATACAGCCTCAAATGCACTAAATACCAAAAATAGTAAATTTTTATTTCGATACATATCAAAGACCTAACCAAACTAACCAACTAAACAAACTAACAAACTAACAAACTAAAGCTCTGTACTCCGTAGTGGTGTGTTGGGGGATTTTTTTCTGTATGAGCATTATTTCCACCAAGTTCTAACCTGGTAGGGGGGCCATTATCATCTACTGTATTAGATGGTATTTCTAGCAGCCGAGGGATTTCACACAACTCCAAAGATTTTGCACAACTGGCCTCAGCCGGTTTTATTCAATAAAAAAACAAAAAAAACCTCCAAAATGAACACCTTGCCGTACGGCTCTAGCCATACACTGGTCACTCCTGACTAAGGAACTAACACAAAACAAAAGAAGTTTGAGCAGTTTACGTATAGGCAGATATCAGGCGTTGTCTCACAGAGACTCTGCAGCCCCTGTCACTTGGCACTGAGAGACTGACTGAGCTGCCTTGCAGCCGTTTACTAGCACCACTCAGGTGCAACTCCTGATTACCAGCAGAATCAAAAGTAACTTGGAAGACGTGTTTAATAGGCTTAATTGGTGTAGCCCACCCTCACTCTCCATCCATAAACCCAGGACCCTTTTCTGGCTTTTCAACAGGCCTATAGCCCTTCAGCAGCTTACATGTAATACACATTTTCATGGAGTTTAAAAACAAGCAGGTTAGGCACCTAGGTAAAATATACCTGCCATCAAACTCTAATCCAGTAACTTGTCACAATTGAAATAAAAGTAATGCAGAACATAATGGCTCCGAACACCTTTGGCAACCTAGACAGGGGTATCAAAGGTTGAGGGTGTTAGGGAAGAATAAGGCTCCAAGGAAGGAAAAAAAACTTAAAAGCACCTGAACATGAAAATGGACACAATAATATATAAATCATTACTACTTACAGGAGCCAGACAAGGGGAAGGACAGTGCAAGAAGTGGAAACACTGTGTTGTACTACATTTTAAGTAAAACTCAGGAAGAAAATGAATTAATAGCGAATGCCTGAGAGGGTTATCTAGTCTTTCTTAAGGGGAATAAGTAGAACACTTTGGTGGAAGACATAACAGACTAAATAGAGAAAAACATCTTGCAGCACTTAGGAAAACAGGTTACTCAGAGAGCTGCTGGGCCTGAGTAACTATAGTAGAAACTTAGAGAATACAGAAGAAAAATAAATAATGAGCACAATGTTGATAGTCGTAACTATGCAGAGAGTTACTGCCAGAATAGAAAGAACACAAACAAATATAACCTTGGCAGTGCCCATTAGACTAATGGACCACATTCCAGAAAGGGAAGGGTGGAGTTATCTCTTCAGTCATTGTGCTTCCAGTTGGCAATTAATTATCTCTAGAGAATCCTGGTAAGCTGCGATGGACTAGTAACTCCATGCTCTGTTCAGGAATTTTACAGAGAGCATTCTCTGGATACTTGTAAATAAAAGGGTTCCATGAAAGCGTGTGATGTACCAAATTTAAGTGAATTTGAAACATTTACTGATAACATTTATCGCTGCACGCTGTACATTCTTGGAATTTAAACAGAGAGGGAAAAGTTAATATGTTAGATATTATGTTGATTGGTGCAATAGTGGTACTGTAGTTTCAGGTGATTTTTTTTCTGTAACACAGTTTGTAGTGACACCCCGCAGGCTAAGTTTAAACATTTAGTCTGCGGGGTCCACACTGCCACTTTAAATGCACATTGATTTCAGTCGCACCAACATTAAATTGAAGTGCCGGAGTCCTGTGTGTTCGGAATCCCTGACTGTCAGCATGGCGGTTCCTTCGGAAAGCTGCACATTCAGTGTTCAGGTAAGTCTGTTTAGATTGTAGTCAAATTTTTCATAAATCAGTTTTGTAGGACTCAAGGCTGTTGGATTTGTCAGCATCGTGAAAACAATTACTACCGGTTTAAAATTGCTCTTAAGGAAAAAAGTATAGAATGCTTAAGAAAACTGAAAGATGTTAACAGGAATAGGAATAATGGAACAATCTTTTCCTGATTCAATCAAATACAACCTACTTTGCAAAATTATGCAGGAGTTTATGAAATATCAGACCTCAATGCTATTATTGGATGTTCTGAAATACAAGGATTATATTCAAGTAATTTAGCCATTCAGAACAGAAAGCAGCTGCCCGGGTGGGTAGGATATTTCTGCAGGCATTACATGAAATTACAAAGAGAAAACAGACAGTTGAAATAATGTTGTAAGCAACAAAAGACTATCTATGTTAAAGGAGTATTTTAGGTCAGCAAATGAAATGCAAGAGAAACTTCAGGAATCATATACACAGTGTGCCTGATTAATTATGGAATGTAAATACTGATTCGTACCATATTTTGCTTTTTTATCAATCTGGGCATGCTCAAAATTGAAACATATGCCAAAAAACGCAATTCATAATAGCACGTAAATGACACTTCCAGCAGCCAATGATTTCATAGGGATGGGACTTATGCTCCTAGTCAACGTACAGTAAGGATGTGCCAAGCTTGAGCACATGCAGCAGCATCCGATTCAAGCTTTGGGCATCTCTAAAGTATACGTGTATGTCAGGATGAGAGCATATGTCTGATATGATGAAATAGAATATTAAATGTCAGGGCCCAAATAAAATATTGCAATAATACATAAAAGTGAACCTGATTTGCAACTTAGATAAATGTTTGAGCAAATGTTTTAAAACATTTGGTCAATTAGTACCGTAGGAGGTAATTAGGTTGAGCAAACCCTTTTGTGAGTAGACCTGCTTAACATATGCATATCACAGACATCCATTGTTTTTGATCATGTATTCCAGTTCCTAATTGACTTCCTTTCAATAGGTAGTGTAAAAAGAACCACTAGATGCAAATGAGAGAGCCATATGCCTACATGAGAATCTTGGAGACAAAGGCCACATTTACATGCCTATACAGGTATATAGAAATATGGGCTTCAAAGGAAAATGTCTTCATAGTTCATATTTTGGGATGTCTGGGTGCCGCCTCATATTGAGGAGCAGAAATCACACCAGGACTGTGAATGACCGGTATTGGCGGTATCACATATCTTTGGAAAAGGTATGTCACATTGTCATAATTCCATCATGTTTGGTATTTAAATGTGCGGGAGATTATGGTCGGTTTATTGAAGGGGGAGTTATGTTTCTGGAATATTTGTGAGAAAACTATAGTGACACCCAGACGACATCCCTGCCCCCCTATTAGCATCAACACACCCCTGTAAAGAACGTCCCATTTCATTTTGCTTTGAAAACCTGTGTTGGGAAGGGGCAAGTTGTCAGTTTCTTGGAGATCAATCTAATTGAAGGACTGTCCATCTTTTCTGCCTACCCCCAGACATACAGATTGTGATAAGTAAGTTATGCTCTGTACTTTCATCCCTTTTGTTTTTATAACTGTTTGCAATTTTTTACTTGTATGTCGATTCTTTATCTAACTGGTTTTTTTTATTCTCTGTAAGCATTGTACTTTTTGTATATTAAATCTAACAATATATTGTATGACTATTGGAATATATGATAGGATATCTAATCAGGGAGTCGCTAGAGGGGCTTATCCCTGACCAGCTATAGGGCAGGTGTAAATGCCGAATGATAGTGATGACAGTAGTGTATGCATGCTAGAACATGTGTTTGCCATCAAGAGCAAGTGCAATAATGCATTTTATGTAGAGTAGACATCCTTATAAATGAATTTTATGGAAAAAAAATTATATCATATATATATAATATATGCCTCCCTCCTGTTCTGACATGCCATTTTAGAAGCAACAGCAAGCGAGTAAGATGTTTGCTGCAATTGTAAATGCCTGGAAAGGGTGAAAGCGGCAGTGTATATTGTAATAGCTGTGATTTTACTGCACAAATCTTAATAGTTAATTTACAGATCAATCTGCTGGAAATGCGTGCTGATAATTTGGGTGTGAGAAAGTGAAGATTAGACAATCAGTGACTACTGGCTATAATAGAATATTAATTAACTAATTAGGAGTGAACAGAAAATATTCTTTCTTGCTTTTATTTTGTAACATATACTGTAAAGAACATACATTTCTTGTTTATAAATTCCCAAGATTTTCAATCTGAATGCAATTGTTTAAGGAACAGTATCAGTGACAGCTGAACTATTCAGTGGAGAAAAAAATAAGGTGCTGCTTCATTATGATCAGCAATCCCCCAAAAAATCAAACAAAAACTTTTCTTGCTTTTACTATCCCACGTATTTCAAAATAAATTCAGTTGTGTGAGGGGCAGTATCAGTGTAATCTGAACTATGTAATGGAGAAAAAATAGAGTGCTGTTTTTTAACACACCCCAAAATACAATTTGTATCTTGCGTGTAAAATCCAAGTGTTTGACTGTGTTGGCAAGTGTGTGAGGGGCAGTATCAGTGAAATCTACACTATTAAGTGGCTGAAAAACAGATGGTTTTCAACTCTGAGCACCCCCTAGAAAAAAAAAACATTTTATTTCTAACTTTTCAAATCAAAGTGTTTCAATCTGGATGCAATTGTGTGAGGGCCAGTATCAGTGACATTTGGACTATTTAGTGGAAAAAAATACAGGGTGCACACCCCAAAATAAAAATAAAGAATATTTTTTTAAGAACCAATTGTATAAATTTGAATGGTATTGTGTAGCAGTGCCAGAAGATTCGTAGGGTAACATTATTTCAATATCTCATTGGGCGTTTACCTGGTGTGGGGGCAGCTAAAAGTAGCTTGAACTTCATGAAGCTACAGATTAGGAGCATCCCAGGACTAGTACTGGCAGTTGTAGTAATTTTTCAACCTCTTCTAGTAAAATAGGCCATGTGAGAAGAAAGTGTAATAAAGCAAGTTCAAAATCGAAACACTGTTTGTAAATCTCAAAAAAATATCTGCTATTGATGTAATGATTAAAGAAAAAAATAGTGATGAATGTGGCACTTTGTAAAACAAAAAGCGCTTTGTAAAACAAATTAAATTAGGTAACATTTTAAACCCCACCTGCAGTGGCAAGAAAAGGCTCAGACCATGCCCACTTTTTGCTAGTAGTGGTCCGGCTATTGCTTTTACATGTACTAGAATGCTCATTGCAAAAGAGAGTGCCCAACGTGGTCTTATATCTTCTGTAACTTCCCATGCAACACCTATATTGCTCTGAGTATAGGCCTGTTAACTCCAAAAAAGTCAAATCAATGCATGAAAAGAAAACTGAGGCTGAAGAACAAATTTGCGTTGGCATAATCCTGAAGAGAGCCTAAGGGTATCCAGGAGTGCTATATGTGTGCCTAATGTTTTATATTCAGGCACTGTAATTATACAGCAGCCACCAGTGGAACCACCTCATGCCTATGATAAGCATATTGTTATGTCAAAACATAAGAACCAAAAAAGCACCTCTTATTTGTGGAAATATTTTTATTCCAGACAAACATTTGTCAAGTCATCTGTAGCCTCTGTGACACCCAAATAAGTATAGGCAAAGATGTGGATCATCTAGGCACCTCCTCACTATTATGTTATTTCTAGAAAGTTCATACAAGTAGATCATCAAAATTGTGTGTAGTAATAAGCAGCCCAGCCTCAGCTAGCAGCAGAATGGATAGACACCTCATGAAATCTTCACATTCAACAGCTTCATCATTATTAGCATGTAGTACAGCATCCAATTTTCAAATACAAACTGATGCAACCCATGATTCCCAAGAGACAACCTTGTATGCTACAGCTGCTGCTGCTGCTGCTGCTGCGTGTGATACTTCGATACAGAAGGGGACCAAGAAGAGTAAGCATAGATTTAAACAACAATTGTCTGTGAAGCAAGCTTTAGAAAGAGGAAATAAGTATGACAGCCAGCATGCTGTTGCTTGGTGGATCACTAAAGCCATGACAGCTACGACAGCACTGGATGGTCATCCAATTGTAGCCATCAACGCATCAGGTTTTAGCAGATGAGGTCATGTGTCCATGCTATCAAATTCCATCTCAATTCAATATCTCCCAAACAGCAATCCCTCAGCTGTATAGTGGGGGTTAAATAAAAAGTCATTCAGTCCCTGGAAAATGCCATTGTATCAACTATCCACTTAACCATGTATATGTGAATAAGCGATACTGGTCAAACAAAAAACTACATGACTGTGACATTCCACTGTGAGATGTATCACCACCAGAAGCTGCAACAGCATCTGTAGCTGCATCATCATCCTTCTTATTCTTTCAGTATAGTAGTGCCAACACACAATGCCAAGTCATTTACAGGAAATCTGCTCTCTCTATCAGTGGCTTCATTAAGAAACATACCATTGTCAGTCTGTTTTAAGATCTTAGGAATACCATAGCAAAATGACTATGGCATTCCGCTAAGACTCTCCTCAGGATTCCACATTGCTGATAATGGAGTAAACATTGCGTGCAGCTGGGTGAATTCAACACGTACCATGCTTGGGACACACAATATATTTGGAAGTACAGAATTTCTTAAAAAATGGGAGGCAAGTGTAAGAGATGCTGTGTCTGGTACGCAAACTTTCTGTGCATTTTCGGCATTCAGCGACCACACGTAGAAGATTGCAACAGCTGTAAAAAACATAATCGACCATGCCACAAACTGAAGCAAGAGGTAGCAAGTAGGTGGAATTCCACACTTATATGCTTCAGTGACTATAGGAACAGCATCAAAAAATCAGACTTACACATTAAGCCATGAAATAGGGAGAGGGGGGGCATGTTACAGTACTGAAGCACACTTGAGAATATGTTTAGTTATATGCAAGCTGCTCAAATCATTTGAAATTGTAAGTCATACCCCTAATCAAACTACTGGAAAAGCAGCTGGAGAAGCTGATGGAGGAGATGAAAGTATATGATCTACAATGCAGAGTATGTTGTCTTTGTAAATCAAGTTTTTATTCACTTTGCCAGGAGCCAAGTGTTTGCAGCATCTTGAAATTGGATCACTACATTTTGGCAGGTTCAAAAGACAATTCCATTTTGCACTATTTTACATTATGGCCTTGGTCTACTGTCTAAAATTTCTATTGATGCCACTGCTATCTGTCTAATACACTTTAATTACTGCTACTGCTGTCCCTCTAGCATGTGTCACACATGCTGTCTAACATACTCCTACTTAATGTATGTTCTTTTCTAAAATGTCAGTTATATTTATCTTGATATCACTGATGAGGATGACCAAAATGTTCTCTTTCGTGGGAGGCAAACAAATCAAGCCACAAAACTATATGTATATGAAATTAGTATGTTTTACCTGAACATTGTAAGTCATGTTGAAAATGGTCTTAACTCTCACAAAAATAGTTTAGTACAAAACACACTGGACAACTACATCTTGCACTATTTTACATTATGATCTATCCTCTTGTCTAAAATGTCTACTGATGCCGCTGCTATCTGTCTAATAATTTTATTTTTAAGCCTGAAAATGGAACTTTGTGCCCAAGTGATCGACGTAACAGTGCAAAAATAAAACAATTTGGACAAGGGTGCGGTACATGGCCCTTCTTTAGTCACCCAAAACCCAGAACTAAAACGTTCCTTAGAGGGCAAGGGTCTTAAGACCCCCTTTTCCACAAGGCTAGGGGGGTCCCTTTAGCCCCTGAGATCCATTGAAGCTTCACCCAGGGCTCGACAACTTGCCCAACTCCCGGAAGGGAGGGCCGATGATGGATTCAGGAGGCCGAAACCTCAGGGCCACACAGCCCCCTAGATATTTCAGGGGCGGAGCTCATAAGGACATACCCACACCCCTAAAATCTGGTGAAAAAAACATAAAAGTGATAGTGACAAAATATGGAGAAAATAAAGTGCCCAGTGGATACAGCCCCAGCCAAAGGGCCAGGGCAAAGAATAATGGCTGTGCTTAAAAGAAAATGTTCAAAAAGTGCCAACAAACTCACGTGATTAAGGTGCATGACCCGTGATTCATGACACCCCAGGTCACCATTCTGGAGTCACGTTTTATCCCAGGCTTTCAAAGCTGCCTCCTGGCCCCTGGCACCAGACCAAGCTTTCCCATATCTTGCATGGGGCTCCAGTCCCCTCACTCTAACAGATACTCACTTGATCTTAGCCAAAAGGCCGAGAAGATGGTATCTGTCTAATGAGCTGTGACAAAACGAGTTTGATAACACCTTATCCAGCCTGTCCCTCGTTTATCACAAAATGTGGATTATAGCATGTACTTTTTATAGCCCTTGCGTTTGTTCCCCAGCTCAACAGAGTACAACTGCAGTGTCTAAATACATGTGGATAAGGGGACATTATAGCTCATTGTCAATATGTATATTATTTATTGTATATTGTTGACATTGCAGTGAAGCTGTTATTCATTGTTCTTAAAGTAAAGCCAGGTGGGTTATAAGTAAGGATGAGATTCCAGGATACAGGTGAGGGGGCTGTAGCTACATTCATTCCCCCCCTTTTCTCTACAGGAAGCAAAGAACAGCTGGGGACCCTGTGACATCACAAAGTAGTGTAACGGGCTAATTTTAGGGTCTGACTGCTACCCTATCTTTGGAGGTGGGGGAAGCCAATTAGTATCTATTGTTCTTCATAGGACTAGTCCAGACATTTTGTCTGCAACCCAGCAGTGGAAGCACAGATCATCTCCACTCCCCACTCCAACACCCTGATCCAGCATCCACCAATGTTTAAAGGAATAGAGAGAGCCAGGGGTTTGCCCAGGGAGGGGAAAACACTGTGGAAATTTGTCCCTAGTTATAAGGAGTCACTCCAGGGTGACAGATCATGTCCATTATTTAATTTGATTTCTGGAAAGTGCAAGATCTCTAGTTGAGTTTCCATTCTCTACCAATGTATTTCATTGGTAGATCCATGGGTCATCAAGTCAGGACAGCCAGTTGACTGTAACTCCTTAAGCTAGTGGTGTAAGGGACAGATAATGTGATGAACCTGCTTGGTATTTATTTACTGGTTGTATATAATATTCTAGTGACTGTTTATATTACAAAAAATGTATTGTTTTACATTATATCTGCATTTGTCTGACTAAACGAACCTTAGAAGGTACTGGGATAGGATTCCCTGGCATAGTCAGGTACCCATGGGTGGCCATCCAGCATGAAGTGGGTAGAATTGGGCCATACAACCGGGTATCTTCACATAAGCTTTAATTACTACCTCTTTACATTCCGTGACAAATGCTGTTTAACATTGAAAATATTGTGTTCATGGTCTTCCTCTCACCATTTCACTTTTGGATGCAGCTCACCTTCACCTATATATTTGTGTAAACTGTCTATTGCTATTGTCTACAGCACTAAATTGTTTAGTGCTGTGCCACTGTGTTTCATAGGGATTGTATCTTTTATTAAACTGCCATGCAGTGCCGTAACTAGACATTTTAGTGCCCTGGGCGAGATAGGACACCGGCGCCCCCCATCTAAGTGGGAGTGGCATTTGGCAAGTGGGTGTGGCCAACCTAATGTGTGGGTGTGGCTAGCACTTTACTGAAAGAATTCTGTTACACATATTTGCAAATGCATGATATATATGTATATATATATATATATATATATATACATACATACATATACATACAGTGGTGAGATTGAAATAAATTAACAACCGGCTCTCTGCCCTAATGACCATTTAAAGTATGCAAAAAATATATAGCGAAAGGTATTATAATATTTCATGCACTTAATAATCAAATAAGAATGTGTCTGTGTGTTAGGGAATTTAGACTGTAAGCCCCAATGGGGCAGGGAGTGATGTAAATGAGTTCTCTGTACAGCGCTGCTGAAGAAATTCATAAGTTTAGTTGTTTTATGTAGAGGACAAAGTATATATTTATTTTACATAAACTGTATGTAAAATGCCTAACTTCCTGTCAGTGGAACGCACATGTGTTCCACTGCGGAACTTAAGCCCTGAAGGTACAGAGGCAGGTAGCGGGCAGCTGCTGCGCCCCCTTGGCCTTGCGCCCTGGGCGACAGCACCGCCCGCTCATGCCTCGTTACGGCTCTGTGTTGAAATTGCATTGAACATGACATGTTGCACAGCTGTACAATATTCCCCTTCTTGAGGTGTGATTCAGGGGGTGAAGATCTAGATTGGGTGAACATTTGTTACCTTTTTCTTTCTCTATTTATTTAGTATATCTCAGAAAAGAAAAAAAAAGAGAGAACAATGACTTTCCTAGTGTTTAACCCTTTATTATAACTCACAATAAAAAGAGCAGGTATGCAATCACATTTGTAACATAACTATAAAACTTTGAATTAGATAATATTCCATTTAAGTTGTAGAAAATGTAATTTCCATAAGCAAGAGCTTGTATTTAGCATGTAAAACAAGGAGAAAATATGTTAATCCCACAATTCCTCCTCTGTTAGAGCTGCTATATCCAAACACTCTCAAGTGTAAAGACCCAAGTACTCCACCAAATTAACCTATTCTACAGACACATTTCAACCTGTCCTGGGTCTTTGTCAGAGCAGTGGGGATATGTCTTCATTACTGGATTAAACAGCCATTCCCTCATGCTAATCCAATTAAAATCTCTTACACATGTGTCAGAGTCCAGAAAAACGTATTCAAAGTTCCGTTTATTCAAAGCATTACCTGACTTATATACACACATACATATACAAGTACACTTTACCTGTAGTTAAAAAGTAGTAAGCAGTAAATTAAAGGTACACTTTAACGCCCCCTAGTTTTGTGTGTGTCTAAAAGTATTTTATAGCTTAATGCTTGGAGGGGAAAAAATAAGGCTATAAATCAGCTACGAAACTCCGACTTAATGTGTACATCCAGTATCTATCCTACCCGAGAACCATATATTGGATAAATGAACTAGGCACAAAATTTAAATTTGATACATCACTCCTTCTCTCCATACACCCATTCACTGCAGACACCTTTCTTTCCAGACCTCTCACCAGCCCTTTCTCACAGACCTCTCTCACAGCCCCCTCTCTCCAGATCTATCTCTCTCCAGACCTCTCACCAGCCCTCTCTCACAGCGACCTCTCTCACAGCGACCTTTCTCTCCAGACCTCTCTCACAGCCCCCTCGCTCCGCTTCTCTCCTCTCCTGCCCCCTCTTCTCACCAGTGCAGCAGTGTTTTAAATATAAATAAAGAAAGGTAAGCGCTCTCTGATGTGTGTGCAGCACCTTTTAAATAACAATATAAATAAGGAAAAGAGAGAGGGCGCAGAGGAGTTGAAATGACCGTAGATAATGTTTATAGCTCCTCCGTGATTGTGTCACATAGAACTGTGTAGGTGCACAGAAGCAGTATTCGATTTTGCAGAAAAACGGTGTAACAAAAATCAAAAAGAGGTTTCTTACCCTACATTTCCCTATGGAAGTCCCGGGACTCGGTGCATCAATTTGCACTGAGTCCCGGGACTTCCATAGGGAAATGTAGCGTAAGAAACCTCTTTTTGATTTTTGTTACACCGTTTTTCTGCAAAATCGAATACTGCTTCTGTGCATCTACACAGTTCTATGTGACACAATCACGGAGGAGCTATAAACATTATCTACGGTCATTTCAACTCCTCTGCGCCCTCTCTCTTTTCCTTATTTATACAGCAGCGTTTTACTTACCATACTTCTGTCATCTTCTTCCTTCAGTGCCGGCTCCTCGTCGCCTGTTCTGACAGCGTCCTGACGTCATTATTTGTACGTCAGGACGCTGCAGGAGCAGTAAGCCGGCACCCTGCTCCTTGCGCTGCAGTCTTCAATGGGCAAAGTAGTCCTGCGGTGCTGCCACTGAAGGACTAGATTGCCACTCCATCGGGGATGTAACGGGCGGACGGGCGTGCTGACGGGTGTTGCGCCCTTACTAGGCTTGCGCCCTGGGCGGCCGCACCGCCCGCACCGCCGTCGTTACGGCTCTGCTGCCATGTGTTTATGCTGCTGCAGTGTCACTAATTTAACAGGCTAGCTTGCTGCAGCCTTTGGCCAATATTGGTGAAAATATTGAAAATATAGAATACAGAAAATATAGAAAATAGACTGTAAATGAATGTTAATGCTATAATACTAATAATGTAAGAACAAAAATAGCTCAAAATAATATTATCTTACCAGTTTTTCACAATATTTAATGAAATCCAAATCTAATAACAAAACACTGAGGATGTTTGTCCAAAACAAAAACCAAAACACGAAGATGGTGATTGAAGATCCATTGTGGGACAACTTATCTAATTAAGGAGAGCAGTGTTGATTTACTGTTGGTTCCATTGCACTAGCATCTAAAAGATAAGTGTAGGCAGCTGCAGCGATTCAAAGAGTTTTACAAACTGTCATACGTCAAAGAGAGGAGGGGGCTCCAGCCAATTTGCTAAACTTACGGCTGATATTGAGGAAACTACTCGTCTTCTAAATTTCTACACTGATAGTTGAATGAATCCTGTTTCAAGCTCTTACGTTGTAGATGCTGGATACATGAGAGTTCAAGGAGGAGCTAAAGGTATATTCCAACAAGCACAGAATAAAGCGATTTCTTTGATGCGGATTACACACTATGTAAACAACTGAAATTATGGCCTACATCAGAGATACATACGATTGTGACAGTGTGATTTCATAGGCGCATTATCAAAAGGTGAAGAAATAGTGCAATATTGTGCAACTGCAGTGAACACTTACTCTGGAGTGATGCTGGCACACTAGCAACTCATGGAAGCCAAGAAACTATTTTGAAGTTGCTACACGGACTTGTACTACATTAAGGGATACCTATAGAAATTAAAACATATAATGTCTCCCACTTCACAAAACAAAGTGTAATGATGGGGACAAAAAATTGGATGACACTGGGTCTTCCATATCTCTTACTAACAACAAGCTATCAGTTTGAACATATGAATGGTTTGTTAAAAGAGCAGCTAAATAAGTTCACACCTATACACGCACTGGGGGGGTGGGATAAGGTACTTATGCAGGCACTCCATTACAGAAAGTAACTGGACAGAGGAAAACCAACAAGAGCAAAAGGTGGTGACAGTGACAGGGAAAACAGGAGGTACAGAAACTGTAAATATAATGGTGAAAATCAGGGAAGACATGGTTATAGACAAAAATAAAAAGAAAACCTGTACTAATGGATCTCAATAATAGAAAACAACTAATACATATTGCAGAACCTTGAATTAAAAAATATTAACATTTATTACTCCTTAAAACCAATATTTACAATTACATGGAAAATATACCAGTACCCACAATAAATAAAATCAGATAGGGAAAAAAGTGCATATACGCAGTAATTAGAATAAGCTTATTTATATAAAAGAATCTGATCAGATAGTATCAGCACCAAGAAAATGAATATCAGAATGGCTCACTATATTGCAACAGATTTAGTCTCATATGGAATCCAGGATTGTGAGGAGAGAAAAAGTTTTTGATTGTGTAAAAGTATAAATATTAATCCCTCCAATTACGGTTTGATGTGAAGGAGAAAATAAGGTCTCACCATGTGGGTTAAAACTAGAGATGCTCACTGACCCCCGTGTTTTAGTTTTGGTTTTGGTTTTGGATCTGGATTACCACTGTGTTTTGGTTTTGCCAAACCGCCCTTGCGTGTTTTGGTTTTGTTTGGTTTTGTTTTGCTATTTTGTTTAAAAATCAATGTTTTTGGGCATAAAATAACCAAATGTAGTGCTACACCTGTTTCTTGGATAAGTAAGGTACTTCTAAAGCTAATAAATTAGGAAGAAAACAGTTTAATCCCTGGTAGGCCGTCCTTAATTCTGCACACAAACCTTATTGTCTTTCTCTTCATCTTAGCCTATTGGCAATGCAGCCATCGTCTTTGGGTGTATATTACACCCTACACTTACAGTTAAATATCTAAAGAAATTGCCAAAGGCAGTTTGGTTTCTGTCTCTCTATGCCCCCCTCCACTTGTAGAAAATACTTCAAAAATTCAGCCATTATAGACTGTACAATATAAATTGAACTGGACAAAGGCAGTTTGGTTTCTGTCTCTATAGCCCCCCCCCCCCTCCACTTGTAGTTAAATAGAAAAAAGCAGCCTGCATAGACTGAACAATATAAAAAATAAATGGACCAAGGTAGTTTGGTGACTGTCAATGATCCCCCCCCGCCCTCCATTTGTAGTTGAATAGAAAAAAAGCAGCCTGCATAGACTGTAGAATTAGAATATAAAAATTAATGGACAAAGGCAGTTTGGTATCTGTCTGCATCAGACCCCCTCTCCACTAGGAGTAAAATAGAAAACTATTCAGCCGTTATAGAGTCTAGAATATAAATATAAATTGAGAAAGGCAATTTGGTATCTGTCTGCATCATAATCATCAACATCATCATTAGTGCCCTCGTCGCCTACACAAATCTCCCCCTCATCCTCTTCTAATTCCAAAGTGGCATCCTCAATTGGTGTATCACCGGCTACACTCGGGCTGTTAAGGCACACATCAACAGAACTGCTGAAAGGACCCTTCTTTATGGGTACACTGTCACTAACAGAATGCTCACGATTAGACATCCCACTGTTGGATGGACTGTCCTCAGGGATTGTTGTAATTTCTGATTCAGAGCATATATTACCCTCTAATGCCTTACTGTTTTCTTGCAGCTCGGCTTTGACACGTAACAGTAGTTGTGCACCACTTTTAGACTCCAAATGACTTGGTCTTGCTTGGCCACGAGTGACGTAGAAGGCTCGGTAACATTTTTGGATCTGCCACTAATAGAGGAAGGCGAAGGCCTCATTCTTTCTTTCTACTGCGTGTGTAGAATGGCATATTGGAAAAAAAAATTATCGGCAGTTAACTTTTCCTCAGTTACACTTCTTTTTCGCTTCAACACGGTAAATGTTATTTTGGTGTGTGTTTTTTTCCCTGATTTAAAAAGACCATGTACTTTGACATCGCCTTTCCCAGATGACGAACTGGGATCACTACCATCAGGACTGGTGACAGAACCGGGTTGCTGATTCTGCTCATACGTGGACAGCTTTGAATCCATTTTAATGAGGCCAAAGCAATTGTAGTGCCAAAATTGTCCAATTATTGCTCTGTTCCTGCACTGATATAGCCTGTGACCTAACCCTGCTCTCTCCCTCTGTCAAATGGCGATGGATTGCTATAGAGGCTGGTATTTATGCTTTTCAAATCTCGCGAGAACCGAGCTCAGAAATACGAATACGTCACAATGACGTTTTGCCTCGATTTCGATTCAGAATGGGCGGGAGAGTACCGAGCGTGCTCGGCTCAGTACTCGGATAGGCTAAATTCGGATGGATTCGGATCTCGGGGAACCAAGCCTGCCCATCTCTAGTTAAAACTCTCCAAAACTGTTATTCTTTCCAGAGTAAACTGCAGGAGCATTTGCGTGCTAAAATTCTGAACTTTAAATGACCTAGCCACTGCATATACATATGATAAGAAACTATTGTCAAGACACTTTAGCTCAAGTCAAGATAGTCTTCACAATTGTAGGGAAGGTTAGGTAAAAAACTGTGTCAGAAAATATGATAAAAAGTGTATTTTAATGAGCTACAGCCCAATTACAGTTACTGCAATTACAAGTATTAAAATAGACAGGTATACATGATTAAACTACTAGACAAATGGAAGGCTACAAAAAAAGTTCCCCGTAGTAAGTATCTGCCATGGTTCAGAAAAGAAATCATGTTTGTTGTAGAGAGGGCGTCAAGCTAAGAACCAAAAGGTATAACACAAATTGAAGTTAAACTTCATTGAAGTTAAAATATAACCATTTGGACTGGAAATTGCTTTGTCAGTGTGTAAAGAATCTGAAGACAGTAAATATAGAATATGAAAACACATAATGCAAGCTGAGATTAAACTTTAAGTAAACAAACATTTTTTCTAGATTACTGACAGGTAAATTCACCACCTGTTTATTATTACAGTCCTTTTTAAGCATGTATATTATATGAGCTATGAAATGTATAGAAACTTAAACCCAAATAAGTTTTGTTATTACTTCTTGTTTCAAATATAATATATTTTACAAATAACACAACATGGCTATAGACTATACACTGCAATAGCTACAAATTTTGCATATTAAATCTGTTTTGCGAAATATTTTCTTAGTTGATATGCAATGTAGTCATTCTAAAGTGTTTCAAATTATCTTTGAGATGTATAAGTCGTGTAATGGGAACCTGAAGATAGACGAACATAAATCCAATGATTCTTAAGGTGTAATTACTATCTATAATTCATTTAAATGTAGCACTTTCGCCAATAACTCATGGAGCGGTGCCCTGAACAGCTGTAGTATGTGACAAGTGATTCACCTCTCACTTTTAGGATTGATTGCTGTTTCAATTTGAGTCCAGGCATGATGGAACAGTATGTTCAAGCTTGTCGAGAGACAGTACGACAGTATTGCACTAGCAATAAAAGATAGATTCAGAAATCCAATTTAAATAACAGTCTCTTAAACTTTACAGTAGTAAAAATACAATTCTCCTCCAAAGTAAAAAAAAAAAAAGTAGTTCTCATTTAATTCATTTATTAAATAAACCAGGATTAAATGGTAAAACCATAGTAATTATATTCTGTTAATTAGTCTATTCTTTGAAACAAAAGTTCAGTGCATTTAAATATAAGAATTTAAATGTATAGTCTTAAATTGGAATATATATATAACGAATTTATAGGGAGACATGTTTGAACTGGTCTAAAGAATGAGTTGGAAGGAGTGAAGACTTTCCCTTTGAATTTTGGAAGAAGCACACAGAGTGAGCCTTGGTATAGCAAGCACAGCAGAAAAAAAAATGAGATTTTATTTTGTGGAGCAAGATTATTCTAGTTATTAACAGTTATTTATATAGGGCCTGCATATTATGCAGTGCTTTAATTTATTCATCCACATTATCCTGGCCCAGTGGAACTTACGATCTATATTCCATATCACATGGATAGAAACACACACTGGATTTAATTTTGCCAGAAGTCAATTAACCTACCCATATTATTATTATTATTATTATTATTATCATCATAGATTTGTAAGGCGCCACTGTGCTCTGCAGCACTGTACAGTAGGGAAAATAGGACATACATAAAAAAGGACATATAAGGTAGGCAAAATAATGCAGACATGAAAACACAGGGTATTGCGGGGCCTGTTCATTAGAGAGCTTACATTCGAAGTGGAAGGCGGCACAGTTGAAACATGAGGAATGAGTGTGGCTCAGAGTGAAGATTGGAACAGTTGTGAGGGTGCATTAGTATGAATAACATCATCAGGGATGGGGTAAGTCCTAAAAAAGAGATGAGTTTTCAGAGAGTGTCTAAAGATTTGTTGGCTGTGGGAAAGCATCATTGGGCTTACTAGGGAATTCCATAAGTGGGTAACAGGATAGGAGAAATCTTGTAGGCAGATGGGGTTGCGATCTTCTGCTCTTCTGCAGTGTCAGGCTTGTGTTTTTTTTACTTTACTTGTGTCTGGCCCACCCAATGCGGAGCTCGCATGATCACAACTGCATCATCTCATAGACTGTCTGTAAAAATATAATGCCAGATTGCAGAAGATAACTTATCTGGGGCTGACAACTGATACTTTTGTCTAGCCTGTCATGCAGAATAAGAGGTGAGCACACAAGAGTTGCAATTTTTGTTATGGATTCCTACACTATGCACATATGGAAATGTAAAAAAATATATTTCTTGACTACTGTGTGGCATAATATTAATTGGGGGCACAATATGAATTGAGGGCAAAGCTCTGTGGCATAATATGAACTGAGGACACTGCTATGCGCACAATATTAACTAGGGGTGGTATATGTGGCATAATATGAACTGGATGTACTACTGTATAAGTTGGGGACACTACTGTATGGCTTAATATGAACTGGTGGTACTTCTATTTGGTACAATATTACATGGGGGTACTATGCATGGCATATTATAAACAAGGGGTTCTATGTGTGCCATTTTCGGGCAGGGTTCCAACTACTGAGCCAAATAAGGCAAAATAGAGCTCCACTGCCTAGAACTGTCAGAGTACGTTTTTGGTTACCACAAATTTGGTGTTGAAATTACTGGTAGCTGATTGAGCATAATTTTTATTTGCCACCACTTTCATTTATTTTTAATAAACTTCTTTGAACTTTCTTTGCCAAACAAGTGTCAAGCGTCTTTATCTATTAGGTAAGATAATTCTTGATAATGCCATTTAGGTAACAGTTTCCGCTGACCACAAATTGTCAGATCATTTTCAGCATATGCATTAGCTGTGGGCACACCTAGCACATGACAAGCACTTGCCCCCCCAACCCCTGCAAATAAAATCGGAATTGCCTGTGTACCATCATGCCACCTCCAGTCACACCATGTGCTCCCCAGCAACATCATGACCCTACAGAAACTCATCATAGTATTTCACAACTGATTTAATTTAAAGCAACAATTTAACCAATACTTTAACACTTTACATCAGTATTTACCTATAGAGTCCTTTTTTTCTTTTTTACCAGTATAGTTAATTCTACATAACCCAGCATATTCCAGCATAATACTTTTTGCAACAGAAGCTCAAACTGTACTAGTAAAACTCATTTGTGTACTAGTATAAATAATTATGTACTAGTATAATATATTATGTAGATTCATGACCCATTATAACATGTCCAAATTGCATTTCAAATTGCTGGATGAATTATCCTAGCGTTTGGGGGGGTCCAAAATCAATAACAGTCGATGTATAACAATTTCAAAACACCCATCCCCCTGGTGGTTTAGTCAAACTCACCAGAAAATCGCTTAAACACAATATAAGAGGAAGCACCATTACCTTATTAATTATGGAGAACCATTATGTATTGATTAAGGGGACAAAATTAATTTATAGGTAAGTTTTGGGGCAAAATGAAATTATAATATGTTAGGAGGGAAATATTATCTTAAATGAAATTAAAGGGGCAATATTAATTGATTTCTAATGGGGAAATAATAAAAATCTGGATTGGCCAAAACTTATTATTTCATGATGGGGACACCATTTAAAGTGCATACTTGTAGCAATACAAGTGCTAGCATGAACTTGTGCCCTTGTACATGCTGCCACTTTTAGTGTCACAAGTTGTTATGGCTGATGGCTCTAACATAAACTCCTAGAACAGATGGTAGAGGTCTTCACCTACAGCAGCCACCTTTCCCATAGAGCTAGTTATGCTCACAGGTGTTGGGATGCACCTAGGTCTTAATTCTTGCGCAGTAGGAGCTTATGTTTAGAGACCATAGTGCAGAAGGGTGGAGGAGTAATTGTAGTGCAGGAGACAATCCAGGGACAGTCCAAGGGTCTTGGGTCTGTAGCAAACAGAATATCAAGAACAGGCCAAGGGTCAGGGCTGGTAGTGTAATGGGAGAATACAACTAACAAAGCCAAAGTCAGGGGCAATCAGAATTCAAGCAAGGTCTAGAAAAAAGTCAGGTGTCACAACAGGAATTAATAATGAAGACTCAGAGTTCACCAGGGCTGGACAGCAATGTGAGACACACCTATGCGCAATGAACTACGCTACTTGCATAAGCTCTATTTACAGTATTAGGTGATTTCCCCAATAGCGTGGGAAAATCACATAATACAGTACATAGAGATTGCACAATGAACGTAAGTTCATTGCGTACCGGACCTCTACTACTAGGTAGGAGGTGTTAGCGTCGGCTCCTGTTTTTTTATTTTTCTGCAAGCAAGATTAAAGAGTCGTGGGATGTACAAATATGGGGCCCTCTTGGCCGAAGAAAAGAAGACTTCTAGCAACAAAGGGCTCCTCCTGGGCGAAGTCCTGAAGAGATTTTTCAAGCACAAACTTTTGGATGGTATAATTAATTAATCTGGGACTGGGGCAAGCCGGACAATTTGAACTATAATTTATTTTGGACATTTGAAACTGAAGGAGGAGACGCTCTGATTTCAAGATTTTGATAACTCTTGGATCCTGGCGAAGCAAAAAAAGTACTTGAGCTGCAAGTCCAACATACTTAATGTAATTGCCTTGTTTCATCTCCTCCTTCAGTTTCTCAAGCTGCTTTTCCAATAGTCTAATTAAGGGAATCACTTGACTCAAGCTAGCAGTGTCTGAACTCACTTCACAAGTGACCACTTCAAATGGTTTCAGCACCTTGCACAACACGGAAAGAATTCTCAAGTACGCTTGACTATAATACACCCCCCCTCCTTTCCAATTTCATAGCTTGTGAAGTAAGCATGGATGGCTTTTCGCTGTTCCTTCATCCGCAGAAGCAAATACAGGGTGGAATTCCACCTTGTGAGCACCTCTTGCTTCAATTGGTGGCAGGGAAAATTAATTTGCTCTTGCAGCTGCAATCCCTTACACGTTGTTGCCGAATGCCGGAAATGTCCAGATATTTTACGGGCCACAGACATCTTCTCCTGCATGTCCCTGTCATGTTTTAAAAAGCTTTGCACTACCAAGTTTATTGTGTGAGCAAAACAGGGAATGTGATGGAAATCAACCAGCTGTAATGCTCTCACAATATTGGTGGAGTTATCAGAAATTACATAACCTGAGGAGGGTCCAAGCGGCATAAGCCATGTTGCAATGAAATCTCTTATTTTTTGTAACAGATTCTCAGCTGTATGCCTCTTAGTGAAGCCGGTGATACACAAAGTAGCCTGCCTCTGACAAATATGACATACTTGAGTACATGCTGCTGCTGTTCCTGCTGGTGAAGGAGAATCTCCAACCCAGTAGGCTGTCACAGTCATATAATCTTTAGTTTGCCCAGTTCCGCTTGTCCACATATCTGTGGTTAAGTGTACAGTGGGTAGAATGGCATTTTGTAGCCCAATAATTAATGTTTTACGAGCCTTCTGGTAGAGGTGAGGAAAAGGTTTTCTATTGAAATGGTGTCGTGATTGAATTGGTAACATGGACACAAGACCTCAAGCAACTGTCTTAAACCAGCTGCATTAATAGTGGATATTGGATGCAGATCTAATACTAGCATAGTCGACATGGCTTCTGTGATCCGCTTTGCGACTGGGTGACAGCTTTCATACTTGCTTCCTTTTGCAAAGTAGCTCTCCTGAATGTCACTGTAGATTTTGAAGAAAACTGTTACTCCCTCCTCTTTCTATTCTACCTATGTTGCTGCCAAACTGCTCTACAGGTTGTGCTACCCCTTCTGTGTCCCTCTGTGAATGGCGCTGGATCGTGGTGGAGGGCGGTACCTATAGAATCCAAAACTCGTGACATCCGAGATCCGACAATGTAACAATGACGTTTTGCCACGTTTTCAATTACGAAAAAGCGCGAAAGTACTGAGCCGGCTCGGCTTGGTACTCGGATCTGCTAAATTCGGCTATGTTCGGTTCTTGAGGGAACCGAGCCTGAGCATCTCTAAAATATAGTCACTGGCTGTGATGACTGTCATGAAGTCATGTTTGAGAGTGAATCTGTTAAAGCAACTAAATAATTGTAGTAAAATGTAACTAAATATTTTTTGTAAAATGTAGCAATTTTAATTTTGTGGAATGAAGTTATTCTCTCATTGGAAAAATGTGCATCCATTAGGGAATATATATGAAACTCACAATGGTTGCTGCACAGTCCAAAAAGGACCTTGTGACCAGCCATTCACCTTGAATTACATTTCTGCTAGGGTACATATGTATTCAGAGCAAGATCCATGCATTTGTAGAAGAGCAGCAATTTGCACTAAGGGGAGAAGTTGTATGGAGTGAAACCATTACAGAGTAGGCATTCCTTACTGTGCAGACCAAAGAGCAGCCATTTTCTCTCTGCAAAAGGACTTCAATTTCGCATCAGCTCAAAGTTAATTGAGATCATGGGGTAGATTTAACAAACCTTCTAAAAAGGAAAAGAATTGGTGCTGTATCAATCAGGTACTATATATAACTTTCTATAATATACAAGATAAACAATAGCTAGAATCTGATTGGCTGCTATGGGTAGCACCTCCACTTCCTTTTTAGAAGATTCGATAAATCTACCCACATGTCTCATCCTATTCTTTTAATGTGACTTGTTTTGCACCTGTATGTTACAATTGTGAGGTAATTGTAATTGTTGTTTCTCCGTGCCGCTAGGTATCTCTATGCACTTGGTGGACAAAGGAATGGTAAATCTCAAGGTTAGGGTAATCTCATCTCTTTCTCAATTTCTCAAAGTCATTGCTATCTTTAAAAAAACTTGTGGCAACTAACCCATACCTGGTAAAGGGGATAAGCCATTTGGGTTGTTTATTAAAAGGCAGTGGTAATTCAGCTACCAGAAGTGATTGCAGTGAGAGGAACCACGTATACAGGTTCCTTCAAGACACTAATTTGTCCTGTCCGGACAGCTATAGGGTGCGCACCCATAACCACGTGACTACTATACGCTGGAGAACGGAGGAACACTGTTCAGCGTGGTGTGTGTGTGTTGCGTAAAACAGGATAACTCATGAAAGATTGTGTCTCCCTTTACTTCAAACATTTTGAAAGCAGTGATTTGTAACCATCTCTGTTCATTAGACATTTTAATGTTTGGGACATCTCTCCTTAAAAAACTTCTATGTGTTGCTATTTGCATCTATCAGGGTCTGGACCCTCATTGGGACTTGTTATACGTTAGTTGCCTATATTGTATCCTCTTGAAAATCTACTAGACTACTAGTTAATAAGTCTATATATTGAATTTGCTATGCATCGTTGGTCAAAAAGTGCAGGACTTATACAAATCTGGTACCAAATGTGGAGGCATATGAGTATGTCTTTCTGATTGATTGATGTTTTTAACTTGCTGAGAATTATATGCACCTTTAGCATGTGTATTAGCCTATACCTTTAAATAGATTTCAATATTTTAATATTTGTTTTTGAATTAAACATTGTTATGTGTGTATTCAATACCACAATTTGTTCTGTCTTTGATTATTAATTTTTGGTCGCTTTCTACATTAACTGTTTAGGGCTGTTATTCTTTTTGGATGTACTAAATGTGGAAATGGCACTTTCCCGTTAAACAGCTGCAGTAGGTTTTGGTGCTAGTGTACAATCTAATATTGTGCAATATTGAGCGACTATTTTTTCTCCGTTTTCAGGACATGGGATATGTCTAGCAGGTAGGAATGAGAGGTGGTTATGAAAGTCAAGGTAAGCTGCATGTCAGAGGTAGATCTAAAAGGGGAGAGAGAATAATTTGTGATGAAATTTTAAATGTCTGAAGGGGTGTTGTTTTTGATAGCTTTGTAGGAATGGTTGTGCAATTTGAATTGGATTCATAAGGACATGGGGAGCCAGGTTAGGGGTTTACAGAGTGGTGTAACAGATGTTGAGCAGTAAGAGAGAATGGTCACTTTACTGCAGTATTTAAATCACACATTGGTTAGGGAATGCAGATAGGAGGAGGTTGCAGGAGTTAAGACAGGAGATGATGAGGAAAGTTTTGATAATATTTTGAGTAAGAAAAGGTTTTGTATTCTCGATATTTCTATGGTGGAACCATCAGTAATAGTAGAGAATATGGAAGTGGGAAATAAAGCAGATTTTGAGGAAATAGTGGTATTATTGATGGCGAGGAAGATTTGTGGGGAGGTGTTGACTATGAGAGGAGGGGAGGTAAAATTTTGTTGTCAGCTTAGAGATGGAACCGGAGGCTGAATGAGCAAATTAAATTCCCAATAGAAGAGGTGTACAGTGAAAAAAGCAGAGGGCCAAGAACAGATTATTGTGGGAATCCAACAGATAGTAGAAGTGAAGGCTAGGATGTGTCAGAGCTAGAGACACTATAGAGTTTATTTACTAAACTGTGGGAATTTGTTCGGCAGTTTATCCATTGACTTTCTCCACCATTCGAACAACCCTGTACTGTAATCTTTGACCAAGTTTTTTCTTTCCAGGGAGGTTGGATACAGTACCATGGTTTTTATATTGCATTTACCTGCTACTCAAAAGTGAATTTGGTTCCCTAGTGAAGGAGAAACTACTACTCTAAATCAAATTATTTCTATCTATTTTTGTCCGGCCCATTTAAGGATTTCTTTGTGGAATAAACTATCTCTTAGTACATGTTTCAGGGTTTTTTTTTGTTATATTCCACTGCTAATGGAATCTATATGTGGATACTAAAATATATTATTTTAATTTCAATAATTTCCTCAAAGAAGTGGTGAACTATTATATAAAAACTGCATAAATGCCAATACTTTTATCCAAGACTGAATTTGTATTTTTTATCATCTATTTTTCAGTTAAATAGAGGCTTTCTCTTGGGTGAAGCTGTTTAGAAATTGATGAAAGTAGTTTTGGGTTATCAACCAATATAACATTAGATAGGTGTACGTATTTCACAGGTGAGGTTATGAGTCAGATAACACATGTATGTCTTGTATTTCAAACACATTACACTAGCAATAGGGATCACACAACAGTTACATACTCTATATCCATATGCAAATTTGTGCCATGACTGATTGTAAATGGCCAAATATCTTGCCACTTGCACTCATATATATTCACAACATCTCATCAATACCTCTACTGGTAAAAATAAACTGTCACTATATGATATCTAGTTTGAAAGATCAATATATACTGGACTAGATCTGCTGAACAAGAAAATACTTCAAATGACCTATGATTTAATAATATACTTTGGCCCGGTGCTTACTAATACATTGTATTCTGTTCATCAACAAATGTGCCCAAAGGAAAGTGACCTGAGCAATCTACAGCCCAGAGACAGGGTAAAGACAAGGGTTCACTAAAGATAGGAGGCACTTATTGTAAAAGTATTTTTCCTTTTCTCCTTTTTGGGTTACAATCTCCTTAATATACTGGCAAATATATGTATGACCATTTAATACCGTTAACAACTCCTCGCAAAAGGTATTTCTGAATTAACCCATGAAATATCATTTTTATATTTCTTTATAGCGACAAGTTTCAAGAATAATCACGACAAGATATAGGATTTGTTTAAAGTGTGTTGTATTATATTATAGAACAATAAACAGCGTAACAATATTGTACACACAATATAGATTTAGTGCAATATATATCATACTTATTGCCTGTAATATAGATATATATGTAATTGTGTGTATTTTGACTAACTATTGTCTAAAGGTGTGTGTGTGTGTGTGTGTGTGTGTGTGTGTGCATTGTGTAGTGAAGGGGGAGGGGAGAATCCATACAGACCACAAACATCCCTCACTTAAAGTCTAGCGGCCATTTTCAAGCACATGGTTTCAACCAGTTCAAACTACTACACTTTCTATGCATAAACCAACATAACCTGCACTTTCTATGCATATCTAACAATCTGATCACTTCCTTAAACCAATACAAAACCACAATCTGATCACTTCCTATTCCATCACTTTCTATGCAATGTAGTCACCATCCAAAATGGTTGACTTGCCATGCTTGTAGGCCCACAAGGCCTACTAAACAATTACAGTTACTAAACAATGTGAACTCAGTACAGACCCATTACTCATTACAAGCAGTATTTAGCCAATCCACCACAAATAGCTCTATATTCAGCAGTAAACGCACAATGTCCATTGGCCAATTTTAACACATGATATTTTACACATATCACAAACATCTCCATTACCAAAGCCTAACAAATCATTCCAAATTCAAACACAAATGCTTTCATTTATCCCAACCAGGATCCAGACTATGTATAGTACAGCACTCCACAAGTCACAGCACAGCATTAACTATGTATAAACACAAATGTTTTAATTTATCCCAACCAGGCATGCACTTATGTAACTCTGTCCATATAACTCTGTCCATATCAATCCAATCAATTCAAACTTTCATTCTCACTTAAACTTTCATATCACTTACAACAAATAATCATTCATTCGTATGTCCTCCATTCAACAAAACATTATAACATGCTCACACTCACCTTCCATGCCATGCACACTCCATACTAGTCAGGGCCTAAGTAGGCCTGTTCACCTAGGAGCTACATTACCTATCAGTCCAAAATCCAGCATGGAGTAACAAAGCTAATTTCTTTGTCTAGTGTAAACACCTCTTGTGGGCGGAGTCTAGAACCTGGCAAGTCTTTCATTTGCTAATTACAGACAAAATGCTGAAAACCTGTTTAAGTATTTAGTTACCACCCACAGTCACAGGTGGGGGGCAAAATGGCTGATTTTGTGCAAAGCTAGTGTGCTAATTCAACTGTGACTGAATCTCTGTTATATATTATAAAATTAAGCATAAATAATATATTATTTATGCACTCTTTATCATTCCCCCTGATGTCAGTTTTCTGTCATTACAGTTAGACTGACAGATATCTGTTGTCATCTCTTATCAGTGTCCCTAGTGTTCCTAGTGATTGTATGTAACATGTATGAGTGTGTGTGAACAGGTGGTCAATAAGGCTACATATTAATATATATATTTGAGTTTGGAATTAATTATGGTAAGGCAATTTTTAGCACAAATATCAAGAAAGAATGGGGGAAGACGCTAATGGATCTCCTACGTTGCCATGTCTGATGAAAAAACCTTGTCTTAGGAGAAAAAATCAACACATGTCAAGGTACTCCCCAATAAATTATCCCTCAACAATTAAATCTAAGATCCGAAGGTTGTTCCATCTTTGGTGTCTCTTCATGATGTCATCATCTTCGCCAAGTACGATGGGGGGGGGAGTCTTGTGGGGTACAGTCATCTTTGACATCTGGTTTGGATCTCTCCTGTGTCCAAGTCCTGCCATTCTGTGTCCTTAACGACCATCTCAGGATCTTGTGTCATCTGTCAGGGATATCATCTGCTACAGCTGGGCACCGTCTTAATTCTCATCCATCTTGTAGGAAAGAAAAGAAAAATATCAGTTGTTTTGAAATTTTTACTTTTTCCTACCCATCTGTCGTTTCTGCGTCCGGTCCACTTGTAGCATTTCGATAACCTCTGCAGCTGTCCACTTCTTGGTTCCTAATATGGGAAGAAAAACAAAAATACTCTTCTGGGAATTCTCCCTTCCGAGCATGGTTAGAATCCTATCCCGTCCCCTCTGATGACTTACGAATTTCATTCCAGGTGTTACCATCATTATGGAATTGAAAAAAAACAAACATTTTTCTGTCCTTTGCGAGTATTATGGACCAAACTTCACATATTTCTGACCACTAGGTGGCGCCAGGGATCTGTAGACTGACTTATCTTATTACAATACCATAAAAATTCCTTCAAAGTTTCCATGTACCTGGGAAACTCAAATTTTTATACCTTTCTTAGCATTACCATTATCCCCCTTTTTCTCATTTCCAATGATCTATGTATCAGTTGGGAAGGAGAAACAAAGGAATCCTGTTCTTAGTTACCTGCGGAGACAGAAAGAAATGTGAGTATACATAATACATTTATGTCACATAACGTCATCTTACCTAATCATATCTCCAAGGACACACGATGTTTAGAGATTTACCCATTTAGTATATTGGTAATGGCAATTTCCCTCTAAAGAACCTCTTTAAACACTTAAAAGCATTAGACATTTTGTACATAACCATCTTTGCTGGGTAGCGGATCTGTATATCCACTACTGATGTTCTCTCTCTAAGAAAGAAAACTGATTTAGGTGCGCTATTGCCCCTACTGGCCAGCAAAGATTAATGCAACAAAATCACTAAACTACTATTTTGTTTTAAAACTTTTACTGCAGTTGGTAAACAATCACTGCTTAATCTACTATAAGATCCATATCAGTCCCCCTGATCCTGGTGAATAAAACTACTACTCACTGGGGTTTATTTTATTTAACTCGGTTTTACGGGTATTTATGAACACAAACTTTAGAAATTTGTGTCTGTCATCAACAAGCACTAATATTCATGCCATGGGTTTCTCCTTGACTCTAGTTTACCATGTCTACATACAATTGTGTGTTTCCCTACCTAGTCCTTATGTAATGATACAACAGTTCCGATGGCATTTATCAGTTGCTGTGTAACCTTACATAAGTGGAAATTTCATGTCACATTTTTGAGTGGCATATACCACTGTGCATTAGGATCCACCTTTTTATCCCTAGGCAATAAAACACATTACCATTATCCAGGGGTTTCATTAATTCTAATGCTACATGTTGCCAAACACCTCCAAAATAATGACATGTAAAATGATCAGATCTATATTTTATCCCGCCCATTTCCAGAGTACAAACTCTGATGAAGGGGCTGCAATATATATTTGTAACCACTAGGTAGTGTGTCTGTTACCAATATTATTTGTTCTTTACAATATACCATTATAAATTACCTGTATATACCTGGGTTTTTAAAATGAGTAGGATTTTAAATACCACCTCTCTTATATCCCATATGTCCTCATATACAGTTTTAAAACAAATGCATATATATATATCTCAGACATTGCAAGGGCTAAATCAATTTTCATTTGTTGACATAACAGCAAGGACGTCTCCTTGTATACATTCAACTATCTCCAATGACAAAACCCAAATTTTACTTATTATTCCCTATTACTTATGTTACAACGGCAATTAAGTGTTCAATGCTCTGAGTACATATAATACCTTATTTCTTAGAATTTATAATGTAATATTTTTTTACCATCTAAAATCAAGTCTTTTGCAGCCATGTACATACCTACCTGTGGCCTGCTTTACTAAAAGACCTTGATTTAGACATACTACATCTGTGGCATCTTGAATAATATAAATATTCATATTTTATCTGCCGCGACCTGTGATACGGTCCACGTAATTACACCTAGCTTATCAATACATAACCTGATTATAAGCTTACTACTGGTGATCACTATACGTTTTAGCAGGGTTAAACACACAGGTTAAACATACCACACTTTGCGAGTTTCCAAAGTAATTAAAAAAATAAAATCCATATGTTCCATGTTATAGACTTGTGTGTTAATAATTTGTGTGAGTATCCCCCTGTCTACTGAGTGGAAATGCTGTTCTCAATCGTATAATGATTGGTAAATTCGTCTTGCAGATCTGGTTGCACCCAGCCAAAATCGCTAATAATGGCTTTACCGGGGAACCATTGCGCATGATCCGCTCATAATTTAAGTGTCGCCGTAGCCGTACTCACTAAACAACTGTCAAAGGCGTGTTTCTACAGAAGTTACATATCGGAATGCCTCTATGGATTACATAGTATACTTAATCTACAAGATACAAGCAACTTGATCTATCCATATAACATAAAAATATTGTATCAACCCAAAGTAACTATCGGCGTATAATACAATTTGCGCCTTTTTCGCTATTTTCGTCACGTCGAATAATACGCACCCGTGACATGTCCGATGTACTTTAGAGACATCTTTCTACACAATCTTCCAAACAATCACCTCCTACCACTACAATACAGGACAGGGTGTCCCAGCTTTTACGCTTGTGCGTTCCTGCTAAGAATCCGTGAGCGCTACTCCGGCGATTCTTTTGTTTGACAGGGTTCTATATTACCCAGATATCACACACCCCTTCACAAAAACCGCCAAGTATCCAAAACTACCTCTCCAAACCTAATCTGTAGACAAGGTGTAATTATTATGTGATTAAAATGATCCCTAATTATCACATAACTTGCAAATTTGGTTATGCAAAAAGTCCTAATTAAAATATAAATTTCCACAGGAGAAGTTATAACTAAATTTGATTCTGGGGATTAAAAAGGAAGGATTTTCTCCTGAGTATCTGTCCCCCCAGTCCACAGAATCAGATTTAAACTATAAATATAACCGCTAAGTAAACACAAGTCCTTCCAACTACCCTGTATTATAAGTGAAGACAAAGCAATAGCCATCTTAGTACACCTAAAAATAAAGAATTGTTCAACAGATACATACAACTCCCGTTATTAAACGTCTATTTGCCAACACATTATGAAAATTAAAAATTAAAAATCATAATCTAGATTCGCTGTAATTAATTATTTATCTTTCAGGATACCGATGAAACAATGTTACTTGTCAAAACCGCTTTCTAGAAAAGGCGTACGGTAATATCACACAAATATTACCACCTTCGTTCCCGCCCCTCTATCAAACAAAAAAAGTTTACAATATAACAGTAATTTCACCACTATATCTTCAAAAAAATTATATAAAAAAAAAACAGTTCGTGCTGGGGCTCGCCATTGTAAAAGTATTTTTCCTTTTCTCCTTTTTGGGTTACAATCTCCTTAATATACTGGCAAATATATGTATTTAAATATATGTATTTAATACCGTTAACAACTCCTCGCAAAAGGTATTTCTGAATTAACCCATGAAATATCATTTTTATATTTCTTTATAGCGACAAGTTTCAAGAATAATCACGACAAGATATAGGATTTGTTTAAAGTGTGTTGTATTATATTATAGAACAATAAACAGCGTAACAATATTGTACACACAATATAGATTTAGTGCAATATATATCATACTTATTGCCTGTAATATAGATATATATGTAATTGTGTGTATTTTGACTAACTATTGTCTAAAGGTGTGTGTGTGTGTGTGTGTGTGCATTGTGTAGTGAAGGGGGAGGGGAGAATCCATACAGACCACAAACATACCTCACTTAAAGTCTAGCGGCCATTTTCAAGCACATGGTTTCAACCAGTTCAAACTACTACACTTTCTATTAGGGATGAGCGCACTCGGATTTATGAAATCCGAGCCCACCCGAACGTTGCGGATCCGAGTCGGATCCGAGACAGATCCGGGTATTGGCGCCAAATTCAAATGTGAAACTGAAGCTCTGACTCATAATCCCGTTGTCGGATCTCGCGATGCTCGGATCCTATAAATTCCCCGCTAGTCGCCGCCATCTTCACTCGGGCATTGATCAGGGTAGAGGGAGGGTGTGTTAGGTGGTCCTCTGTGCTGTTTAGTTCTGTGCTGTTTAGTTCTGTGCTGTGCTGTGCTGTGCTGTGCTATGCTGTGCTGTGCTGTGTTCTGCAGTATCAGTCCAGTGGTGCTGTGTGCTGTGCTCTGTCCTTCTGAGGTCAGTGGTGCTGCTGGGTCCTGTGCTGTGTCCTGTTCAGTCCAGTGGTGCTGTGTCCTGTGCTCTGTGCTTCTAAGGGCATAGTTATTTCCCCAATATTCCCCTGTGTTTAAAAAAATAAAAAAAAGTTTTTTTAAAAAATACCAAAAACTACTTTAATTTTTTTTAATTACCACAAAATTTGCACAACCAATCCTGCAGTATAAGCCCATTGGTACTGCAATATTACCAAGTTCACACATTCAGCAGTAAAAGTCCAGTGGTACTGCAATATTACAAAGTTTACACATTCTGCAGTATCAGTCCAGTGGTGCTGTGTCCTGTGCTCTGTCCTGCTGAGTTCCATAGTGCTGCTGGGTCCTGTGCCGTGTCCTGTTCAGTCCAGTGGTGCTGTGTCCTGTGCTCTGTGCTTCTAAGGGCATAGTTATTTCCCCATTATTCCCAAGTTTTTAAAAAATAAAAAAAAAGTAAAAAAAAATAAAAAATTTAAAAAAAATAAAAAATATATAATAATTATAACCAAATTTGCAAAACCAATCCAGCAGTATAAGTCCATTGGTACTGCAATATTACAAAGTTCACACATTCTGCAGTATCAGTCCAGTGGTGCTGTGTCCTGTGCTCTGTCCTGCTGAGGTCCGTAGTGCTGCTGGGTCCTCTGCCGTGTCCTGTTCAGTCCAGTGGTGCTGTGTCCTGTGCTCTGTGCTTCTAAGGGCATAGTTATTTCCCCATTATTCCCAAGTTTTTAAAAAATAAAAAAAAGTAAAAAAAAATAAAAAAGTAAAAAAAAAAAAAATAAATATAATAATTATAACCAAACTTGCAAAACCAATCCAGCAGTATAAGTCCATTGGTACTGCAATATTACAAAGTTCACACATTCTGCAGTATCAGTCCAGTGGTGCTGTGTCCTGTGCTCTGTCCTGCTGAGTTCCGTAGTGCTGCTGGGTCCTGTGCCGTGTCCTGTTCAGTCCAGTGGTGCTGTGTCCTGTGCTCTGTGTTTCTAAGGGCATAGTTATTTCCCCACTATTCCCAAGTTTTTTAAAAATAAAAAAAAAGTAAAAAAAAATAAAAAATTTAAAAAAAAAAAAATATATAATAATTATAACCAAATTTGCAAAACCAATCCAGCAGTATAAGTCCATTGGTACTGCAATATTACCAAGTTCACACATTCTGCAGTATCTTGTGCTACATATAATGGAGACCAAAAATTTGGAGGATAAAGTAGGGAAAGATCAAGACCCACTTCCTCCTAATGCTGAAGCTGCTGCCACTAGTCATGACATAGACGATGAAATGCCATCAACGTCGTCTTCCAAGCCCGATGCCCAATCTCGTAGTTCCGGGCATGTAAAATCCAAAAAGCCCAAGTTAAGAAAAAGTAGCAAAAAGAGAAACTTTAAATCATCTGAGGAGAAACGTAAAGTTGCCAATATGCCATTTACGACACGGAGTGGCAAGGAACGGCTTAGGCCCTGGCCCGTGTTCATGACTAGTGGTTCAGCTTCACCCACGGATCTTAGCCCTCCTCCTCCTCCCCCCCCTACAAAAAATTGAAGAGAGTTATGCTGTCAGCAACAAAACAGCAAACAACTCTGCCTTCTAAAGAGAAATTATCACAAATCCACAAGGCGAGTCCAAGGATGTTGGTGGTTGTCAAGCCTGACCTTCCCATCACTGTACGGGAAGAGGTGGCTCGGGAGGAGGCTATTGATGATGTAGCTGGCGCTGTGGAGGAACTTGATGATGAGGATGGTGATGTGGTTATTGTAAATGAGGCACCAGGGGGGGAAACAGCTGATGTCCATGGGATGAAAAAGCCCATCGTCATGCCTGGTCAGAAGACCAAAAAATGCACCTCTTCGGTCTGGAGTTATTTTTATCCAAATCCAGACAACCAATGTATGGCCATATGTAGCTTATGTAAAGCTCAAATAAGCAGGGGTAAGGATCTTGCCCACCTAGGAACATCCTCCCTTATACGTCACCTGAATAACCTTCATAGTTCAGTGGTTAGTTCAGGAACTGGGGCTAGGACCCTCATCGGTACAGGGACACCTAAATCCCGTGGTCCAGTTGGATACACACCAGCAACACCCTCCTCGTCAACTTCCTCCACAATCTCCATCAGATTCAGTCCTGCAGCCCAAGTCAGCAGCCAGACTGAGTCCTCCTCACTACGGGATTCATCCGAGGAATCCTGCAGCGGTACGCCTACTACTGCCACTGCTGCTGTTGCTGCTGTTAGTCGGTCATCTTCCCAGAGGGGAAGTCGTAAGACCGCTAAGTCTTTCACAAAACAATTGACCGTCCAACAGTCATTTGCCATGACCACAAAATACGATAGTAGTCACCCTATTGCAAAGCGTATAACTGCGGCTGTAACTGCAATGTTGGTGTTAGACGTGCGCCCGGTGTCCGCCATCAGTGGAGTGGGATTTAGAGGGTTGATGGAGGTATTGTGTCCCCGGTACCAAATCCCCTCGAGATTCCACTTCACTAGGCAGGCGATACCAAAAATGTACAGAGAAGTACGATCAAGTGTCCTCAGTGCTCTTAAAAATGCGGTTGTACCCACTGTCCACTTAACCACGGACATGTGGACAAGTGGTTCTGGGCAAACGAAGGACTATATGACTGTGACAGCCCACTGGGTAGATGCATCCCCTTCCGCAGCAACAGCAACAGCTGCATCAGTAGCAGCATCTACAAAATGGCTGCTCATGCAAAGGCAGGCAACATTGTGTATTACAGGCTTTAATAAGAGGCACAACGCTGACAACATATTAGAGAAAATGAGGGAAATTATCTCCCAGTGGCTTACCCCACTTAGACTCTCATGGGGATTTGTGGTGTCAGACAATGCCAGTAACATTGTGCGGGCATTAAATATGGGCAATTTCCAGCACGTCCCATGTTTTGCCCACACCATTAATTTGGTGGTGCAGCATTACCTCAAGAGTGACAGGGGTGTGCAGGAGATGCTTGCGGTGGCGCGCAAAATTGCTGGACACTTTCGGCATTCAGCCAGTGCCTACCGCAGACTAGAGGCACATCAAAAAAGCATGAACCTGCCCTGCCATCACCTCAAACAAGAGGTTGTGACGCGCTGGAACTCCACCCTCTATATGCTGCAGAGGATGGAGGAGCAGCAAAAGGCCATTCAGGCCTACACAGCCACCTACGACATAGGCAAAGGAGTGGGGATGCGCCTCAGTCAAGCGCAGTGGAGACTGATTTCCGTGTTGTGCAAGGTTCTGCAGCCATTTGAACTTGCCACACGAGAAGTCAGTTCCGACACTGCCAGCTTGAGTCAGGTCATTCCCCTGATCAGGCTGTTGCAGAAGCAGCTGGAGAAAGTGAGGGAGGAGCTGGTAAGCCATTGCGATTACACCAAGCATGTAGCTCTTGTGGATGTAGCCCTTCGTACGCTTTGCCAGGATCCGAGGGTGGTCACTCTTTTAAAGTCAGAGGAATACATTCTGGCCACCGTGCTCGATCCTCGGTTTAAAGCGTATGTTGTGTCTCTGTTTCCGGCGGACACAAGTCTACAGCGGTGCAAAGACCTGCTGGTCAGGAGATTGTCCTCTGAAGAGGACCGTGACATGCCAACAGCTCCACCCTCATTTTCTTCCACATCTATGGCTGCGAGGAAAAAGCTCAGTTTTCCCAAAAGAGGCACTGGCGGGGATGCTGATAACATCTGGTCCGGACTGAAGGACCTGCCAACCATTGCAGACATGTCTACTCTCGCTGCATTGGATGCTGTCACAATAGAAAAAATTGTGGATGATTACTTTGCTGACACCATACAAGTAGACATGTCAGACAGTCCATATTGTTACTGGCAGGAAAAAAAGGCAGTTTGGAAGCCCCTGTACAAACTGGCTCTATTTTACCTGAGTTGTCCCCCCTCCAGTGTGTACTCGGAAAGAGTTTTTAGTGCAGCGGGGAACCTGGTCAGTGAGCGGCGAAGGAGGTTGCTTCCTCACAACGTTGAAAAAATGATGTTTATAAAAATGAATAATCAATTCCTCAATGAAGTACAGCACTGCCCTCCAGATACTACAGAGGGACCTGTGGTTGTGGAGTCCAGCGGGGACGAATTGATAATGTGTGATGAGGAGGAAGTACACACTGTAGGGGGAGAGGAATCAGAGGTTGAGGATGAGGACGACATCTTGCCTCAGTAGAGCCTGTTTAGTCTGTACAGGGAGAGATGAATAGCTTTTTTGGTGTGGGGGCCCAAACAAACCAATCATTTCAGCCAAAGTTGTTTGGTAGGCCCTGTCGCTGAAATGATTGGTTTGTTAAAGTGTGCATGTCCTATTTCAACAACATAAGGGTGGGTGTGAGGGCCCAAGGACAATTCCATCTTGGAACTTTTTTTTTGGCATTATATGACCAATCAACAGTCGTTTGCCATGTTCAAAAAGTAAAACCAAATTTTAAAAAATTCAAGAAATTAAACCAAAAGTAAAATGCCGTGTCATAATTTAAAACAAGAGTTTTTGACGTGCTCTAAAACTACTGTATTGTTGTTTATATTTTATAAACACTACACTTGAAAGCTTGAGTCTTTCAATAAAAAAGTAACTGTCCATTGCACGAATATTTGCAACAGGGACAATTTTAGGGTTAAGAAAGTCAACTAATAACACTTCGACGCTGTCTGTCTTTATAAACACTACACTTGGAAGTTGGAGGAGGTATTGTGGCCCCGGCACCAAATTTACTACCGGGGCCACTCCACTGTGCAGTCCATATTTAGGTGTATCAGATATTAAACAACGGTGACAGTTGATGCCCAATTTTTTAATTATATTGTGGCCTCGGTACCAAATTGTGTACCGGGGCCACCACACTAGGCAGTCCAGATACTTGTTTGGTGGAATTCAGACCAGTTGAGGGTTTTATTATTATTATATTGTGTGGACCACTCTATCTATACCACACTACAACTCTATATACCACTCTATTTCATACTTTAATTCTATTTCATACTTTAATTCTATTTAATACTTTAATTCTATTTCATACTTTAATTCTATTACTAATTACCATAAAGAGGAACAAAATAAACCAATTTTACCAAAAGTATAATATGACTTAGACTTACAAACACTACACTTGAAAGATCGTGCCTTTAAATGAAAAAGTCAGTCTTCATTGCACGACTATGTGCAACAGGGACAGTTTTTTGGGTTTACAAAGTCAAACAATAACACTTTGACCCTGTCTGTCTGGGATCTCAATGACGAATTGTCTGTACCATGTTTGGAGGAGGTATTGTGGCCCCGGTATCAAATTGGGTACCGGGGCCACCCCACTATGCAGTCCAGATACTTGTTTGGTGGAATTCAGACCAGTTGAGGGTTTTATTATTATTATATTGTGTGGACCACTCTATCTATACCACACTACAACTCTATATACCACTCTATTTCATACTTTAATTCTATTTCATACTTTAATTCTATTTAATACTTTAATTCTATTTCATACTTTAATTCTATTTCATACTTTAATTCTATTACTAATTACCATAAAGAGGAACAAAATAAACCAATTTTACCAAAAGTATAATATGACTTAGACTTACAAACACTACACTTGAAAGATCGTGCCTTTAAATGAAAAAGTCAGTCTTCATTGCACGACTATGTGCAACAGGGACAGTTTTTTGGGTTTACAAAGTCAAACAATAACACTTTGACCCTGTCTGTCTGGGATCTCAATGACGAATTGTCTGTACCATGTTTGGAGGAGGTATTGTGGCCCCGGTATCAAATTGGGTACCGGGGCCACCCCACTATGCAGTCCAGATACTTGTTTGGTGGAATTCTGACACGTGGAGGGTTTTTTAATTATATTGTGGCCTCGGTACCAAATTGTGTACCGGGGCCACCACACTACGCAGTCAAGATAGATAGATGCGTATCATAGATAAAGTACATTCAGTGGTGTGGGGCAAATTGAAAAATATTCAAAATGCACTGACATTATCAAAAACAAGAGGTTGTCACACGCTAAAACTCCAACATGTATATGATGGAGAGGATGGAGGAGCAGCCGTATGTGTAGTGTAATGCAGATCTGTTGAAGGTTTTTTATATATTTTATTGTGGTGCCCAGTGCCCACTCCTCTACGCAGTCCAGGTACATTTATTGGTGCGATTCATAAAAGTTCAGGGTTTTTAAGATATTGTGGTGACCCACTCCTCTACGCAGTCCAGCTACATTTATTGGTGCGATTCATAAAAGTTCAGGGTTTTTAATATATTGTGGTGACCCACTCCTCTACGCAGTCCAGGTACATTTATTGGTGCGATTCATAAAAGTTCAGGGTTTTTAATATATTGTGGTGACCCACTCCTCTACGCAGTCCAGGTACATTTATTGGTGCGATTCATAAAAGTTCAGGGTTTTTAATATATATTGTGGTGACCCACTCCTCTACGCAGTCCAGGTACATTTATTGGTGCGATTCATAAAAGTTCTGGGTTTTTAAGATATTGTGGTGACCCACTCCTCTACGCAGTCCAGGTACATTTATTGGTGCGAATCATAAAAGTTCAGGGTTTTTAATATATTGTGGTGACCCACTCCTCTACGCAGTCCAGGTACATTTATTGGTGCGAATCATAAAAGTTCAGGGTTTTTAATATATATTGTGGTGACCCACTCCTCTACGCAGTCCAGGTACATTTATTGGTGCGATTCATAAAAGTTCAGGGTTTTTAATATATTGTGGTGACCGACTCCTTTACGCAGTCCAGGTACATTTATTGGTGCGATTCATAAAAGTTCAGGGTTTTTAATATATATTGTGGTGACCCACTCCTCTACGCAGTCCAGGTACATTTATTGGTGCGATTCATAAAAGTTCTGGGTTTTTAAGATATTGTGGTGACCCACTCCTCTACGCAGTCCAGGTACATTTATTGGTGCGAATCATAAAAGTTCAGGGTTTTTAATATATTGTGGTGACCCACTCCTCTACGCAGTCCAGGTACATTTATTGGTGCGAATCATAAAAGTTCAGGGTTTTTAATATATATTGTGGTGACCCACTCCTCTACGCAGTCCAGGTACATTTATTGGTGCGATTCATAAAAGTTCAGGGTTTTTAATATATTGTGGTGACCCACTCCTCTACGCAGTCCAGGTACATTTATTGGTGCGAATCATAAAAGTTCAGGGTTTTTAATATATTGTGGTGACCCACTCCTCTACGCAGTCCAGGTACATTTATTGGTGCGAATCATAAAAGTTCAGGGTTTTTAATATATATTGTGGTGACCCACTCCTCTACGCAGTCCAGGTACATTTATTGGTGCGATTCATAAAAGTTCAGGGTTTTTAATATATTGTGGTGACCCACTCCTCTACGCAGTCCAGGTACATTTATTGGTGCGATTCATAAAAGTTCAGGGTTTTTAATATATTGTGGTGACCCACTCCTCTACGCAGTCCAGGTACATTTATTGGTGCGATTCATAAAAGTTCAGGGTTTTTAATATATATTGTGGTGACCCACTCCTCTACGCAGTCCAGGTACATTTATTGGTGCGATTCATAAAAGTTCTGGGTTTTTAAGATATTGTGGTGACCCACTCCTCTACGCAGTCCAGAAAGATACCTTGTTGCAACGTTTTGGACTAATAACTATATTGTGAGGTGTTCAGAATACACTGTAAATTAGTGGAAATGCTTGTTATTGAATGTTATTGAGGTTAATAATAGCCTAGGAGTGAAAATAAGCCCAAAAACTTGATTTTTAAACTTTTTATGTTTTTTTGCAAAAAAATCCGAATCCAAAACCTTAAATCCGAACCGAGACCTTTCGTCAAGTGTTTTGCGAGACAAATCCGAACCTCAAAAATAACGAAAATCCGGATCCAAAACACAAAACACGAGACCTCAAAAGTCGCCGGTGCACATCCCTACTTTCTATGCATAAACCAACATAACCTGCACTTTCTATGCATATCTAACAATCTGATCACTTCATTAAACCAATATAAAACCACAATCTGATCACTTCCTATTCCATCACTTTCTATGCAATGTAGTCACCATCCAAAATGGTTGACTTGCCATGCTTGTAGGCCCACAAGGCCTACTAAACAATTACAGTTACTAAACAATGTGAACTCAGTACAGACCCATTACTCATTACAAGCAGTATTTAGCCAATCCACCACAAATAGCTCTATATTCAGCAGTAAACGCACAATGTCCATTGGCCAATTTTAACACATGATATTTTACACATATCACAAACGTCTCCATTACCAAAGCCTAACAAATCATTCCAAATTCAAACACAAATGCTTTCATTTATCCCAACCAGGATCCAGACTATGTATAGTACAGCACTCCACAAGTCACAGCACAGCATTAACTATGTATAAACACAAATGTTTTCATTTATCCCAACCAGGCATGCACTTATGTAACTCTGTCCATATAACTCTGTCCATATCAATCCAATCAATTCAAACTTTCATTCTCACTTAAACTTTCATATCACTTACAACAAATAATCATTCATTCGTATGTCCTCCATTCAACAAAACATTATAACATGCTCACACTCACCTTTCATGCCATGCACACTCCATACTAGTCAGGGCCTAAGTAGGCCTGTTCACCTAGGAGCTACATTACCTATCAGTCCGAAATCCAGCATGGAGTAACAAAGCTAATTTCTTTGTCTAGTGTAAACACCTCTTGTGGGCGGAGTCTAGAACCTGGCAAGTCTTTCATTTGCTAATTACAGACAAAATGCTGAAAACCTGTTTAAGTATTTAGTTACCACCCACAGTCACAGGTGGGGGGCAAAATGGCTGATTTTGTGCAAAGCTAGTGTGCTAATTCAACTGTGACTGAATCTCTGTTATATATTATAAAATTAAGCATAAATAATATATTATTTATGCACTCTTTATCACTTATTCTAAGTTAGAAAGACTAAATCTGGTGCTTATGACCACAAAAACAACAGTCAAGTTTAAAGGTTTAGTAGACTGAATACATGTTTCACACTGGAAGGTGGTTCCAAAGTGAAGAGATGGATCTCTGGAGTAGGCCATAAAGGGTGTAGCGAACATAATACTTCTCCCCTGTGCTAGAAGAGATTTAAAGCATCCCTATGGATGAGAGGACGTGGTTCTTGATTTTCATTACAAGTAACTTAATGACATTAAAAATACAAGGCCTATACAGCAATGAAAATGCAAATGCCTTCTTAGAACTGTTAATAACTGCTGTAAACTGCACAGCATTTTATGCACCACCACTCAGTGTAGGAAAAAAAACATTTCAAACTCATTTGATAGCTATTATATTGTATGTAGCTCAGCTTAAAAGAATATATTCACTGCTGGTATCTGTCAGGACATCTAGTATGCACACCACGCAGAGAAATATAAATGAAACAAGGTGGTTTATTTAAACATGGAACACACAGGTAAAACTGAGATGTATCAAATTAAAATGGCAGATAGCAGATATACTGGAATGCCAGATAGAGCTGAGAAGCTTGTGAGCTGGTTACCAGGCAGGCGAGGTGATCTGCAAGCACAGAGACATTCAGGTTAAGCTGGGAAGCTTGTGAGCTGGAGACAAGGCAGTTGAGATGATCTTCAGGCTGGATGTCTATGATAAGCTCTGAAGCTTGGATCTGTATACCAGGAGGAATTGATAGTCTTCAGGTACAGGTAGCATGGAGGCACAGGTAAGTTAGGAGGCCAGGCACGTGAGATGATCAGGGAGTCAGTCAGGATTAGAACACAGGAGTTTCTCAAAGAGACTAGCAACAGCAAAGACAATTGATGAATTGGCTCAGATTGCTGGGAGAGGCAGTATTTTAAAGGTCAGACACAGGTGATTAGCATCCAGGTAGTATCAGATAAAGGCAGTAAAGCCTCTAAACAGGAAATACTGAACTGCAGCCTGAGGCAGATTGTGACAGCATCTTTGCTTCAACTGACAAAATACCTCTCTACTTTATTGGAAACAAAAAGATTAGCAATAGAAAAGACAGAGTATCAGAAACTAAAATATATGCTAAAAATGATTGAAGGATTCTTGTGTGAATATAACTGGATTTCCACATGCAAAAGGCAAATTTATTCCTATTGAACATGTTATTTTTTTTATTAATAAATGTGTATCTACGTTTTAATAATAAGCGCTGAGAAAGAAGGTGGAAAAGGGAGGAAAATGATAAAAAATAAATATGGGACAAGGTTAAGGGAAAGCAGAGTGAATGGCACTATACAATTCTTTGTTACAGTACAGAAATACAATCTTTGGAGAGAAATTGTTGCTTTATGTACAGTGTCTGGTAAAAACATTCAAATTCATCATATTCATCTATTTATCTAAAAACTATTTATGTTATCTAACATACTCTACAAGCCTCAACTGACTTGGGGCTCAATACATACTAATATAACTAAATTTGATGGAAGAGAATGAAATAGAAGGTCTTTAGACAGGACAATTGTATCAGGTGATGGTGACAGACAGTTTAAGCAAGAGTAATGGACAGCAAGAAATATTCTGCTAGGGGATAAGTTGACAACCTCCACAGCTAACTCTTCATAGATCTACAGCATGCTGCACCAGTCCATGTAGACACATAACTAAAACACAGACACATTGCTAGTAAATAGGAGGAAAGACAAAATTGTTCAGACAAAACAATAATAGCCGTCACTGGTAGCACTGCATCAGTACCTTGTACTAGTCCTACTGCTGGAAGCATTGGCAGAAAGAGTAAGCGCCAGGTGCCTGACCTGCTTCTCTGTGGCCCGAGGGTCATCTGGTCGATCTCCAAGGAAGCTTAAATCCAACTTTCTTCTTCTTAAAACTAAGTTAGGAACAATTTTTTTGAACTTTAAAGATAAACAAAAGGGAGTTTAAGACATTTATTACAAAACACTTCTACAGACAAAACTCTATAATAAAGAATCCATACAAATTGTAAAACTGAACTTTTAAACATCTTCCCTAACTCGCACTTCCTGTGCTGTACTGTCTGCTGCTCACACAGAGATTATAAGTGGCTGATAGGAAGCTGGAGAGGCAAATTGGAGTTTCAATATGGAGAATTAAGTTAATCGAAATGAATCACAAATTAAAATCTGAATTTTAACAAATATTGCCAATATTACCAATTCTTAAATTTTGAGTCAATATTCACCCAAAGTGAAGAAAACAGAATTTTGGGGGTTCACACAACACAACTTCAGAAAGCTTTCTCCACCTTAAAAAACATTTCCAGAATATGCCCTTTTTTTACTCAACATTCTACCAAACCTCTTATCCATTTTCTTATCATCTCCCTTCTTGATTATTGCAACCTCCTGCTATCTGGCATTCCTGACACTCTTATCCACACTTCAATCCATCCTAAATGCTGCTGCAAGACTGATCTTCCCCTTTTACTGCACCACATCTGCTGCACCACTTAGCAAATCCCTATATTGGCTTCCTGTGTCCTCCAGAATTAAATTCAAATTACTCACTCTTACTTACAAAGCCCTTAACAACACTACCGCTGCATACATCTAAAATCTCATATCAAAATACTCTACTACCTGCCCTCTTAGATATACCTATGACCTGCACCTTATCTTGTCTCTGGGAACCACCTCTCACTTCCGCCTACAATCTGTGCTGCTCCCCACTTATGGAATTCCCTACTACGCTCAATCAGACTTCCCTCTCAAATCTTTAGATGCTCTTTGAAAACCCATCTCTTTTTTTAGAGGCAACCTTATCCCCGATAATGCACCCTCACAACTGTCCCAAGTTCCACTTTGAGACATATTTGCTCCTCTTGTTTCAGCTGTGCCCTTTTCCACCTAGAATGTAAGCTCTCTAATGAGCGCTCCTTCATACCCTTTATTTTCATGTCTGCATTTATTTTGTCTACTTTCTTATGTTCCTGTTTCATGTATATACTGGTTACCTTATTGTACGGCACTGCAGAGCACTGTGGCACATTACAAATCTAAGATATTAATAATAATAATAATAATAATTAATAATAATAATAATAATAATTAATAAAGAGGTATTTTTTATTGAATATATTTTACTATTTATATATAGTCAAAAATGCATCACTTTCAATGAGATTTAAATGTTTTATACTTGCATTATTTCTGTATATAAATTTTGGAATTACTGATGTAATCCAAGACATTATACGGTATTGTGTGTGATATCAGTTATCAGTGATGCAATAATGGTTTAAATGTTTAATTTTAAATCATCTGTGACATCATTAATGATGTTATTTGTCATATGACGTTATTAAATGATGTTATCAAAAATTCTTTATGGGTGGTTGCATACTTTTTTGTGTTGTATTAGCTTAAAATAGAACATTAATAAAACAATGTATTATTTTTTATTTAAAAATATGATAACAAATTTAAGTTTAAAGTGTGACATACCATGCGAGGTAAAGGAAAAGGAAGATGGAAGTGGAATTTCATCATTACAGTCCCATAGGGCTATGTCCTCTATGTATTGCTAGATGGCTAGGGAAACAAAAGAGACCTGTTAAAATGATACAATCTACTCCCTCTCTCCAGGATCCCTATTTAATTGACAAAGAGCCAATTAGTCAATGAGTCCTGCTAGCTAACCTTGACCATCTACCATCATATGTGGGAAAGCTACAATATTGTGTCTCTCCCATAGTAGTGGCCAGCCTATAGACTAATAAGTACTGGGTTGATTGATGCTAGTAGAAGGGGGAAATTACAAACATCCCCAACACTATAAAGCCCTGGGTCTCTTCCTAGTCACCTGTTTTATTGTGGTTACTAGAAAAACAAAAAGCCCCATCTCTCTAAATTCTCTATGCCATAAAGTCCCCTAGTTGCATGGTCCACTGGTTTCAAACCAACTAGTGCTGTCTACAATGATTTTGAAGTGACCACTAACATGTGGTCTCTAAAATCACAGTTTCCAGTCCTTGGGATAGTCAGTGCTAGGCTGATTAGTTTTAGTACAGATAATATAATTTTTAAGTGATTCTGTGTATTATTGTATTTTATTTTAACTTTTTGATAAACAAATCTTGACATAATACACAAAATAACTGATAACTATATGCTGTAATTAGGATAAGTTGTGTTCCCACAATATCCTTTCTTATCTTTTGGTAATTAGTAATGGTCTATTAAATTGGTTATAATGAGTTATATGTAATTAATAATTTAAAGTTTGAATTTGTAGCAATTTCAGAGTAAAGGGTCTAACCCTCTTTTATACTTTCTCACTCTATGGGGTAAATTTATTAAGCTGCAAGTGTCCGGCAGGTTTGAAAAATGGAGATGTTGCCTATAGCAACCAATCAGATTTTAGTTACTTATTTAGTGAATTCTACAAAATGAAAGCTAGTATCTGATTGGTTGCTATAGGCAACATCTCTACTTTTCAAAAAAATAGCTTTATAAATTTATGCCTATGTCTCTCCATTACCACCTAATGAAGGGTGTATGATAACTCAAAATATGCAATATGAAAAGTGGACTTTCAAACAACAGTCTGTTGATTTACTATATTTTACTATATTTTATATTTACTGATTTACTATAAATTGCCTACTCGGTTCATTTATTTGTATGGCTTTTTTTTTTACCCTATTTGCAGTTGTATGAGTGAAGACAGTGCATCTGTACTGATATTTGTAGTTTAGAAGTCACATTCAACTTTGTATTACTTTATTGTGTTGTTTACTTGTGTTCCCTTTTCAGCTTCAATAAAATAAAATTACTCTATTATAGAAATTCACTCTATTATGAGTCTACTGAAGGCTGTATTTAGTGACTTTCTTGAGCATGGTGCCTGGTATTTTCATTCCGCATGGCCTAACTGGACTAATCTGTTAGCATTCACCAGCACAATTAGGTTGCAATATCACATCTGCAATCTGATTTGCGGTAGAATCAGCAGTTCAAACAAACAGTTATTATTAGTCCAGAATGACCTGTGTCTATTATAGATAAAATCAATGTATTCCATTATGCTACCATATAAAAACAGAAAAGTTTAACATTTGCCTGGAAAATGTTACTCCCAGAATGAAAATATGTAAATTGTGTTACTCATTTTGGGTCAAACTACCTCTCAACATGAATCGGTTCAAAAAATTCTCATAAACTACCTTTCTAAATAAAAAAAAACTAAAACAAAAAAAACCTAGTTTCTATTTATGGGGAAAAAAAAGGTAGTTCATTGTAGTCTACTTGGAGCAAGAACAAATTTCAGGTTTATTTTGTAGTTTACTTAGTATCCAAAATATTTTTGTTGTTTTTCCATGGAGCAACAATGTATTTGGGTGGATACAGGTGTGGTAAAATAGACTTTGGTTTATCTTACCTCGGATGTTTTCTGTGAAATCTTCAGGCCGTGTTGTGTTACTTAGTATTGTTGGTGTTCGTGCTTGGTTAGTACTTTCTTCTTTTTGTTTGTCAGTTTCAGTGTTTCTATAGTGAAGAGAAGTGGGGAGGGTGTGGGAGGGAAAGAGTGTGGATAATTAGAGTGGATACTTAGTCAATTTACTTTATGGCTGTTTTGGTAGCTGATATTTATAGTACTTTTGCGGTATTTTTCAGTTATAGCCCTTTTGCGCTATAGCTACTCCTTTGGTATATGCTAGACCGCTGCAGGGTTAATATTATAATGATTATAGCTCTGGTATAGCTCTTGTCGTATGTAGCGATATACCGTAGTGATTATAGCTCAGTAAGTTTAGGCTCTTGTCTTTTAGGCCCTGTTAATGGCAGTGATTATAACTCCGTTTTTATAGCTCTTATGAATTAATAAATGTTTTGAGTGCTAGTTGAGTCATTTGGTGTATTAGCTGCACGGTATAATTTGCAGTGAACAATGTAAGCTTTCTGATGTACTGTGCTGTTTTGTGGGTGAGAATTGTTTGGAGTGGTGTCGTGTATCTATATGGTAGTATTCAGTGCAATTGCGGTGATGTGCTCTTAGGATGCTCATAAAAGAGCACTTGTGGCAAGTCTCTAGTTGCCCTGCTGGAGTTAGAATGGGGTGTGCGAATAGTAGTTCAGTGGTGGTCAGCAGTGATCTCTGCAGCTTCGGCCGAGCGGCTTCCTGTCTCGGCGACGAACTTCCATCTTTTCATGGAGCGCACATACGCCCGTGCGCTCCACTGCCTTTAAGCCTTTTGGCCTGCGTTGTGTGTCTTTGAGAGGAGAGTAGTTCGAACAGACCTTTAGGTTCAGGTGTACTCGTCATTTTAATCAGTGTCTCTTTTAGGTTCTTTGTATTCAACGCATTTCATCCACTAGGGACTTTGTCAGGGATGCTGTGGCGTCTCCGGAGGCTGGTCTTTATAGTGGGAGGTGTGAGGACTGTCCAATGATGTGCGTTAAGGTGTGGGGGCTGTGGTTGATTCAAGGGCATGTCAATCAGGAGTGGGAGGGGGGCGATTGATGGTGTTAGTGATGAGCAAAGTGGGTGTGTATTAAGGGGGGGATATAAGGGACCGGGTGAGGTGGATGAGTGGGTCAGAGGGGAATTTTATCGATATTGGAACAGGGTTAACTCATTTATATAAATATTAAAGGTAAAATATTAAGCACCTATTTGGAAATTATATCTATATAGGGCTGGGGTAAGTCTAGGATGATGCATTAATAATGATTATGTTTAATATCTAAGAACTAAGGAGAGATCACGATGTGGTAACATAAAATGCGTATGGGGGCATGTGGGGGGGAAATAGGGTGGTGGGGGAATTTTGATAGGGGGAGGCTGGCTCCTAATACTAGAGAGGATAGGGGGATTGGAGGGTGGAAGTTGGCTATTTGCATCGTACCAAGTAATATGCCAAGGCCGTGTTATTGTTAGGGAGGCCCTCTTATTTTGTGTTCAAGGGATCAAAAGCCTATTTGGGTGGGCGGACTGATGGTGGTGCTACCTTTGGTGAAGATGGGGGAAGTGGGGCTGGTTGGGTAAGGTGGCATAGCTGTGGGGGTGGAGGGGGGTGGGGGGGGGGTTGTGGGTTGGATACTTACTCAGAGGAAGGTTCCTAGATTGAAGTCTATGTTCAGGCCCCTTGGCATGAGGGTTCCCAGTGTGTGGATCCATTTAGATTTTTCTTTAGAGATGAGAACCACGTAATCTCCTCCTCTCCAAGGATTTTTCACATGTTTGATGCCTATGAATTTTAGTCCTGATGAGTCATGGTTGTGGTGAGTCTTGAAATGTTCAGATACGCTGTGGTTCTTTGCTTCCTTCATGATGTTTCTTATGTGTTCTTGTATTCTTGTCTTCAGACTCCATATTGTTCTACCCACATACTGTAGTCTACCTGGGCATTGGAGTAGATAGATTACTCCCGCTGTGTCGCGTGTTAAATTATCCCTGATTCTGTGGCTGTTTTGGTTGGTGTTGGAGGAAAAGTTGGTGGTGGGTTTTGTTGAGGAGTGGTTGGTTGTTCTACATGTGAGGCACCTGTTTCAGTGGAAAAAGCCATTTGTTCTTTCACCGATCCAGGTGCACTTGTTGGTGACTTTGGCCTTAGGGATAAAGCTGGATGTGAGAATATTCTTTAAGTTGTCCGCTTTCCTATAAACGACTTGTGTTTTTTCCGGTAGTGATTTCTTAATTTGTTCATCTTCTAATAAGATGTGCCAGTGTCTTCTTAGGATCTTTTCTAGTTCTTTGTGATGGCTCTTGAATTTCGTGATGAAGCGGGGTATCTCTATGTCTTTGACTCCTTTCTTTTATTTTTCTTTGTAGGGGAGTAGGGTTTCTCTATCTGTGTTTCTTGTTCTCTCCAGTTCCTGTGTGAGGAGGGCCGGGTCGTAGTTTCTTTCTTCAAATGTTTTCTTCAATGCTTCTGCCTGTTCTAAGAACTGGTGGCTTCTTGAGCAATTTCTTCTAATTCTTCTGAATTGGCCTCCTGTGTTATTCTTTAACCACAATTTATGGTTGTTGCTGTTGACTGGGATGTAGCTGTTGCAGTCCACTGGTTTCATGTATGTTTTGGTGTTGATGTAGCCGTCTTGGATGTAGATCGTAAGGTCCAGGAATTCTACCTGTTCTTTGCTTGAGTTGGTGGTGAAGAGTAGGTTCAGGTCATTGAAGAAGATGACATCCATATGAAGAAGATGTCATCTATGTATCTGTGCCATGTTACAAGTTGGTCCAAGTGGGGGTTGTTGTTCCAGATTCTTAAGTCCTCCCATTTTGCCATGAAGAGGTTCTCGTAAGTTGGTGCAAATTTTGTCCCCATTGTGATGCCTCTCATCTGCTTGTAGTGCACCCCTTCGTACCAGAAACAGTTGTGGTTGAGGATGAATTCTATTCCTTTTATGAGGAACTCTGTCTGATTGGTTGGCATTCTTTAGTCTTTCTGTAGGTAGTGCTTGTAGTGATATTTTTGCTTCATTCTGTGAGCTTTGAACAACACTCTGTTCTATATCTTTATCAGTGGCAGGATGCTATGTATTGGCACAAGATAAATATATCAAATGATGTGGTCTCAACATATGCACATGATAACATAATAATATGATCACTAAGGCTTAAATTTGAACCCATTTTGTCATTTGATAGTCTATCAATTTATAGGTAAGCAGATATTCATCCATCAGATTGCAAGATCTCATAAGCAGGGTCTTCTATTCTCTTGATTTTTGTCTGATCCCATCTCATCCATCATCAGGGGCAGGCTGGGCTGGAGCGCAGAGGGGCATCTGCACCCCGGGTTGGTCCCATAGTGGGTTACCACTGGGCCACCTGCATTTTCTTTCCTTTAAAATGTTCCTAATAGTCTGCTGAGTCATGTTTTCCCCCCGGGCTAAAATTTGCCAGCCCTCCCCTGTCCATCATGTCCTTGTAACATGTCTCTTTCATGTTCTGTATGCCACTTGTTTGTTATATATGGTTTTATGCTTAACTTATTATTTTTGTATTTATGCTTCTTGAATGTCTTGTTTTTTTGGCCTGTTGGTCCATCTCTATGTAATATGCCCTGTTTTTCCACTATGATGCTGTGGAAGTGCAGACTTTGTAATTCAAAAAGGTTCTGCTGAAATGGGTAAAAATCCTGAACTTTGTCCCTTCCTGGTTCAGTGTACTGAAGCTTTGGTGCACCCAAAGCAACTCTCTCTAACGGCTACCATGCTAACATTCCCTGCTGGTGTCACATTTCTGGTTAAAGTCCTAGGGAAGGGTTCAGGGATTAATTCTTCAATTCATACAATGCATCATTGATGAATTGATCTTACTCCTGTAATAATATGTCATCATCATCATCATCATCATTTATTTATATAGCGCCAACAAATTCCGTAGCGCTTTACAATTGGGAACAAACATTGATAAGACAATACTGGGTAATACATACAGACAGAGAGGTAAGAGAACCCTGCTCGCAAGCTTACAATCTATAGGACAATGGGAGTTAGAAACACAAGGGCATGTGCTAAATCATATTGCACAATGGACCAGCTAGAGCGCAAAGGTAATAGTATTGAGTGGGATGAGTGTGTTGCAATGTTGTCAGCAGTGTGAATGTTAAAAATGAGTTTTTTTAAAGTTTTAAATACAATCATTATAATATTTTTAATTAATATAAAAATATTTTAAACTTTTAAAATAATATTGCAGTTTGTGCGTGTTTCCAGATTCGCCAATCACATTAAAAAGCCCAAATTATTTAAATTTGACATGATCGTGTACAAATGCTCAGATACTGTTGAACAGGATCTTATATAGTCAAACTTGCCCAAACATGGGCGAATCTGATAGGCTTACTCAATTTTTAAAACTGATTCAATGAACTGGTTAGAGAATCAAACAGCAGTCAATTTGAGAATCTCTAATGAAAGTTTGTCTGCAGAGCACTTACCACAGACAAGTAGCTTCAGAAACACCATTATAATTTAGCTATCAGTAGGGTCTGTTACAACCATTCTTGCTCATTCATACATAAATATGAATAAAATCTTTAATATGTTGAAAATGCTGGAGGGCACTCTATCTAATGTTTCAATGTTTAGAATATGCACAAAACACCTCTTGACCACATTATGGAAATATTATCATAGTGATTCCTACTATAAAATAAAACTTATGAAAGGCTTAACTTAAGTATTGCCAAGTAGTACAGACATTATTTTCAAGTTGTTCTCATAGTTGAATGGGTAACTCATGTTAAAGAGATGCATACATTTGCTAGTTAAGCTTATACTGTCAGGTATATTATGGCCATGATACGTATTCATATGATGTAAAATTGAAAATTTACTTTAAAGACTTAATTCACCATCTACCATCGAGAAAATAACTTACCTAATTTTACCTATATACATATAAAACACAAGTTAACCCGTGCATGATACTCATGAATTCTAGTCAAATCAAGTTACTTAAGGTGTTAAAAAGGTTCTTGTCATGCATTTGGGCCTAACCCAGACCTCCTCAGGGGAAGAGCGTTACTTCCCGACGCAAGCGCCCTTTTTTAACGTGGTTTTGTCCACATGTCACCACCTCATCATTTTTCTCCATCACCTCATCCTTCATCTTTATCACCACATCTATCCAGATGTCTATCCAGACACAGGGATCACTCTCAACGGTCCTGAGTATCACACTCCTCTTGCTCTGTCACCCCCGGCAACCACCAACCATTCCCAACTGTCACCCCCGGCAACAACCAACCACTCCCAACTGTCACCCACAGCAACCACCAACCACTCCCCACTGTCACCCCCGGCAACCACCAACCACTCCCAACTGTCACTTCTCCTTCAAGAAATATATATATATTTTTTTAAAATCTTTATAAACACTTTTAACAATTAACAAATTAAATTAACAAATTAAAAACATCTTAGTATACCAAATTACAGCCCTTTCTGAGTTTTGTTTCCACACACACTAAGAATTTAGTAGGTCAGTGTATAACTTCACCCAGCTGCAGCTTGGTTTTTTTTTTTCCACACACGTGGTTTTGTCCACATGTCACCACCTCATCATTTTTCTCGATCACCTCATCCTTTATCTTCATCGCCACATCCTTCATCAAGCTACTTAAGGTGTTAAAAACTCCCCACTGTCACTCCCGGCAACCACCAACCACTCACAACTGTCACTTCTCCTTCAAGAAATATATAGGTCAGTGTATAACTCTGCCCAGCAGGTGGCGCTGCAGCTTGGTTTTTTTTTTCACACACGCCACTAGGCATTTATATAATAGATTGTAAATATTTCCAAAGTTTTCTAAAGAGCCAAATATCCCTCCCACCAAAAAAAGACACTAGAATCCAATGTAAAGTAGACTCTTCAGCAGATTTACAGAATGTACATGTCCAGCACCCAGCACTAAAGTATTGAGGTTAAGGTAGGAGAAAATGTGGTGTTCGTTACTTAACATAATACATCACATTAGCACTGTTATTAGGACTATTTGCATTAGTACATATTCAAATGTACTTTACGTCCTTATCAATTTGTATGCTACATTGAAAAGGAGTGCCAACTGAATCTAATTTTCCATCTTACCTCCTGGCAAAAACAACCCCATAAAAAGTAGTTTCCAAAGCAGTGGTGAAATATGGACAAGTGCATATTTTATACAATTTTTCAATGAAAGTGCTCAAATAGCATCAATATGTTATTTTGAGGCAAAATGTCTGCAGAAACAATACTTAAAGTTTTTAAAAATAGGACCATATGTCTGTTTCAGAAGATTAAACCACCAACATTAAGCATGTTGTGTTTTCCATGGTTTTGTAGATGGAAACTTAGGGCTACATTTACTAAGCTGCGGGTTTGAAAAAGTGGGGATGTTGCCTATAGCAACCAATCAGATTCTAGCTGTCATTTATTTAGTACCTTCTACAAAATGACAGCTAGAATCTGATTGGTTGCTATAGGCAACATCCCCACTTTTTCAAACCCGCAGCTTAGTAAATCTAGCCCTTAGTGTTACATGGGTGTTTAATTTTCTACTTGAAAATGTTAATGGCCTGAAAAAAATGTAAATGCATTTGCAAAGTTATGAAACCATACTGGTTAATGTGAACAGGAACAATAGGAAAATAGGTTTTAAAAACTAAACATTCCATTAAAATAATGTCAAATATTAATTCACAAAGCAATACAGTGCAAATAGATTTTAGAACAATACAGCAGTGGTACCATTAAGGGGGGGCTTCAGTTGTCCAGAAACCCCCCTACATTTTAATCATAACAGTTTTGTGGTTTAGGAGGAGGAAATGGCTTCTAGGAACCTCCTCCTTCTTCTGTCTGCATTATGAAAAAAACCTATAGCAGTTTTCAGTCTTAGACCCATTTTTATGGGTAATTGCCTAGACTTTAATGACCTTTCACTTCAAGAAAAATAAATGCCATAAATGCTCACACTTTTGCCTCTTGTGTTTCTGTGACTTTAGAGAACTACTCTTTGCCTGTGATATTCTGCAGTGCCTTGACTGCTGGGAGTAATGTGAAGCAGTAGGTGAGTAATTGAATGGGTATTTGTCATTTTTTTTATTTAATTGGATGCGAGTGGGAGATTAATATTCATTGTGCTGTATTACTTTAGAAGGTAATACATTATATTATTTTGGTAAGATATTCAAGAATAATTTATTTAAAGGAGATTAATATCAATGTGGGTTTTAATGTACAGCTTACTCTATGACTCTTTTTTGTGTAATACATTATTACATTTATATACATTGTACATTTCTATTTTTATTATTAATTGAAGCAAGTGATTTTTCTCTGTTTTTTTTCTGAAGCCAAGCATTTGGGTTCCCCCTCTGGAAATCCTGTGTTTGCCCCTGCACAGCTTAATGAAATCAATAGTAAAGTCCCCTAGTCACCACAAAAATAGTTGCCAAAGTTTTTATACTTAAGCAATTACAGTCCTGAATTGATTTTGCAGCTCCTGCAAATCAGTCCCAAAAGCAGAAGAACAAGCCCTTACAAACCACACATTTAAGATAATTCACACTAAACTAAAGTGAAACACACAGCTTGCAGTCTCTGGAGTACTTCATAGGAAAATGTGATAGAAGCACCAGTTTATTTACAGTGTACTGCGATTTAAATGGCCTCCTGGTGACAGAAAAGTTATCACAAGAACAACAACACAACAAAATAGAAAATAAATGTCAATTATACAAAAAAGGTACATTTATCTGTCTTCAAAATAAAACTGTATTTTTTTTTTATATTTAAATAATTACATAAAACATATTAAAAGGTAAAACTTTCTATTAAGCATCTAACACTTTATTGAGCCTGGCAGTTAAAAAGTCACTCATTCACCAAAAATCTGTAGTTCTTTGAATCAAGTCCACCTGCAAGACAGAAACAAGTATATAAATATTAGTATGAAAAATTGACAGTGAAAATGTCTACAGTCATAAGGTAGACATAGTTAAAAGATCGAGAATCAAAATGTGTACATGTTAATAATATCTACACAAAAATAAAATGTCAACATAAATCACTATATTTAATATGGCAATAAAGGTAAAACAGCTTAATCAATCCTAGTGCTGTCAGCCTAGGTTATTACTAGAGATGGTCACTGACCCCCGTGTTTTGGTTTTGGATTCGGTTTTGGATCTGGATTACCGTCGTGTTTTGGTTTTGGTTTTGGTTTTGCAAAACTGCCATTGCGTGTTTTGGTTTTGGTTTTGGTTTTGTTTTGCTATTTTTTTGGAAAATCCATGTTTTTGGGCCTAAATTAACCCAATTTAGTGCTCCAACTGTTTTAGAGACAAGTAATCTAATTGTTGAGGTAATAAATCATCCAAAAAAACAGTTTAATTCTTCGTTGGTAGGCCTATTCTACACACAAAACAGATTGTCTTCCTCTCCATCTATGCATATTGGCAATGCAGCCATCGTCTTTGAATGTATATTACACCCTACACTTATAGTTAAATATGTAAAGAAATGGAAAAAGCCAGTTTGGTTTCTGTCTCTCAAGGCCCCCCTCCACTTGTATAAAATACCAAAAAATTCAGCCATTATAGACTGTACAATATTAATTGACATGGAGAAAGCCAGTTTGGTTTCTGTCTCTCTAGGCCCCCCTCCACTTGTATAAAATACTAAAAAATTCAGCCATTATAGACTGTACAATATTAATTGACATGGAGAAAGACAGTTTGGTTTCTGTCTCTATAGGCCCCCCTCCACTTGTATAAAATACAAAAAAATCCAGCCGTTATAGACTGTACAATATTAATTGACATGGAGAAAGCCAGTTTGATTCTGTCTCTCTAGGCCCCCCTCCACTTGTATAAAATACTAATAAATTCAGCCGTTATATACTGTACAATATAAATTGAAATGGACAAAGGCAGTTTGGTATCTGTCTGCATCAGATCCTCTCTCCACTAGGAGTAAAATAGAAAACTATTCAGCCGTTATATAATCTAGAATATAAATAGAAATTGAGAAAGGCAATTTGGTATCTGTCTGCATCATAATCATCAACATCATCATTAGCGCCCTCGTCGCCTACACAAATCTCCCCCTCATCCTCTTCTAATTCCAAAATGGCATCCTCAATTTGGGTATCACCGGCTACACTCGGGCTATTAAGGCACACATCAGCAGAATGCTCACGATTAGACATCCCACTGTTGGATGGACTCTCCACAGGGATTGTTGTCATTTGTGAATCAGAGCAAATATTCTCCTGTAATGCCTCACTGTTATCTTGCAGCTCGGCTTTGACACGTAACAGTAGTTGTGCACCAATTGTAGGCTGGGTAACTTTTTGGGATCTGCCACTAATAGCCAAAGGTGAAGGCCTCATTCTCTCTTTGCCACTGCGTGTGTAGAATGGCATGCTTGCAATTTTTTTTTTATCGTCACTTAACTTTTGCTCAGTTACACTTCTTTTTCGCTTCAATACAGTAAAATTTTTTTTGGTTTTTGTTTTTTGCACTAATTTGAAAACACTCTGTTGTTTGACATCGCCTTGGCCAGATGACGTACTGGGAACACTAACATCAGGACTGGTGACAGAACCTGGTTGCTCATTCAGATCATATGTGGACTGCTTTGAATCCATTCTGAGCGCAAACCACTGCGGAGTGCTAAAAATTATTTAGTAGATACTGCTGACAGATATGACTTTTGACAGCCAGAAATATTAATGCACAATTAGGGAGGACACCCCAAAAGCACTGAGGAGTGCTAAAAATTATTTAGTAGATACTGCTGACAGATATGACTTTTGACAGCCAGAAATATTAATGCACAATTAGGGAGGACACCCCAAAAGCACTGAGGAGTGCTAAAAATTATTTAGTAGATACTGCTGACAGATATGACTTTTGACAGCCAGAAATATTAATGCACAATTAAGGAGGACACCCCAAAAGCACTAAGGAGTGCTAAAAATTATTTAGTAGATACTGCTGACAGTTATGACTTTTGACAGCCAGAAATATTAATGCACAATTAGGGAGGACACCCCAAAAGCACTGAGGAGTGCTAAAAATTATTTAGTAGATACTGCTGACAGATATGACTTTTGACAGCCAGAAATATTAATGCACAATTAGGGAGGACACCCCAAAAGCACTGAGGAGTGCTAAAAATTATTTAGTAGATACTGCTGACAGATATGACTTTTGACAGCCAGAAATATTAATGCACAATTAGGGAGGACACCCCAAAAGCACTGAGGAGTGCTAAAAATTATTTAGTAGATACTGCTGACAGATATGACTTTTGACAGCCAGAAATATTTATGCACAATTATGGGAGACACCCCAAAAGCGCTGGGGAGTGCCAAATATGAAGAAAAAATAATAAACCTCTATCCTCCTCTCTGCACTAGCGATTTTGGTTAGAGCAATTGCAAGAACAATATTGTATTCTCTGCCCCTGCTCTAATTAGCCTATGACTACACCCTGCTCTCTCCCTCTGTCAAATGACGATGGATTGCTGTGGAGGCGTGTATTTATAAAGTTGAAGTATCGCGAGAACCGAGCCCCGAGATCCGACGACGTCACAATGATGTTCGGCCTCGATTTGGATTCGGAATGGGCGGGAGAGTACCGAGCTGCTCAGCTCGGTACTCAGATACCCAAAGTTCGGGTGGGTTCGGTTCTCGAAGAACCGGACCCGACCATCTCTAGTTATTACTAACAAAATGGGGAGGACAAAAAGCAAGGGGTCCTCCCCCACTTTACTACTACCAGCACGAGGCGCAAAATATATTTAAAAATGGGGATATCCCACAGCTTGAACTCAGGAAATCCCCATGATATAAATAGGATAACTGTTGTAAGACTTAATTATGCACCAGGAGCTAGGAGCTAGTCTTGCATCATCTATCAGGGTTTTTATTTTTATTTTGCCAAGGATCCATGGATTTATTACAGATGAAGACCCTGGATCTATGTGAGAAATAAAGAAGGTAAATGAGGGTAGAGTGTTTTTATTGCAATTAAAATAATATTGACACTGATGTCTGTGTTTTATTTACATCTTTCCTTGGTGCACTACAGGTCCCAGTGGGCCCTGGCTGGTTTTCCAAGTGCCAACATGTCATAGTAACCCTGGGCATGCTGGTGTTTGTAGTAATACAAGCACCAGCATGCCCAAACACTTAATGGTAGCCTGGGCATGCTGGGATCTGTAGTGCACCAAGGACAAAATGCTTTTATGCATAATAAAGTTATTTTTACCCCATACCCACTGTACAGGGGTGTGGTAAGAGCCCAAGTGCTATCTGAACAGGGCTGGGTACACCTAGGTGGGGGGGACATTTTTTTCGCAGACACAATCTCCCTAGGGCAGGCTTGGCTAACCTGTGGCACTCCAGGAGTTGTGAAACTATAAGTCCCAGCATACCCTTCCAGCAATAAGCTGCTATATATTGGCAAAGCATGCTGAGGCTTGTAGTTTCACAACAGTTGGAGTGCCACAGGTTAGCCAAGCGTGCATTAGGATATTCAGCCCTATGCTGACCAGCCTGGTTTGACATTATGCAGGGGGACCCCACGCTGCAAAGTTTCTCTGCTATAGTGACATCAGCCCAGGCTGGCAAAGTGTAGTGCTGGTGCTAGTAAAATCAGGGGGAGCCCACGCTTTTTATCACATTGACCTTTTAACTGCGTTGACCTTGCGACTGTAGACATTTTGCTGTATTGCTGTAGACATATTCACTGTAGACTTTTTCACTGTTGATTTTTCATATACGGTATATACGGTTCACATAGGGTTTTAAGTGGGGAATATTTTGCTTGTGTGTTCTGTCATTCTATTTAGCACCTGTTACAACAAGGATGCATCACAAGATGTGTACTCATTGTGGGTGAAAATAGTCTTTATGTATACTACTTTGGGTAGATAACTGAAGTTAATCAATAATTAAAATATTCTTAGTTACTTAGTAGGTAGATTAATAGATATTGTTTCTCATACACAGAGACCCAAAGACAGAGATTGTGTGTGATGGTCATCCTCAGGCAAAAGTTTTCTATATCAAGAAAAAAAAAGTTTGTGTCTTATGTCCACTGGTAATGTATCTGATATGATATATTAAAAGAACTTTCAAGAAATAAGTATAAATATTTGATATTAATTTTTCTTCTTAAAACAATGAAGCAAGATAAATCAATTACTTTTTATCTAATTTTAAAAGAAATATATAGAACACATTTCAATAAAAAAAAATTCAGCAGAGAAGGATGGCATTTTAGCATAATAACCTCAGAGACTTTTCAATCTTCAATCTTGAATAAATATATTATACTGTTACTGCAACTTGTATTTGTAGAATTAAAAACTGTGTAAGTATTATGTTAAGCCATTAGTGATTTGTCATCTTTATGTACACAAACTAAAGTACTAAAATATAAGAACACTGCTATTTCCATAATAAGCATCATTATTAACTTACCACATGGATAATGTGTACATTTTTTTACATAACTTTATTTTGTCAGGGTACAAAATAATACGGTATATAAAAATATACTAAATATGATATCTGTAGTACAGCTAGTAGTAGAGTGTTGGTTCGGAAGATTATGATGCTTATTTTAGTAATTGTTGGAGTGGTTGGCTGTTGGGTCATAAATAAAATGGTTCTTGGAATTGTAATGCTCATTATGTCCCTGTGGTATATCTAATATTGTCTTGAAGCTAATAACTTTTCTGCGCTGTCCCCTTTCTCATAGAGGGCCTGATTCATCTTCAAACACAAGTCCATTTGTGTTTCCCATATTGCATGAAATTGCTCTGTGCATGCGCCAGAACTGGAAGCCAGTGAACACAATTGCATGCAATTCATGTATGCATGCAACTAACTGTTCTGAACGCCTATGACTTGAAGTATGTAATGGGGGAGGGAAGGGATGGAATAACGTAGGTAATGTACAGTAAGGGTGTGCCGAAGTCAAGGGCACATAAATGCAGCTGATTCAAGTTCAGGGAATCTCTTAAGTACATTAGTTTACAGTTTTTTAGCCGTATTACTTGTACCAGCTACAGGACAGGTGTACATGCCAACTGATAGTGATGACTACACTTATGTGTGCCAGAACATGTTTTTGCAAGTAAGTGAAAATATAAAAATGAATTTAATGTATAGTATACAGTAAAAACGTATTTCATGTACAAAATTTAAAAAAATATTTAAAACATATATTTTTTATTAATGATTATATTATTAACAGGTGTTAATGTATTTAATTTTATTTTTCTGTGTGTTCTGATGTGGCTTGATATTGCACTTATCCATTGTGCATATCCTGCCGTGTCTTGTGTCTGTCTGCATAGGCAGAATGCACTTACACCCATATTCAACTGGAAACATTACTTGAGATCCGTTTGTACTTGAATATGGGTCCCTTGATGAATCAGGCCCAAGGAGGTTAAGTTCAGTTTTGACTTCTTTTAAATCAAGTAAATTTATTTTAGCAAATTTTCTTTTATCTATTTGGTATCCATGTTAATCAACATGCAGACTTTCTAGACTTGATCATGGAAGACACATTGGATCTAAATTTAGTCATATATGTTGCTCCATTCTAGCTGTTTTTTATTATAAATAACTGTTTTTGAATTAATTAGTTCCTTACTATTTATGTTGTGTTTTATGTCTGCTATTTTAGCTTCAGCACAAATAATATGTGATTTATGTTTTTTGTTCAGATTTTTTTAATAAATGATGCTTAAATATGAAATATAAGTGTGCAAAATTCTGATATATTGATATGCACTCAGAGCTTTTATATTGCATGTTTGTTTGTTTTATTTCAGGCCAACAGTGGATTTCCTTGGGAAAGCAGTGTCCGCATATAAATTTTATTATATCAGGTCGTTTTTTGAGGGGTGTTTTTTATATTATTCTTGACAGTGACATAGTGGTAATTTCATACTTTTAGAATTTTATTCCTGGTACCCACTAAATTTGCTTCTGTACAGTGAAAGTTTTGTTTAAATGCAAAGGAGCTCATGTGGAGCTGGACATGCATCTGCTTTATTTCTCTACAATAGGCATTTCTGTTTTACGCATGCACACTAAAAATGAATATGCATGTGCAGATTTTTTTGCTGCACTTACAGCACCTTATGGCTAGAGAGGGAAAACAGAGGAGGAAAAGGGTGAGGGAGTTTGGGCCAAGTATTTGATACTGAAGTAGAATTGTACACAAACGCATATACCCCTATCAGGAGGCATATCATTTGCCAGTGTAGGAGGCTCTTACAATAGAAAACATAGGGCCTGATTCATTAAGTAAAGCAAAGCAAAAAAAAAGGAGTAACTTTGCTCCTGGGCAAAACCATGTTGCATTGGAGGGGGATGTAAATTTAAAATGAGATGGCAGAATTATAGTTGGGATATGGCATGTCCTTGATTAACTATAAATTTCAGTGTATAAATAAAGCTGTAAAGTATTTGTGTCCTACATGAAAAAACAGCCAGTATTTAAACTTGGGAAAAATAATAAACTAATTTGAACCCCTTGCATTGTAACTTGGTTTGTTCAGAAACAAATTTACCCCTTTTTTGAGAAAATGTAATCCTTTTTTGCCTTACTTTCCTTAATTTATCAGGCTATATGATAATTAGTAACACTAGCTAGCTACTTTTAATTGACCTTTCTAATTGGTAGTACTTAAATGTCTTGCTGAGACACACCACTAATCATGCCTTGATCCAGGGAAAAAATGGGAGAAAATCCCTTCATGCCCCGCTAATTGCGAATAGCAGCAAAGCCCTGAGTTACCTTGAGATGGAAGGTCTATTCAGGTTTGGGCCTGACTTCCATCGTCCTAATGTTAGAATGACCACAGTGGAAGCGCTCTCTTCTGCTGCAACTGTAGCTACACTTATCCGGAAGGAACAGGTGCCAAATATTGTTGGGTATAGAACCGTGTCAGGCCAAGTAGCGCATTAAATATAGGGCCTGATGGAGCGCTTAAACAGTGCATAGACTGAAATTTTGTAAGGGGTATACATCAGCATTTATAAACCACATGTCACCCTCTTGGGGGAGTATACTCGCAAATGATTAACATAGAGTGACATTACTGATAGCAGTGTGAGAAGGTTAGCCACTATCCATTACCGGAATGATCTGATTTAAACCTAAACAACTTACAAACTAATATTTGAGGGAGTAGAGACTGTATACCTAGCCAGCTATGACATACCAATAGATTTGAGGGAGCGACCAGTCGTCCTAAAACCAATACAGGGTCACCCCCCACAGTGTCTTAATCTCAGAAACTTGGGAATCGAAAGCCAGTAGGCCTGATCCATGTGTGGGAGACATCAGACTTCATTGACCCTAAATGCTGTACTGCTGTGATGAAAGACGCATTTAAAGCCACTGCACCACTAGGGTGCCAGAGTATTGATTCTCACACCTGCTCCAGCACCTTGTCTGTTATCCTGTACTTGCTCCTGTTGTGACCCGGCTATCTCCTTGACTTCCCTTTGGATTACGCTTTGGCACCTTATCACTAGTTCTGGCTCTCTGACTCCTGGCTGGCCTTTGACTCTTTTTTGGATCTCCACTTGTACCTTGCTTCCCGGTGGGTTCTGACCCAGATTGACTGACTACATCCGTCCACTCTGTTACTAAGCTGGTGGCTGTTTTTGAGAACCGCGTCCTGTGGACCCTCTTGCAGCGAAGCCCAAACTCCCTTGCGGGGGTCCCCAGTGAACTAGATGAATTGAAAGGGTAGCAGACATTGAAGCCGATATACTCTGTGTATGCTAAAATTATGCCAAACTAACATGTGGCGCTATTGTCCCCTTGCTCTCGTATGTCATGCTGAATGTTGGCATTCAAAAGCTTCAGCTCCGCTTGATCCCCTGTGAATTTCCGGCGCGCCACTCCGAATCAGTCTTCAAATTTGAGAACCTTCAGTACTGAATTAGGAAAAATGTTAATGCCCAGCAATGTATAGTCCAGTAGCTGTAGGGGAACAATAGCCAAGCTGGCAAATAGGAGAACACTACGCGGGGGTGAGGGGTTTCAGGGGAGGTTTAAGGGTTCCCCTTAAATGTTTGGGCGGTGCTGTGCAGGCAAATGAGGGGGGGTTACTTAAAACAAAATGTGCTACAGTTTCAAGTGCACCCCTGGGGGGGTGCCCATTTGCTAATTTAGGGAGCTGTACCCTGAAAAGGGGCTAATGGTTTGGATGAAGGGGGGGAACTCTACACCATCCCTCATTGCAACAAAGGAGTAAAAGGACTCGCTTATGGCCCACAGACTCCCCTGTGATGCCTGATAGCCTGGGTGGAAGCAGAGAAAATAGATCCCTTCTCCCTGGGTTCCAGTCTGCTCGTAAGCAGCTGTTAACTGTGCAGGTCTCGGGGGGCCAGCGGCCTGCTAGTGACAGCCACTCCTGAGACACTTACCCAGCAAGGAGCACCATTCCCCTTCTGGCTGAACTAGCACTGTGAGTGCTGGGGGATGCGGTCGCAGACATTTTTAGGGAGAGGGCGGTGAAGTATGATTCGGCTTCCAGCTTGGGCAGTGGAAGCGTCTCAAATTGGTCAGGCAGGGCTCCACATGCTGAGGGTGGCACATGGCAGGGCAAAGCAAAGAAATTAAAGCTGTGTGGCTGGGGACATATACAGCCTGAGACATTAAGGAGAGCAAGGCAAAAAAAAAGGGGTAAATTTGTTCTTGGACAAACTAAGTTACAATGCAAGGGGTGCAAAATAGTTTATTATTTTGCACACAAAGAAAATACTGGCTTTTTGACATATAGCACACAAATACTTAATAGCTTTATTTTTACACTGAAACGTAAGGTTGATCTAGGACATGCCCTACCCCAACTTTAAATCTGGCATCATATTTTAAATTTACCTCTCCCTTCAATGCAACATGGTTTTGCCCAAGTTACTTTCTTTTATTTTTGCTTTGTTTTCCTTTTTTTCTCAGGCCCATAGTGAGAATAATGAGGCTGAAAGGAGGACATGAGTGCAGGATGGGGGTTGAAAATGTGACAGGGGGGAGAAGAGGAGATACTAGAAGGGGGGAGTTGAGAGTTGTAAGGGGGTAGAAGGAGTCTGAAAAAGGGATAGGATATAAGTGTTGGAAAGAGAGGGGAAAAAACAATTAACAGTGTAATTTATTCCACTGTTAAATAGATACTGAGCCTGGAGCAGACAAGACAATCCACCTGGTATCCGATGCAGGAAACAAGAGACCCAGCAGCCCCTGGAGTAGGAATGTCTAGAGAAGTTCACACGCTCCCATGGGATATTATTAGCTGGTTATATAGGAGAATTAACCCCGACACAAACACATGAATTTAAGTGTGTTTGGCTTAAGGCCTCAATTGTCATTCTCTGCACTATCATGGTGTGTAAGTACACACATTTGTTGCTCCTGATGTAAACCTGGCATATATGCTAGTGGTGTATAACTGGATGCTTGGATATATGTATAAATCTGACTGACCTTATGCACGTAAATGCTTGAATGAATGCGGCCACTTATCCCCCCTGGAGGCCACAGTGGGAGACCCTCCACTCATCACTCCTTCAAGGCTTTCTCATTTTGGTTAGCCAATAAAGGTATCACTCCTATAATACTTTTGTCTTTTTTGACGCAAAATAATTTAACATCACGTAGATTTTTCTGACTAACACAGTAATGCAATGATAATAAAAAAATATTTTTTGCTACATATCTCTGCTTTGAAAAGAGCAGAACAGAATTCTCTTTTAAGATGCTAAGATGTTCATACGCCCTAGTGCATCACCAGGCTCCATAGCAAAGATTGTATAGTGGCAATGCTGCTGTGGGGGAGGTTACAGCAGCATTGCCGAGCCCCTACCAAAACTTTGCAATGAACTGTTCCATCCTTGTCTTTGATGACTAATAATTGCAAAGACAACAAATATAAGAATACATTTTACTTTTGTTTATAAAAATATTCACACTACTCAACAACAGTATTATTATTTTTATTACTACTATTAAAAAACTTAAGATATTTTTAAGAAAACACAAAAATACAATGGTACACCTGAACCACACATGAGCATACACTGCGGAAATAAATTGAATAGATTTATTATTATAAAATATAAAATGTTAACAAATGAATAATAATAAAAGCATAAAACACTAATCTACATATATTACCATATAGCTATATAGCTAGGAAAACCTGTATCATATTCTGTAACCGATAATCTCAATCAAATGAGCATAAAAGGTCTCTCCACGAAGTACACTGGAAAAAAGTCCTCTAATCCATATAATATTCCTCAGTGTAAAAAGTGAATACAAAATGTCCAACAGACTAAATCAGTTCCTCTGATTTGAATGGAATAGATATAAGGTATACACCATAGGCGCCAATGGCAATAAGGACATTTAGAGATACAGAATTAAATTATAATGTTTGATTTGATTGTGATTATCGGTTTCAGCAAATGATACAGGTTTTCCTAGCTATATGGTAATATATATAGACTAGTGTTGTATACTTTTACTATTATTAATTTGTTAACATTTTACATTTTATAATAATAAATCTATTCAATTTATTTGCGCAGTGTATGCTCATCTGTGGTTCAGGTGTACCATTGCATTTGTATTTTCTTTGACAATTGTTTTGTTGGGGGATCGCAGACCCCCTGCAATTGGTGATCCTAACTAAAGCCTATCTAGCACCAAATATTATAGTTTGCATGTTAAGATATTTTTACGGGTCATGATTTTTTTCTTCTAGTTTGATATTCTATCGAACAGTTAAAACTTTGCTGTAGATGAACAGATTGTTAAATCAATGAAAAACATTTACTACATTCAATTCTAACACATATGCAAATATGTTAAGCATTATACATAAAAGGACAATAAATGTATATTACCAAGACAATGTGTGCTAGCAAACATGTGGTGTTATATTCATATTATACAATGCCTAAGGATCACAGGGAGTTTCATACTAGAGAAATTATATCTATGTATGTATAATAAAATTAGGCTTAGAAAAAATACAATATTTTTCTCATATCACAAAATGTTTTAATGATTACTTCAATATATATTTATATATATATATTAGTACAATATGTGAAGAAGGACGGCGCCTTCAGGTGTATACAGAATATAAATGACAAATAGGTGTACAATGCACAATAAGGACAGAACAGTCCAGACAATATATCCAATAAATGTCTATATAGAACACCGCAAAGGTCTTCATATACCAATAGGCCGAAAATCGGTACTTAATCAGCGTGTAACAACTGAAACATCATACAGTAAGTAATAAGATGGTGTGCGTACCAGATAGAAATCTAAAAACCGCTTATCTGTATCGTGGCTCCTAGGTCATCCCGACATATGATGCTCCATCATGTCTCCCTCAGCCGCAGTAATATGGAAATATATATAGTATGTTCTAATAATAAACTCATCCTCTCATCATTAGGAGAAAATATATGAAAAAGCCATATGGTGTAGTATTTTATAGAAAATTTAATAAACAGATAAATTTATAAAATGCAAACTCATAATGCAGATAAAATATAAAAGCTTATCTGTAATATATAGGCAGGATTGCTGGTAAATTGTCACATCTCCTGGTGGTACTTATAGACGTCCCTCCATAGGCTCCATACAAAAGCTCAGTGTAGGATAGGAGCTATAGCTCCCAGAGTGTGGTGGTGTATACCAGGATAGTGTAGTAATAAAGGCCTCAACGCGTTTCGTTCAAACAGAGAACTTCATCAGGAGGAATTGAATTCATATGTGCACAGGTATAATTTATAGTGATAGGGCGCGGCACCATCTTGCGCTGACGTCGCGGGTGCCGCGAAACCGGAAGTGAGTGCTCATGGGAAAAAAAATTGCTTTTTTTTTTCTCTTTTCCCTTTCCTTCTCTCCTTCTCCCAGTACAAGAAGGATAGTTATTAATGGGGCTTCTACATGTGCCCTAGTGAACGGGACTTGTGTATTAAAGCTATTTGAAGTGGCAAGTACTAGAGATTATAAGTGTGGGCATTTTTTCCATAGAGAGATAGACGGTGGCCATATTGATAAGGGCACTGAGAGAGACCCCTCAATAAAGTGCATACATATATAAATTATACACTATACAAACATGTATATACATAGATAAATGTTATATAAAGAAACATTGAAATTACTGTACCCCTAATACCTGGTGCTAGACATTCTTTTATATGTGCTATACTCTATTTATTTCCTAGGAGTTGCCTAGAAATAATCATATAATTTCTATGCAAATTATTTTAATTTTATTTTTATACTACTTGCTGCAATATACTATATCCAGTTATATGCATTTGTACATTTTTATATGTCTATTTTCTTGTACATGCCTTTTATACATTTACTCATAATAATATTACTTTTAATATATATATATATATATATATATATATATATATATATATATATATATATATATTTATCTGTTATTAAGAGATATAGCTATATGTAATCTGATTTATATAACATTTACCTATGTATATACATGTTTGTATAGTGTATAATTTATACATGTATGCACTTTATTGAGGGGTCTCTCTCAGTGCCCTTATCAAATATGGCCACCGTCTATCTCTCTATGGAAAAAATGCCCACACTTATAATCTCTAGTACTTGCCACTTCAAATGGCTTTAATACACAAGTCCCATTCTCTAGGGCACATGTAGAAGCCCCATTAATAACTATCCTTCTTGTACTGGGAAAAGGAGAGAAGGAAAGGGAGAAGAGAAAAAAAAAAAAGAGAATTTTTTTTTTTCCCCATGAGCACTCACTTCCGGTTTCGCGGCACGCGCAAAATCAGCGCAAGATGGCGCCGCGCACTATCACTATAAATTATACCTGTGCACATATGCATTCAATTCCTCATGATGAAGTTCTCTGTTTGAACGAAATGCGTTGAGGCCTTTATTGCTATACTATCCTGGTATACACCACACTCTGGGAGCTATAGATCCTATCCTACACTGAGCTTTTGTATGGAGCCTATGGAGGGACGTCTATAAGTACAACCAGGAGATGTAACAATTTACCAGCAATCCTGCCTATATATTACAGATAAGCTTTTATATTTTATCTGCATTATGAGTTTGCATTTTATAAATTTTGCTGTTTATTAAAACTTCTATAAAATACTACACCATATGGCTTTTTCATATATTCTCTCTTAATGACGAGCGGATGAGATTGGTGTTGCGGCTGTGTTTATTATTAGAACATACTATATATATTTCCATATTACTGCGGCTGAGGGAGACATGATGGAGCATCATATGTCGGGATGACCTAGGAGCCACGATACAGATAAGCGGTTTTTAGATTTCTATCTGGTACGCACACACGATCTTATTACTTACTGTATGATGTTTCAGTTGTTACACGCTGATTAAGTACCGATTTTCGGCCTATTGGTATATGAAGACCTTTGCGGTGTTCTATATAGACATTTATTGGATATATTGTCTGGACTGTTCTGTGCTTATTTTGCATTGTACAGCTATTTGTCATTTATATTCTGTATACACCTGAAGGCGCCGTCCTTCTTTACCCATTGTACTATTTGGTTTCGGACTTACCATCCGTTTTTGAAGACTGGCTGCCACACACATACCTGTGGAGGTGTGTTTGTCTACTTAATTGTCTTTATACCTTATGGATAACATTACAACATTGGGTTAAGCGCCATCTAGATATCTTGTCCTATTTATATATATATATATATATATATATATATATATATATATATTACTTTATGTTTATGTTTTTACTATAACAGATGTACACACTTTTGAACTAAAAACAAATTTGTTAAAGAACCGACTACTAATACTTCGATTAACTGAATCCATTATTAGCAATATATTGTACTATAATTTGGAAATCAGTTGTTTGATTCATTAATATTGGTTAAAATATTAGTTCAGTGACTTAATGCAGTGGGAAAGGGTGAATAGCAACCATAAATAAACAAATATATAAATAATCATCCAGTAATCAGGCAAATTTAGTTGGTAAACCATGCTTTTTCATTTTCTGTCTGAGTTATTTAGTTTAAATAATGATTAACAATAAGTGCAAATATAGCTAAATGATTTAAACAGGTTTAATCCAAATCGATTATGTAGAATGTTGGTTCCCTAGTAAGAAAGCCCATTATGTGCCACTGAAAATAAAATATGGATCAGGTGTACCAGACTATTTGTATAACAATATCTGTGGCTTATAATTGTTGCAAATCAACATTCCAAATGTCCTCTAATAGACAGTAGTCTTCACTTAAGTAGTGGCGTTGTCACTTGGGATGTTTCCTTTTTTAATGCGCAAAACATTGTTAAGTTCAACAAGTTATTACCTTTTTATGCCCTACTCTTGGCAACATTTCCCTCAAGTCAACCCAATATTTTTAGAAATGTTGGCTAGCTTTAGAGTTGACTGTGCTTATAGGAGAAATTGGGCCTTACATATTTAATATTTCTTTATTAAGATATAATATGGTTAACAATTTATTGTAACATCATAGTTAAATTGAATAAACTACTAGAGTGATTATAATTAACAACAAAAAAATATAAGATTTACAGATTTTTACTAAAGAGAAGAGAAAATAATATAAAGAAGAAAAAGTAAAGAAGGTAGAGAAGAAGAAGAGAGCAAGCGGGGGGATTGGGGAGAGAAAGGAGGAGCAACCTCATTGTAAGAGTGATCGTGATTAGCATGAGTTAGTATCAACTGAAGAGATGGGGATTCGACTCGTTAATTGTGATAGTTTCCCTTCGTCTTGAAATGCAAACCAGAGACACCACACGGCATTATAATCTGCAAACTTATCTGCTTAGGAAAAAGTTATTTCATCCATTACTCTATAGAATTCTATTCTTTGAAGCCATTCTTTGATGGATGGTGGTGTAGAAGACCTCCAATGGGTCTATATAACAGCTTCGGCGGCTGATATGAGATATTTCAAAATAGATTTTTTAAAGCTGGAAATCGGAAAGTTAGTTTTATTTTGTAACCAAAAGGCAGGAATATCAGGGATTTCGTCTTTCAAAATATCAGTTGAAATTGCAATGACCTGAATCTAAAAAGGAAGAAGCATTGTACAGTTCCACCATATATGTAGAAGTATGCCTGGAGCCTCCTGACATCTTCAACAAACATTCGAAACCCCTTGGTAAATTCTTGCTAATTGGGCTGGACATCTATACCATCTAGATAATACCTTATTGTGAATTTCTATTATTGATATACTAGTAGAGCATGCATGGGTGGATTCGAAAATGATTGCCCAATCTGCTGCTTGAATTTGTGCACCCAAATCCTGTTACCAATTTCTGGTAAATATGGGTGAGGAGTTATATAAATTATCAATAAGAAGTATATATAAAATAGAAAGGAGGTCAGGAGGGCAACTAGAGGTTTGACAAAACATTTGAAAGGCTGTGAGATCTCTTATTAGGTCTTTGCGGGGAGGTACAATGGTTAGAAAATGCTTAATTTGAAGAAATCTCCAGATCTCAGAGTTTGGAAGATCCCAATTGGTCTGAATTGTTGCAAAGGGAGACACGCCTGTGGAATTAATCAGCTGGCAGACCTGTGTGATCCTAACACAAACCCATGTCTTGAATGGACTGATTTTTTTGCCTGGCGGAAACATTGGATTGTGCAAAATAGGAAGCAAAGAAGAAATAGGTGAGGATATGTGAGTGAGTAAACGGAGTTTAGCTCACCTTGAAATTGTAGGGCCAATAATGGGAAATTGAGTCTTACAAGTTAGTAAACAAATACAGCTCATGCCTCTCCGAAGTGTATAATTAAGCAGACTGTTAAAAGGTACAGATTAGCCAGCCTCCCACAGTCTACACTGTGGAATTATTCATATTATGCCAATAATATGACAAAACCATGTTACAATGCAAGGGGTGAAACCTAGTTTTCTGTTTTGCACATAAGTTAAGTACTGACTCTTTTTTCATGTAGCACACAAATATCAACTTTAAATTTCAGTGTACAAATAAGCTATCAAGTATTTGTGTGCTACATGAAAAACAGTCAGTATTTAACTTATGTGCAAAACAGAAAACTTGTTATCACCCCTTGCATTGTAACATGGTTTTGTCCAGGAGACTTAAATAAGATACTTCTTAATTTAAGATCCTTAATGAATCAGGCCCATAGTTATCTCATTAGCAAAAGCAGAAAAGAAATGGATTTTTAGATTAAATACATTAGCCCCTAGAGGCTTAAATCTAGATTTTGAATTGAAGTGGTTCTTATGAACAGAAATCACACCGTGTTTAGTGGTGAGATATGTCTTATACTACAAAGAAAAAAATCTTGTATTGCAAATATATTAAGAAATTTGATGTCATGTTTTTACAATTTTGTATATATTTGGAATGTTTTCCCTGTCCCTATTATAAATAAGTTAAGGGTTCATATAATATCACATCAGCCTTTTAGATCTGGTTTCACATTTTGAGAGTTTGATACTGTATATATTGTGTGTAAAGTCACACTGGGATGGAACATCCCATTATGTGTTTATTCATTTTCTTTTTTTTTCTCTCCCCTTTTTTATTTCTGCCTTCTAAATTAATTTTATTTTGGAAAATCGATCAACGGAGAAACTGAGTAAAAAGGACTTATTATGGACTTATAAAGAGATCTTGATGTTTAACATATCTTATAGATTTATTTTGTACATTGTGTGGATTATGTTATTTGTATATAAATTTGGATTTTTGCAACTTTATCCTTGTCCGCTGTTGGACACGCATACCGAAAAATGGGGTGACGTCATATCCGGTTCGGCAATGCGGGAAATAGAGGGGAAATAAAGAGAGTATTACCATGAATAATAGGAGGCGTCTAAGCCTCATCCTTATTGGGGGAACAGTATTTAAAGCCTTCAGGATAATTATTGTGTGATCATATCAGCCTTGAAAAAGACTCGTGTAGAGTTGAAACACGTTGGCGGCAGTGGGGACCGGACTTGATTTGTGACAGATCTGGACTTTAACACCTATGCCTGTTTTCTGTAGGAATCCGGTACGAGTCCCTGTTATATTTGATTGTGGATTGATGTTATCTTTGATTGTTTTTAACTTTTCATTATTTGAGTAAAGGTTTAAACCAGATCTCTTTTGTTTGTCATCTTGTCATCACTGTAAGCATATGTCTTTTGGGGACAAGGTGAAATAGAAGATACACAGATTCTGCTTTTTTTTGGTGTTTTTCCATTATTCAGCACATGGTGTTCATATGGAATTTCTCTAATCTATACACTTATGAATTGTCATAAATTGGATAGGATATACTACACTATGTACATTTTTTTCTGAGTTTCAGTAACACAGAAACAATACTGCTGGTGTTCGCTACATTGAAGAAAACTTCCTCAAACTCTGATGTGTTTAAGATTGGCGCCTAACGTATGTACACCACTGATGTGTATTTATATTTTGTTCGAATGGGAAGAGTGAGAACCCTCTTCTAGTGTGTACATATTGGGAAGCTGATCACAAGATCACTGATAATATTTAATTTTTAGTTGTGATATATTGATTACAGTCATGGCCAAAGAACTTGGTCCTTGTGGAAAATCAATATAGTCCATAAGTCTCCTGCAGTGAGAATTTTCAATAGAAAATGTGACATTAGCGCCATCAAGAACTTCAAGAAGAAAGGTTCAATAGTTGTGAAAAAGGCTTCAGGGCACCCAAGAGCTTCCAACAAGTGCAATTCAGCAAGCGCCTTTAAGATTCAGCTGCTGGATCAGGCACCACCAGTGCAGAGCTTGCTCAGGAGTGGCAGCAGGCAGGTGTGAGTGCATCTGTACTCACAGTGACACAAAGACTTTTGGAGGATGGGCTGGTGTCAAGAAAGCAAGCAAAGAAGCCAATTCTCTCCAGGACAAAAATATCAGGGACGGGCTGATATTCTGCAAAAGGTACAGGGATTGGACTGCTGAGGACTGGGGTAAAGTAATTTTCTCTAATGAGTCCCTTTTCAGATTGTTTGGGGCATCTGGAAAAAACACTTGTCCAGAGAAGGAAAGGTGAACGCTACCATCAGTCCTGTATCATGTCAAATGTAAAGCATCCTGAGACCATCCTGTGTACGGTTGCTTCTCAGACATGTGAGTCGGCTCACTCACAATTTTGCCTAAGAACACAGGCATGAAAAAGAATGGTACAAAACATCCTCCAAGAGCAGCTTCTCCCAACCATCCAAGAACAGTTTGGTGACGAACAATGCATTTTCCAGCATGATGGAGCACCTTGCCATAAGGCAAAAGTGATAACTAAGTGTCTCAGGGATCAAAACATTTAAATTTTGGGTCCATGGCCAGGAAACTCCCCAGACCTTAGTCCCATTGAGAATTTGTGGTCAATCCTCAAGAGACGAGTGGAAAAACAAATAGTCACAAATTCTGGCAAACTCCAAGCATTGGTTTGGCAAGAATGGGCGGCCATCAGTCAGTATGTAGCCCGTAAATTGATTGACAGCATGCCAGGGCAAACTGCAGAGGTCTTCAAAAAGAAGGGTCAACACTGCAAATATTGACTCTTTGCATAAACTTAATGTAATAGGCAATAAAAGCCTTTGACACATGCAATGCTTGTAATTTTACTTCAGTATACCATAGCAATATCTGACAGAAAGGTCTAAAAACACTAAAGCAGCAAACTTTGTGAAAACCACTACTTGTGTCATTCTCATAACGTATATCCCTGTCAGTGTCAAAGTCCTTGGGCTCTTTTTGTAGGTATGTTCGCTGCCAGTGTTTTGAGAGTCGTGAAAACGACTACCAACGTTTTTATGTTTACTGCACAACTTTTACGCATTTCTCATTAAAATGTGTTCTAAGAAAAAATAACTATGAATTTGAGTTGAGTAATTATATTTTTAGATTCAAAACTAAAAGGAGAGTAGTGACACTGCATATAATAATAATAATAATAATAATAATAATAATAATAATAATAATAATAATAATAATAATACAGCATTATAATTATTATAGTTACATATAAATTGTAGATGACAACATGCAGTTGGCACTTGAATCTATTTTATACTCCACCATAGTCTTACTGGACACCAGGAAAATACAGCAATCTGAGGGGTATATTTCCTATGCGGCTGTTCCGTAGAACCATCGACTCCCAGTGCTTTGTAGGCATTTTATTCAAATGGCAATTTTATTAAATACAAATCCCATGTCTTTAATAAAGTTGCCGTTTAAAAAAATTCCTTCAAAGTGCCTGGAATTAAAATGGCCAAAGTTCTCCTGTTCACAAATATTTGAAAGTCTGTAGTAATACGCTCTTGCATTTTTCTGTGTGCTGGCAAAAAAATACAATACAACAATTGAAATTGTTTTTGAGTTTAGCACAATTAAATAAAAGCACAAAATAGTGAAGGGTTAAAAAGTAATAATTTTAAAAAATTATGACAATTTTGACTAAAAATCAGTGAAAGAGCACAACATTTAAGAAAATTGCATTTTCCTTGACTAGTCAGTTACCAGACTCATTATCATACTTGACAAATTCTAAGATAACAGCCATGGATGAGTGTGCTATACACATTACTGTCCTTCTTCAAGTATATGTGATTGCTATTCTTTGGCATCTGCTCCACGGAGAGATGTCAGAATAATTACCCTGCAAGCAGCACAAATGATCAGCAATAAATATAGTGCTATAATGGGAAACAGGTGAAACTTATTAGACAAAATTATCTGATAAAAATAGAATTAGCTCCTAGCTTTGTTTGAAGAGAATGCTGTGTACTCAGTGTGATGTGATGTAGGACAGGTTCAAATCACAAGCACAAAGAAACTTCTAATAAAAGTTGCTGTAACTCTCTACAATACAATCTATTTTATAATTGTGTTAAAAGACGTACGATGAAAGTGTGAATTATCTTCATGGTCTGCAACTTAAAGTTATTTACTGTTTTAATTTATTATCTTTACATTTTAAATGCAAAATGGCAGACATGCCGTGCAAAATCCTTTTAGGCATTGTCATACACTTCGATTTGCACTGGTGCTCCTAGATTTATATACCAGTTTGCAATGTAAAATGGTAGTGTTTAAAATGTATGGCGATGGCACATTTTTAAGGCTGTTCCTTGCTTTGCAGAATACACACAGCCATTTTCACACTGCTAATAAAAAATGAGATTGTGGAGATCACTCTGCCTAATGTATAAAAAAAGCTTCAAACACATAAGCTGTTACATGGAATAATAACCCAATGTCCCATCCAGGGCCTTATTATCAAATAGCCTGACTAGGCTGCAGCCTAGGGCGCAAGGAATTTGGGACAAGGTATAAACTGAATAAACTGAAATGAATGTTAAAATATAAGAGAATAGTTGTTCTCCAAAGTAAAAAGAAAACATGAAAGAAAAATGTAGCATGGTTTTAATCTTGACATAATCCCACTGTAAAGGCTAAAGACAACGAATCATCTTCAGGTGGGCGCTTGAGTTTAAGCGAGTAAGAGAGTTGCAGGCGTGAAAGCCCTCTTCTCTTCTGCATCTTCAACCTTAGTAGTGCTTGCTCATGCCTTAATTCTGCAATACAGTTCTGATTTTAAAGTAATCACAATGATTGCCATGACCCTTTGAAAAAGTCAAGTGTTGCTAAGTTTTGAAAACATGGCAACATAAATATTGGTGGGAGGTGCGTATTAGCTTGGTGTGGAAGGTAACATGGTTCTACAAGGGTAGTATCCTAGGGCAGCCTGAAGCCTTAATTATAGCTCCTAACTGTCCTGATTTCAGTCCAAATTTTAGGGCTCTGTCCCACCTGGGACGTGTTTGTTCTGTGGGTGGGAATGTTGGTGGAACTGAGGTATGTAATGGGCAGCCTAAAGCTTTACAGCGCTAGACTGTGTGGCTATGCCCAATTTATGACGTGGCCACACCTTCTGCCCCACTTCTGGAGACATACACATATGCCTTATTCAGGACCTGGTTCCATCACTCTCAGGATTAAGCCATCAATGGGGCTAATCTGAGCAGTATTTTAGGAAAGAATTTTTCTCTCTCCTTGCAAACTTTTGGACACATTGTTTGCTGAGGTGTTTCCTGAGAGCAGAGCATAGGTGTGTACCTTGAAGTGCACTGCGTTAACCATAGAGATGCACCAGTGCAAGACAAAAGTGATTTGCATAAGGCAACCAGTGCAATTTGCAAATTAGATTTCTGAATCGCTTATTAAAGAGAAACTGATAATGGTGATTAAAACATTTGATCATCCCAAACTGACAATTGCATTTTAATCTGCTTATTTAGAAAATTATGGTGCCAGAATTAATTTTCTCAGTGTGTAAAACAGGCTAAAGGGGAGGTTCACTAATAAGCAATTTTACCTTTTTCATTTTAGAAAAGCCCACTGCTACTCAGCATTGGGCCTGAACCTCTAAGGGGGGACCAGAACAAACCGATCCCACACCTAGAGATAACCAGCCCAATGCAGGGCAGTATTGGGCCCCTCTTGGCTCCCCTGGCCAGTGGACACAAGGGAAACATGTGGAAAAAGACTACAAGCACTTGTGACACTACAAGGGCCAGCATGCACATGGGCATCAGTGCATACTATTACTTGTAGTGCAACAAATGTACTCTACAAGTGTCGGCTCCCTAATAAATTAAATACATAGTAGTGCCACTTTATCTAAAAAATAAATTAATATTGCACCCTTTATAAGAATAAATAATAAATAGTGCCCCTTGATATAAATAATTAATTCATTGTATCCCCTGAGCATTGGGCCAGTCATTATTAGATGAGGACTAGGCCCAATGCTGATTAGCACTGGACTAAAATATAAAGGAGGGGGTATATTTGTTTGATTTGTTATTTAATTATTATTTTTTCTCATTCTGACAGACACGATAGCTACAATTTCAGCTATCTCACCTGTGTTAACAATGTCTTTTTATTTTTGTAAAACGTGGAGTTCCATCTACTCTGGCAATACACCACTTAATACCTGAGACGGTCTCTATACCCCCTATGTAGAAATATCTAGATGGTGGCTTTGAACCAGTTTAAAATTATGCACTTTGATGTGCGGTTTGTTGTTTAGTGAATCACTTGGTTTACAAAGATCAAAGCGCTGAAAATCCTGTGGTTTGATGAAAACACAAGCTAATAACCACCCCCCACCTCACCCAGGGTCAGTGTAAGGCTTCTCTGTGCCCTAGTCAAAGCTTCGGCCTGCCACCCCTTTTCCCCCCCATTTCCCACTTCCTTGCCCCTCACATACTTGATATTTGAAAAGTAAAAATAGTAACGCTTACCTCTTGAATGGTTGGCTGACAAGGCTTCAGTCCACAGGCACGGATGTCCAAATGTACTGATGTCTGACGCAGAATACTGTCCAGGCTTCACTCCTGTCCTGAACCAAGTAAAATATAACTTGACATCACTTACCTGTTACATACTGACATGTCCCACGCTGCCCACCAGCTTTTCTCACACATGCCCCCTGCCAACCAGCTATTTTTGCACATGCCACCTGTACACATCAGTTCTTTTCACACATGCCTCCTCCATTTTGCTAGCTTTTATTTCATATGAACCCCTGCCCTAGGCACCCAGACAGTTTTTTCACACATGTGCCCCTGCCCACCAGCTTTTGTTGCACATGCCCCACTCCCCAACTACTTTTCTCTCAAATGGCCACCTGCCCACCAGCTTTCATTAAACATGACACACTGTCAAACAGCTTTTTTCATACATAGCCAGCTTATTGCCACCTCTCATCATCATCATCATCAACATTTATTTATATAGCGCAACTAATTCCGCAGCGCTGTACAGAGAACTCACTCACATCAGTCCCTGCCCCATTGGAGCTTACAGTCTAAATTCCCTAACACACACATACACACAAAGACAGAGAGAGAGTGAGACTAGGGTCAATTTGATAGCAGCCAATTAACCTACCAGTATGTTTTTGGAGTGTGGGAGGAAACCCACGCAAACACGGGGAGAACATACAAACTCTTCACAGATAAGGCATTGGTCGGGAATTGAACTCATGACCCCAGCGCTGTAAGGCAGAAGTGCTAACCACTTAGCCACCGTGCTGCCCCTTTTCCCACCCATTTTCTCCAGTCACCTTTCTGCCATTTTCTGTAACCCTCTCCCATCCTGTTTTCTCCAGCCCCCTTTCCCCCCCTCACATTTTCTCCAGCCCCCTGTCCCCCTCACATTTTCTACAGCCCCCTTTTCCCCTCACATTTTCTCCAACCCGTTCTCCTCCTCACATTTTCTTCAGCCTCCTTTGCCCCCCATTTTGTGCAGCCTCCTCTGTACCCCATTTTCCCCAGGTCCATATCTCCACATTTACTTTAGCCTCCTCTGCCCCTCATTTTCTACAGGCTTTTCTATCCACATTTAATTTAGCCTCCTCTGCCCCCCATTTTCACCAGCCTCCTCTCTCCATATTATCTCTGTTTTAATGTCATTGCCTCTTTTTCTACTTGCCCTCTTCTCCTCTTCTCTGCTTCTTGCTTCATTCTGCATTCTGCATTTTCCATTTTTCCTGGAGCCTCTCGACTCCACTGCACAGACAGCGTGGTGACTTCACAACGCTGTTAGGACCCAATGCCAGAAGGATGTGGAAAAGCGGAGCTGCCTTGTGGAAGCACCATCATTCTTTACAGGTAAGGTCAGCAGTGGGGAAATAGCAGGCGAGCGATCGTAGCAATCTCACTGCCCACAACACCTTGGCCAGCTAACAATATCTTCTTCTGAGACATTGTTAATAAAGGTACCCAGCCACAGTGCCACCCCATCAGCTACCTAAAGCTGAATAAAGGTGGCACAGGTCCTGCTCCCCCCAAACTTAGAGTTGTGATGACTGTCTTTGACTCCAGTATTCTTCTACCTATTTTAAGACATTCATAGTGCCTCACAAAGGAGTTAATGCATATTTTATTAAATAACTGCTGTCTACTTGACTAAGAAAGTGCAGTGTGAAGAAGATTATATATATTCTATTATATATTCCATTTTCCTTCCTTAGTAGAAAACAACTGGTTTCTATTCTCCCCCACTTTGCATGGCAAGGTACTAGCATTGCAATCAGACACATCAGCCAGTCCCACAGAAGTTTTTGTAATTAACTTTCTCAAGAAAAAGGCTTCTTTTTGGATAAGACTGCTCACAGACAGACAAATATCTTTCTCCCTACTTGAACATAGGAAAAGAGTAAAGTATATGGGCTTATCTGGGCTCTTTTAATATCTGATCATGTGGGAATATATACTGGGTAATATGTTTAATATGTTCAGTGTTTAGAACCAGTGGTTATTCTCAGTGTTTTAATGGTAAAGCTATAAACTATAGGAGATACACTGGGACAACATGGAGGGCTGGTGTGTTGGAAAGATTACATTATTGTCAGTAATAATGTGGTGTTTGAATGAAATTGTCTTTGCCTTGTAGATATATGTGTGGCTGTGATATTGTAACATTGTAAATACATTGAAAATGTGATATTAGATGGAAGTTAGTAAAAAGATTGTTGTGGAAGAGAATACCTGTGTTGTAATAAGACATTATTTGCATTTGTTTGCAGACATTCCCATTCCCAATGTGTGAGATATCTGTCTTGTAAGAAGATTGTGAAAAGCTTTCTTTGTTAAAAATGGCAGACAGAGCCATAGACCATGAGGTTGCTTTTTAGAAGTGTTAGTTTGTAAGTGATTGAATAGTAAGAGATATTGTTAGATATTGTTATTTAGGAAATAAGATAAGTTAGTTTAAGTGTTTGGAAATTCTTACTTGGGAAAGATTGTATACATTGAAATATTATTATTATTAATATTATTATTATTATTAATTTTTATTTATAAGGCGCCACAAGGTGTCCGTAGCGCTGTACAAGGACAAACAAATTACAATACAATGGGACACAGCACAGTACAGTAAACAGTAAGCACAGTAACTCAATAAGCTCAATGCACAGCTAGAGAGGGCGGGGAAGGGGGAGGGAGGATCCGCAAACGACGTGGCCCAAAAAGGAGGGCGCGGAAGACAGGGAGACCCCCAGTGGGGAGGAGGGAGCGAGAGTGGACGTGGGGTGGAGGACCCTCGAGGAGGAGGGCTAAGTAGCTGGAGAGCAGAGTTAGAAGTGGTGGAAACAGGAGGAGAGATGGCCCTGCTCAGAGGAGCGTACAATCTAAGGGGAGGGGTGGACAGACAGAGAGACGCAGGGGAGAGAGGGAGAGTAGGGGGACGGAGGCAGAAGATAAGGTAGGAAGTTAAGTGGGAGACAGAAAGGCTTTAAGAAAAAGGTGAGTTTTTAGGGCCCATTTGAAACTGGACAGATTAGGGGAAGTTCTGATGGAGTGAGGGAGCTTGTTCCAGTGGAGGGGGGCAGTGCGGGCGAAGTCCTGGATACGCGCATGGGAGGAGGTTATAAGGGGGGAAGAGAGGCGACGGTCAGAGGCAGAACGGAGGGGGCGGGATGGAGCATGAATAGAGAGGAGGGTGGAGATGAAGGGCGCAGTAGAGTTGGCGAGGGCCTTGTAGGTGAGTGTGAGGAGCTTAAAGAGTATTCTGTAGGGGAATAGGAAATACATTGTATTTGACTGTGCCTGTAATATAGATAAAGATACAGACTGTATTGTGTCATTTACTTTACTAACATGGGCTCTCCTACCCTCGCCCCTGTGAGACATGTGTAGAGGACAATGTGTAATGGCTGCTACTTGGTTTTGTGTTAACAACCTGTAAGACCAAAGGCAGATTAGTGGACAATGTGTGATGACTGCTAGATAGAGACATATTTGTGGTGAACTTGCAGTTATTGTGTTGTATTGTAATTTTTGGAGATATATTACTAATATTGGTTGTGTAGTTTAATAAGTTTAGAAGTGGGCCTGTTTGTATAAGTCATAAAGTTTGCATTGTCAGGAAAATGGCCACCAGGGAGCCACATGGTGCTAGCATGTGCTCGTAACAAAGCATGGTGTGAGGGCGACCATATTGTGTGGTAACTTTGCACTGTAAGATAAGTTTTATTATGAGCATATGTCTCGCAATAGTTAAAAAAATAAAAATTATATATTATATATATATATATATATATATATATATATATATATATATTTGTTATTAGGATTAAGATGGAGATAATGTAGTCAACATGGAAATGGTAATTAATTCTGAGATACACACTCACATGCACATAGCCACAGGCAATTATATATAATTAGTAATTTATTAATATATATTGTACCTACACACATAATGTCATCTTTTATATGTACCATATGTAAGATTGTTATTGAAATATTATTATTATATCATTGTACAAGTAAAGTCCTATTTCATACATATACTGTATATCTGCATCTTGATGTCTCGATACAGGAGACATTATATATAAAACTCAGTGACATACAGTAAATTAGGTTTAGAGGACTGAAGTCGGTGTGTCATAAGAGGGAAAGGGTAAAAGTGTATAGTTATGTAACAAGCATATCCAGGAGCAGAATACAAAGATAATGTACGCAATTAAGACGTAAGTTTGGGATCTTTTACAAAGTGTCTAGCTATAATGTTTTTCAGAGCATCACCAGCAAAAATAAGTGCAGTCACTTTTGTTCTGCAAAATGTCTGACCTCAGCTTAGTTCAGTTGGGGCTTAAAATATATAATTTCAGAGGCTCCTCACAGGCATAAACACTCCAAACTTGCATCTGGATGGCCCCTCTCCTGAAATAGCAATACCTACCAGAAAAATTCTAACTTTCTATTATTTGGAAAAATATAATTATTTTCTTATGAGGATTCACGGACATCAACATGAGCAGTGGAAAATTTATGTGATGTCCAAATAGTGTGTGATTTGTCTAATGTGAGCGTCGCTTTACACTTTCAACAACATATATGAAAAAGTAATATCATTTTAATTAAAATACAACTCAGGCCCATCTGATCAGTATCGATAGATATTCCATTCTGGTGATCAAGATACAATATAGGGTGCATTATAATGATCCCCAATCTTTTTGCTTCTGTGCAGTTCTGTCTGTGCCAGGAAGCCCTCATAATCTATAAATGGATCTGACACTCTGATTATAACCAGCCATTCCAAATCAGTATTTTTTCTTTTTAAACAAAGTTTTGTTAATAACATCTTATCTTGAAAAGTGTTACAGAAATTCTTGAAATGTACATTAGTAACATAGTATATGCACATTTAAATAAAGGATGTGTAACACTTTCTCACAGTGCTTTTACGATAGAAAGTTAACAGTGTACTAATCTGGTACCATGTTGTTGTTTTTTTTGTTTTTTTTTAGCTTTTTCTCAATAATGATTTTATTAAAAGTTTTTCCTTTTGGTTACATAGTACATAAAAACAGAAAAACATACATTGTAAATTACAAGGGAGAAAAAAGGGAAGGGATCGAGGGGAGGGGTAGAGGGGGGGGGGGCAATACATATCAATACGAAGCAAGAACATGAAACAGTACCACACTCAAGATTTTACATATTATGGAATTTGTTTGAGAAACAGCATAGAAAGCAGCCCTTTGGTTTTACTGAGGGGAGTTACAAGGGGTTCCCCCAGAGGCGGGCAGGACTGCGGATTTGGCAACATATCGATTCCAATCAAACCATATGATGTCAGGGCAGGAGGCAGAGGAAGAGTAAGGGACACCCAGCGTTTCCATGCCACAGCTTAACTGAACCTTAGAAATTATCTTGCCTATGGAAGGCAGTGTAGCTGATTTCCAGGTTTGGGCAATCACCGCCCGGGTGGCTATAAAAATGTGGCCTATGACATATCGATCCCCGAATAACACTTGTGGGGGAAAGAAATGCAAGAGGGAGACTTCTGGTGTACTAGGAATCGGGGTTCGAATGACTTTAGAAATTAAGGTGTACACCTCAGTCCTAAGATCTCTGACCACTGGGCAACTCCAGAAAACATGGAAAATATCCCCTATCTCTTCACATCCACGCCAACAGGTCCTGGACTGATCTGGCCATATCTTATGCAACCTATCGGGGGTCATATAGAGTCTGTAGAGTAGCTTGTAGAGCATCTGCGAGTGATTCAAACACCTCGACATCCTGTGGGCGTTTTGGTAAATTTTGTCCCACTGATCTGGGTCAAATTCCCGGCCAATATCCCTCTCCCAGGCCAGCTGGGAAGAGGCCTTTATCGGGTGTTGACTTAAGTTGAGGTGGGTGTACCAGAAGGAGATAGCGGCTTTGCTACTTCCAATTGAAAGTCTAGATAAAAAGGTAGCTGGAGGGTGTTGAAGGGAGGAGCCCCGTGGGTACACGGAATGTAGCCAGTGCCTAACCTGGAGGTATTTGTAAAAATCTTGATTAGGGATGTGGAATTTATCCCTCAGTTCAGAAAAGGGTAATAGCCCTGAGTCAGAGTAGAGCAGTTTGAGATTAGTGATGCCCCTTAAATACCACAGAGAGAGATTTAGGTTGGGGATAAGTTTCGATACTGCCAGGAGAGAAAGATTAGAGGTAGGGAGGGTGACAAGGTTAGAGGTCTTTATGAATTTGTCCCAGGTTGTCAGTGCATTACACGTGAGACGTGGGAGGGTATTCTGGGGGGTCTCCAGGACATAGGGATCCAAAGAAGGTCAGCCAGTGGGAATGTACTATTGAGGCCTCTCTCCAAGTTGACCCAGGATTTAAGGGCGCCCGGGAGAGACCAATCCCGAAGTTGAGCTAAGATGGCCGCATCCTGGTATTTGACCAAATCCGGCAAGGCTAAGCTTCCGGTCTTTTTTGAGCGTGCTATAATTGAATGAGCTAGTTTAGGAGGTTTCCCTTTCCATACATAAGAGGTAAGTAAGTTGCGTAGTTTGTCCATATAAAATTTGGGTAACTTAAAAGGCAAAGTCCTAAATAGATACATAATTTTGGGCAGAAGGATAATTTTGAACGCAGCTATCCTGCCTAACCAGGAGACCTCATAGTGCTGCCACGCTTTTGCCAGGGTATTTAGCTGAATCAATAGAGGGCCATAGTTAGCCTCCAAGAGGAAATCTAAATGTGAGGTTATCATGATTCCCAAATAGGGCATGGAAAGGGACCTCCAAGAATAGGGAAAGGCCGTCTTGAGGCGACCCAGAAGGGGTTCTGATAAGTTAAGAGGGAGAGTGTCCGTTTTAGTTGTGTTTAATTTGTAGTAGGAGACCCTTCCAAATTCCTGTAGCATATTATGTAAGAGAGGGAGTGAGGTCTCCGTGCTAGTCACGTACAGCAAAATGTTGTGCCCAAAAAGACAAAGTTTGTGAGTGGTGGCCGCTAAAGTGATGCCAGGGAGTTGCGGATGTTGCCGAATTTGCTCGGCCAAGGGTTTAATTGCCAAGAGAAAAATGAGGGGCAAAAGGGGACAGCCTTGTCTGGTACTATTTGAAAGTGTGAATTTGGCTGATGAGAAGCCATTACTGTAGACCGACGCGGAGGGACCCTTATACAAAGCTAGAATAGACTGCAGTATTCCCCCACTAAAACCAAACCGAGCAAGGACTCACGCCAAATAGCCCCAGTGGAGCCTATCAAAGGCTTTTTCCGCTTCTAGCGACATGATTAATAGTTCATGGTGGTGTTTATTGGCTTGCTCTACTATATTAATCGTTCTACGTATATTGTCAGATGCTTGTCTTCCGAGGAAAAAGCCAACCTGGTCTGGGTGTATCAAGGCCAGGATAAGGGGATTAAGCCTATTGGCAATCAGTTTGGCATAAATTTTAATATCGGTATTAAGAAGGAAGATTGGTCTATAGTTCTGGCATTTAGTTGGGTCCTTGCCCAACTTGGGTATCGTGACAATACGGGACTCCAGCATCTCCGCAGGGAAATTCCCCTGGTGAGTGCCTGCATTAAATAACTGTTCTAGTAGTGGGGTGAGTTCGGTCTGGAATGTAGCATAGAAATTGTTAATAAATCTGTCAGGTCCCGGAGCTTTGTCTTTAGGTAGGGATTTAATAACACGCGTAATCTCAGCCTGAGACCATGGGGCATTCAAGGAAATTAAAGAGTCAGAGTCCAAAGATGGTAATTTTAGTTGGCTCAAAAAATTCTCAATCAAATTTGGGGTCGGTTGGGGGGAGATCTCACATTCAGAGAGATTGTAAAGTTTCGAGTAGTAGGCGGCAAATTTTTTGGCTATATCTCGTGGGTTAGACGTTCTGACACCGGATTCATCTACTAGAAATTTAATACGATTTTGGGCCCTTTGTCCTCTCAACTTTCTAGCAAGCAACCTCCCTGCTCTATTCCCTGAAACGTAGTATTTCTTCCGCAGTCTACTCAAGGCTTGTTGAGTACGAAAAAGTAATCATTTTTGCAATTGATCTCTGACTAGAAAAAGGCGAGCTTTAAGGTCTTCCGAGGAATGGGCTTTATTCAAAGACTCAAGGGAGGACAACTCCGCCTCCAACCTCCTTTGATTGCTAAGGTATGCGCGCTTGAGTCTGGCTCCAGTCTGAATGGCTGTGCCTCGCAGTACAGCTTTGAGCGTGCACCAAAAATTAAAGACGGAGGTGTCCTCCGGAGAGTTGGTGTCGATATATATATCAAGCGTTTCTTTAAGGGCAAGCTTTGCCTCGAAAGAGGTCAAAATATATGGGGCCATTCGCCAAGAACCAGGGGGAATTACTTGTTGCGGGTATCGCCAGGTCCAAACCACCGGAGCATGATCAGACCACAATATCGGGAGTATCTTAGTTGACTTGGTATTCTGCAAAGACCATTTGTCTGACAGGATGAGGTCTATTCTAGAATAGGAATTATGCACCGCAGAATAGTATGTGTAATCGCGCTCTAAGAGAGCGTGCGTCCTCCAGACATCGTATAGTCCATACTCCGCCAATAGTCTAGCAAAGGCAGCTGAGGGCCCTTGCGTGTCATCCGCTGAGCGGAAGGAAGGCTGTGATGATCTGTCTAATTTAGGGTCAGATACTATGTTAAAGTCTCCCATAACAATGAGCGTGCCCTGTTTATATTTTTCAATTTCACGAAATGTGGTTCTGATGAAAGGGATTTGTCTTGAATTGGGCACATATAATGAGACGATTGTGACCAATTTACCATCTAGCAATCCCACCACAATAAGATATCTCCCATTTTTATCCTCGAACTTAGAGTTAAGAGTAAAATTAGATTTGGCACTGAACAGGAGGGCTACTTCGCTACGTTTAAAAGCAGCATTTGCTGTATAGCAGACTGGGAATCTGTGGTCTTTAAAAGCAGGGGGGCTCTAGCCAAGAAATGCGTTTCTTGTACTGCTACAATATCGGCTTTTTGCTTATAAAAAAAGATAATGCTAAACGTCTTTTAGCAGGAGAGTTCAATCCCATTACATTTAGAGATAAAAACTTGACCATTTTGGCTTACTATGAGTCTTTGGGGAGCTTGCGGAGAGATTACACTTGGTAAGTAGAAAGATGTGCTTGCCTGCAGGGGAAGGGTGGCTAAGGGGAAGAGTTAAGCTGCGGGGGGAATAGAAGGATAACAAAACACAAAAACAAACATAAATAACCCCAATGCTGGGATTAAAGTAGTTGCCAGAGAGAGACATCATCTGGCAAAATCAGTACCTATGGGGACATGGCCCACCCAAGATAGTCACACAGTTGAATGGCAAAGAACAACAAAAACAACCCGAAAAATACCAAAAAACAAAACAAAAACAATTACAATTATCACCTGTAAAGTTATTATTACAAGGAACACAGAAAATCCTGCTATACATTGAAGGAGAATATAAATAACCTGAGAGAAAACCTATCAATTTATGATATAATTTGGTTATTAAGTACGAAAAAATTTTTTATACGAAGTAGCTATCCTATATATAAACGCTTAAAGAGTCCCACTCAGCTCTACGGCTGAGGCTATTCACCGACCGAAGGTTTGCGAACTGTCCTCCCACTCAAGCTTCACTTCATTATATTAGTTGGAATCAGAAACCGGTACCATGTTGTTTTTAACACTTCAAACAGTGAGGGGGAGAGGGGAGTATAAGACAGTGGAGAAGAACTATATTTATGACCCCAGCACGTTGGACATCAATGCGATGTGCAGCGATACATAAAGCAGAACCACTGCAATTCACTATATGGAGGCTACTTTTGGAGCCCTGGCATTGATCCTCAATAAAGGCTTTTTTCTGTTCACTGGCAGCCTAATGGTGGTTTTGAACGGAGTAAGTGCTTTCTCCCAGGAGGGATTTAGCAAGGCCAGAGGGACTTTAGCTGTATCCCAATGAAATGGACCAGCAATGCCATCCTGAGATGGCGTTACTTTGCTGTGAAAAGATTTTATTTTTGTATCTTAATGAATTACCTAATACTACTGTCCCCTTAGTGGTCTATGGGGATAGTAGTAAGTGCCAGTAATTCAATTAATGCTAGAGAAACAGATTTATCCAGCATTAACCCTTTGAGAAATAAGAAAATGTGGTGAATGAGAATTTTGGGCATTTTGGCCACTTTTAAAAATATACCCTTATGTGTTCTATTTTCAGTGTCTTTCCACCATTTACTTATCAAGCCTGCTCAAAATCATCTTTGAATTGAACAAATGTTACAGCATAATTGTAGATATAGTAAATTGATCATTTTCCTCCCAGCAAACATGTTTTCTTATTGAAACTTTACCCTTCTGCAACCTGTGAAAAGGAAAACAGTCCAGACTGACACTGTCTGTGATCTCTTAAATTGTGAATGCACTAATAAGCTTGGCCACTAACCTTTTTTAAACTGTGGTGGACAGTACACTGAATAATACGTGACCTTATCAGTCTGTGAGGAGTTGGTTTTTAATAGATAATAAAAAATGTTAAAAATACAAATTGTCTTTGTGTTTTGGGGACAGCCCCTGTCCTACTGCTTGACGTCCCACCTTCCCCAATCTCTTGTGTTGTAGGACTGGGTAAATATTAATCTTCCTGCCCCCACCATAGGAGGTAGCCATAGCTGATCCTACTTGATGTATTGTGTATCTGGGTTTAATAAAACATTAGTCATGCTCTTGTGTGTATCCTCCTGGCCACACCTAGTGCGGTGGAGAGCCTTCAATAGGAAATGCATGTATGCTTTTATATGTAATAAATGTTAGCAGGTCCATTATTTACCACAGTTACCTCAAGCACCTGACTACGTATAATTTTCAGTGCTTTGGTTGATTTTTCTTTAGTTTAAAATGCTCTTTTTCCACACCCTCTCTATTAAAAGCATCTATTAAAGTAATTCTATCGTTTTAAAATAAGCATTGCCCAATCAATTGTATGTGTTTCCAAAGCACAAAGTTATTTATTTTTAGCAGATGTAAATAGTCAACAATTCAATACATTATTATATTATAATAAAGTACAGTACAGCACAGCCAATACCAAAGTTACATACATACATACCGCTGCAATCGCTGCGCTTCCATGGGTCCCAATGGAACAGTGTATCTGTTAGATAACTGTGGTCAGAGTAGACTGAGAGCCAAAGGAAGCGCAGCTATATTATATACAGTACAGTGTTACACTTGAACAATAGAGATGAAGTAGATTGTTTCTATAAGTCCAGACTTTGGGTGGGTCCAGGCCAGACAGGTAATAGGTTGATTCAATCTAAGGAATCCAAAGGTGGGGGTCTTCTCTCCAGGGGGTCTGCTCCTTTCATAGCCAGCATCATACAAAGGTTTACTCTCTAATATCAATAACTAAAGTATGCAATGTGCGATCTCTTTGCCGACTGCACCGGACAGCTGCTGATGATTAGGGCTTCAATATGATATCAGGCATGACACCTTTCCTTTATTCTAAACCTTTAATAACACTACAATGTACATATAATCACTATATATATATATATATATCTATATATATAGACTAATAATAAATCAAATACTATCTGCTCCTGAATTACAGTGTAACAGAACCAATATGAAATCATATAAAGAACTAAATGTTGTAATGCGAGTGTATGCGTGCGTATTTTACCGTGCGATCGCATCACGCCACGTAACACGTGGCGTACGCTTCGCAATACGCACGGCAAACCGATATTAAACCAATATACTTTCGTTCATCCAATTATACGACTTCAACACATCCCTACTCACCATCTACTAAAAGCTGGTCATGTTTACCATGATTATTGGTGATGTCATATGGCAGGTCTTCATAAAATCTAGACCAAACTGTCTACCTTACACAGTTTGGGAGAAGGTGCAAGCAGTCCCCTTTGCATATGGTGTAATGCAGTCAATGATCTTTCTTATTTGTTTAACCATTACACAGGGATGTGAGAGGTAGTAGCATTGCCCAGCTTTCTAGTTAAAGGAAGCAAAAAAAATATGAATTTATTTATTTATTTTTTAAAGTACAGTTATGATCTTATACACAGCTAACAAAAATAAAACACAGACACAAGCAATAGGGTAATAGAGTCCAGGTAATGGGGTAATCTCTAAAAGAGCCTCAATTTTCCTCATCCTAGTTCCTACAATTGACACAGGTAAGTATCTTCTTTCAAGACGAATGTACTCCTTACCAGATATTTTCTGTTAATTTGATCAGCAAATAATAAAACCACTGCAGAAAACAAGAAGAAGCCAAAGGATGGAGACGGTCTTGACCTCTCCTCCTTCAAACAGTTCTGCCACATATATAGTTGGCTGCTATTTGCTGTTTATAAGTGTCTACAAAATATGGTGATCACATGGGCCACTCACAACAAAATTATGGCCATTTAGTGAGGGGATCTTTCTGCTCAGCTCCTAGTTCCTTAATTGCTGTACCCAACAACCAAACTTAAATTACTGTACAACCAATTCAGAAAAAATTGGATATTTGCACATTACAGTAGCCACTTATGCCAGCTGCTATTAAGGAGCTAAGAACTCCTGAACCCCTTCAGATCTTGAATGCATAATAGCAGAATCATAAAAGTAACAGTCCTAAACAGGAAAAAAAATATGCACACAAATATTGAGATACCCGATGTAGCAGAAAATCTCTGGCAGTTGACAGTCACTGGTAATGCACAAGAGTATCTGACACACTGGTAATGCAGGAATATCTATTCACAATAGTAAAAAGTCTCTGGTATAAATGGTGTTCACTTGAGGCAGGCAAGCAAACAGGCTGCTAGCAACACAAAAAAGCAAAAAAAAAAAAAAAGAACAGTGAAACTACTAACACAGGTCTGGAGCCTGTCTGTCATTGTGCTGGCATCTTCCGGGAATGAACCATTTGGCTGTGGTAGCTATCTGAGACACAACACTTCTGATCAAGCAGCTTAGTCCCGAGAAGAGTGGTAGTGAGGTACAAAATTTTGTAGAAGGTAGAATAGTGATGTACAGTGTTCAAGGCACAAGCTGAGAGATTCAAATCAAAACTTTGTTAATGCAATGCTTTGGTAGAACTGAGGGATTTATAAAGGTTACAAACAGGTGAGAGTAAGTCTCTGAAGGACTAATTGCAAAGTAGGGAAAGATGTGCAGTAGTCCATGTAAGGTAACTAGCTAGATTACTGTATTATAATATCAGCTGTGTACATACATAAGGTGCCAATCTATGGTCTCAACAGAGATGGAACATTCTTACTTCAAACATGTATATGAATAATAATGCAAATCAACAATATATGTACATTTGGCATCAAATTGTATCCCAAAAGAGAGTGGAACGCCCCTTCTTCAATATATCGGTACTAAGTCAGCTCATTCACATGGCTAAAACTTAAAGAGGTATAACATAGTGTAACATGTTTAAACGTCCACTCTCTAGTCACCACTAGTTTACTCCAAACACCAAGTGAATACTCAATTTGAGACACCCAAATAAAAGGTAATTTCATCGAAACTTTCAACAGAATGGTGATAGGGGATCTAGAAAAAATATACTCAAAATCAAGAGGAAAAAAGAGGGGTAAATATAACTTGACAAAAAAGGAGAGAGAAGCGGTAAAAAATCTTAAATCTAATAAAAATATCATTATCAAGCCCGCCGACAAAGGGGGTGGGGTTGTGATAATGGATTACGACTATTACACTAATGAAATTAAAGGACAATTGTCAGCTGGGGAAACATACAAAAGCTTAAAAAAAGATCCCACAGAAAATATCCTTAAAAACCTCAGGGGTTTAGTTAAGAAACATGTAGAAGCAGGAGCAATCAGTGAAAAAATAGCAGACTATATAATTATTCCTATTCCAAGAATACCGATATTATATACATTACCTAAAATACATAAGAATCCAAAAACTCCACCAGGTAGGCCCATTATTTCAGGTTTGGAATCGGTCACCATAAATCTTTCAGAAGTGATAGACTATTTTCTACAGCCTTTGGTAATCAAATCCAAATCCCATCTTAAGGATACAAGATGTTTTCTGGAAAAACTGAGTAAGATCGATTGGCAACCAGACTTTTATTTAGTAACAGCGGATGTTAAATCCCTATACACAATCATCAAACATGATTTAGGGATAGAGGCGATTCGAGCCAGCCTTGAAACTTCAGAATATACTGAAGCCACAAAATGTTTTATAGAAGAAGGGATTACATTCATCCTGAACAATAGTTATTTTAAGTTTCAGAAATCTTTTTACCAACAGTGCGTCGGCACGGCGATGGGCACCAGGTTCGCTCCAAGTTATGCAAACATTTTCATGACTCAGTGGGAAGAGTCGTGGGTGTGGGCTGGTCATGACTTTGGGGCGAGCCTGGTGGCCTGGAGCCGATATATAGACGACATATTCTTTATTTGGAATGGATCAGAGGCGACCCTCCAAACCTTTTGTACTTACCTGAACTCCAATAAGTGCAATATAGAACTCACCTTTGATTTTAGTAGAATCACCGTCAACTTCCTAGACATCACTGTTTATGTTAATGAGAAAGGTTTACAGACAAAGACATACAAAAAACCTACGGATACGGCAGGTTACATAGAGTATGACAGTAACCACCATAAAGTCTGGCTCGACCATATTCCGTTCAGTCAGATGATGCGAATAAGGAGGAATTGCACAGAGGAAGAAGTATTTACTCATCAAATCAGGGATATGAAAAAGCAATTCGAAGGAAAAGGCTATAAGAAGGAAACTTTAGAGAAGATGGAAGTAAGAGCACTGAAGGTAGATAGAGAGGAACTCCTTATTCAAAGAAAGAAAAAAATTGAGGAAACACACATTTGTGTCCCAATACAATGGGGATTTTAAAGATGTAGAAAAAATATTTATTAAATATTGGGACATTTTAAAAAAGGATAGTGTCATAGGGAAGGATATTCCCATTAAACCAAAATTCATATATAGAAAGGCACCTAACCTTAAGGATCAATTGGTCAGCAGTCAGTTAGATGGAGAAACCAGAAAGCTGAATAGAACAAAAGGTTTCCACCGATACGGTGAATGTGTAGAACATGCAAATCTAATAGCCGGAAATTCACAGAGGTGACCATTAATGACTATAAATGTAAAATTGAGGAGTTCATTACGTGTCATTCACAGAATATAATATACGTTCTGGAGTGTGAATGTGGACTCTTTTATGTTGGCAGGACCACCCGACAGCTCAAAGTCAGATTACGTGAACATGTGTACAATATAAAAAAGGGGCTGGAGACACACTCAGTTTCCAGCCATTTTAAAAGCCACCATGCATGTGACCCTAAAAAAAATCACCGGCTTTTGGGGGATACAAAAAATTGAATATAATGATAAAAATAGGGACGTAGCCACTTCACTATCAAAAACTGAGATGAAATGGATTTTTAAATTAAAAACCTGTCACTCACCGGACCGTGAGTGCCTCTTCTCGGACATTTAGGGACCGTGGTCGTCCTCCATCCTGAGGGTCTGCGCATGCGCAGCCCTTTCCTATACTTCAGTGTATGTCCCTTTAACTCAATTGGCAGATCAGGCAACACTCCCTATATTAAGTACCTGTGGTCAACACCACGTGGCCTGATCTTGGAGTCTCATTCCTCATGAGTCTCTGAAGGTGTTTCCTCGTGTATTCAGCGCTGCTGATTCCTGTGGTTTCCAAACCACTTCTACCTCTGTGGTTTCCAAACCACTTCTACTACTGTGGTTCCATACCACTTCTACCATCAACTGTATCATCGTGACTGTGAGCTGATTCCTATCCGCTGCCTCCGTGCACTACAGTCTCCTATACCACTTCAACGCTATTATATTCCATTGTGACTGTTTGCTGATTCCTATCCGCTGCCTCCGTGCACTACAGTCTCCTATACCACTTCAACGCTATTATATTCCATTGTGACTGTTTGCTGATTCCTATCCGCTGCCTCCGTGCACTACAGTCTCCTATACCGCTTCAACGCTATTATATTCCATAGTGACTGTTTGCTGATTCCTATCCGCTGCCCCGTGCATTACAGCCTTCTCTCCTTATCCACTCACCTGTTCATCATCAAGTCTGTGAGCTGATTCCTATCCGCTGCCTCCGTGCACTACAGCCTCCAGCTGGCAACTCGTCTGTGTTCATCATCGTGACTGTGAGCTGATTCCTATCCGCTGCCTCCGTGCACTACAGCCTCCAGCTGGCAACTCGCCTGTGTTCATCATCGTGACCGTGAGCTGATTCCTATCCGCTGCCTCTGTGCACTACAGCCTCCAGCTGGCAACTCGCCTGTGTTCATCATCGTGACCGTGAGCTGATTCCTATCCGCTGCCTCCGTGCACTACAGCCTCCAGCTGGCAACTCGCCTGTGTTCATCATCGTGACCGTGAGCTGATTCCTATCCGCTGCCTCCGTGCACTACAGCCTCCAGCTGGCAACTCGCCTGTGTTCATTATCGTGACTGCAAGCTGATTCCTATCCGCTGCTCCTGTGCACCTCAGCCTCATCTCATCTCTCCCGTGGGTCCGCAGAGTCTTGCTGCCGCTGCCAGTCCTATCGTCCATCCACTGCTGATCCGCTCTCCACGCCTTCCTGGTTCCCCTGGTCGCTACCCTCCTGTCAGCATTGGATTCGTGCCCCTGTTGGTCTACTTACCTGTGCGCTGCACCTACTAGACTCCTGCTTCTTACATCCAGGGACTTCTCATCCTGTCGGCCTCCTGCCGCCCAGGTATCACTGCACTCCTGTCTGACTGCCTTCTGAACCACGGTATGCATACTTCTCATTGACTGTGCTGGTGTATTGCATATCTTGCTGGACTGTGTTGGTTCTCCTCTGGAGTCTGCAATCCGCTGAGTCTTTTGCCATCATTGACTGTGTTACCTTGTGCTGGACTACTTCAGAGACTTCCTACATTTGCAGACCTGTTCAGTCATTTATATATATTGTGCATATTACTGTGGATCGTGTTTAATGTGCCCGTGTACATCCTGTGTTGCAGTCTCTCCCCGTACACCTCCTCACATATATTTTCAGTGGTACAACTTGCTGAAGGCAGACCACTGATTCCTGTTCCAGTATCACCTGTTCCATTCCTCTCACATAGCAGTGGTACAACTTGCTACCGCAGACCACTGACTTCCCGGATACCTCCACTTGGATTCCATTCCTTCACTCAGACAGCGGTACCACTTGCTATCCGCAGACCGCTGACTCTCATCACCTCCTCGTTTCTGTTGGACATTCCTCCTCACTATAGCAGTGGTACAACTTGCTAACGCAGACCACTGACTACCTCCACTTGCCCTTGTCCATACAGTTCCTCGTGTATTATCACCTCCATATTACCAGTGCTGCTAGTCATAGACTTTCCTGAGCATCTCATCATCTACTATTGCCTGTTCCGTGATCACCCTGCTACCAGAGTACACTATTACCATCTACATTGCTCTGGTAAGCTTACCACCTGGTGATCCCTGGGTAAAGACTCCTAGTGCCCGTGACAGTAAGATCAGGCCATGACAGACCCAGATACGGAACCTACCGCCAAAGAGATGCTGCAGCATCTGGTCAGCCGTGTGGAGCAACAGGATGCCCGCCAACAGCTGTTACTTCAGTGTTATCAGTCATTAACCTCCCAAGGAACATCTGGACAGACTGTGACAGCTACTCCTGAGGCTTCTGTGCTTTCCTCCGTTTCCCCAGTGCCATCCCAGGTGTCTACAGCTTCCACGCTTCACCTGCCTACTCCGTCAAAGTACGATGGAGACCCCAAAACTTGTAGGGGTTTCCTTAACCAATGTTCAGTCCATTTTGAGCTCCAACCTCAAAATTTTTCTACCCATCGTTCCAGAGTGGCCTATCTTATCTCTTTGTTTTCAGGACAAGCCCTGGCTTGGGCCTCCCCTCTGTGGGAGAGAAATGACCCTATATTGCAAGATAGTGCCAAATTCATTTCTACATTTCGAAGTGTGTTCGATGAACCAGGTCGTGTGACATCCGCTGCTTCCAGCATCCTCCGCCTACGACAAGGACCTCATACAGTAGGCCAGTACGTCATTCAATTTAGGATCTTAGCCTCTGAACTTCAGTGGAACACTGAAGCCCTAGTAGCCGCCTTCTGGCAGGGGCTCTCCGATAAAATTAAAGATGCACTGACTACTCAAGAGCTTCCTTCGTCACTTGAAGATTTGATCTCTCTTTGCCATCGTGTTGATATGAGATTTTGTGAAAGGGAGGCTGAGAGAACAACTTCTGCTAAAGTACCTCTTCGTTCTAACCCTCAATTTCGTCCAGTTTCACCCTCTGTGATTCCCATGGAGATAGGACGTTCCAAATTATCTTCCGAGGAGAGAAAACGAAGAGTAAAGAATAGACTCTGTATCTATTGTGCTGATTCCACTCATATTCTCAGCTCCTGCCCTAAGAGATCGGGAAATGCCAGGCCCTAACTAGTTCTGGAGAGGTGAAGTTAGGGTCCCTGGAGTCCTCTCCATCTTCCTTGAAATCTAAAGTCTGCGCTTTTGATGTTACGATTTCCTCTGCTACCAAAACCTTTGAGTCACAGGCATTAATTGATTCCGGAGCAGCAGGAAATTTTATTTCCAAATCATTAGTAAATCAATGGTCTCTACCAGTGATTACCTTAAAAACACCCATTACTGTGACGGCTATAGATGGATCACGTCTCATCAACGGTCTCATCACTCAGAGTACGTCTCCAGTAACACTTCAGATTGGTGCCCTGCATCATGAAGTAATATCGTTTTTAATCCTTCCTGTTACGACAAGTCCGATTGTCTTAGGCCTTCCATGGCTTCAGTGTCACTCTCCCCAGATTGACTGGCGCACCCCTCAAGTCACGTCTTGGGGGCCTGAATGTCATCATCGTTGCCTTTCCCAAATTATTCCTCTCAAAGTACAGCAATCTTCCATCTCATCTACCTCACCGGGACTCCCTCCTCAATATGCTTCATTTACCGATGTGTTTGATAAAGCTCAGTCTGAACGCCTTCCTCCTCAGCGTTCTTGGGATTGTCCGATCGACCTTCTACCTGGCAAGACTCCCCCCAGGGGCCGGGTCTATCCACTCTCGTTACCTGAGACTCAAGCTACATCTGAGTATATACAGGAGAACCTCCAGCGTGGGTTTATTCGACCTTCCACCTCTCCCGCTGGAGCTGGGTTCTTCTTCGTCAAAAAGAAGGATGGATCATTACGCCCTTGCATAGATTTTCGTGGACTCAACGCCATTACTATCAAGAATCGGTACCCCATTCCACTGATCACTGAGCTATTCGATCACATCAAGGGAGCCCGTATTTTCACTAAGTTGGATCTTCGTGGTGCCTACAATTTAATCAGAATCCGTTCCGGTGACGAATGGAAGACAGCGTTTAACACCAGAGACGGGCATTACGAATATTTGGTAATGCCTTTCGGGCTGTGTAATGCCCCCGCTGTTTTTCAAGGCTTCATCAATGAGATCTTTCGGGACTTATTATATGTATGTGTCGTCGTCTACCTGGACGACATATTGATCTTTTCCCAGGACCTGCCTTCTCACCACCAACATGTGGCAGAAGTCCTCTCCAGGCTACGAAAAAATTCATTGTTCTGTAAATTAGAAAAATGTTCATTCGAATTACCCCAGATTCCATTCTTGGGGTATATAGTTTCCGGAGTTGGCCTGAAGATGGATCCAGACAAGGTGAATGCTGTACTACATTGGCCCCAGCCAACTACTCTTCGTGCTATTCAGCGTTTTTTAGGTTTTGCCAATTACTATAGACGCTTTATTCAAGACTTTTCTTCCATTGCATCTCCTATTGTGGCCCTGACTCGAAAAGGGGCTAATCCTAAGCAATGGTCGCCTGAGGCTTTTCAAGCCTTTCAAACACTCAAAGAGTCCTTCTCTTCGGCTCCAATCCTTCGACAGCCTGATGTGACACTCCCCTTCTTTCTAGAAGTAGATGCCTCTAATGTGGGCTTGGGAGCTATTCTCTCCCAACGCTCTGAACAGCAAAAATTCCATCCTTGTGCCTTCTATTCTCGGGGTCTTCTGCCCGCAGAGAAGAATTATACTATCGGGGACAAGGAGTTACTGGCTATCAAAGCTGCATTAGAGGAGTGGAGATACCTATTGGAAGGAGCTCGCCATCCAGTGACGATCTTCACGGATCATAAGAACTTGTCATATCTTCAGTCTGCCCAATGCTTGAACCCTCGCCAAGCAAGATGGTCTCTTTTCTTTTCCCGTTTCGAATTAATAATAACCTTCAAACCAGCTGCCAAGAACAAAAAAGCTGACGCTTTATCTAGAGCTTTTGTGACGTCCTCTGATATAGAAGAGGTTTCCAACCATACCATTCTAGACCCCAAATGTATCTCACTGGCTGCTTCATCCACCAAAACGCTACCATTTGGGAAGACTCTCGTGCCTCCTACTCTAAGGAGGAAAATCCTTTCGTGGTTCCATGCCTCTCGTTTTTCTGGACACGCCGGTGAACACAAGACCTTTGAGATGCTCTCTCGAAGTTACTGGTGGCCTTCAATGAGGAGAGACGTCAAAGAGTTCATTGCTTCCTGTGAATTATGTTCCCAATTCAAATCTTCCCGCAGAACTCCAGCAGGGTTACTGCGACCACTACCCATTCCGTCCAAGCCGTGGACCCATATTAGTATGGATTTCGTTACTGACTTACCACCTAGTAAGAATCATAACACTATTTGGGTGGTGGTGGACAGATTTTCGAAGATGGCTCATTTCGTCCCTCTGTCTGGTTTGCCTTCCTCGTCTATCCTGGCCGAACATTTCATTAAAGAGATCTTCCGCATCCATGGATGTCCGTCTGAGATTGTGTCAGATAGAGGAGTACAATTCGTTTCCAGATTCTGGCGAGCCCTTTGTAAAACCTTGGGCATACGATTAGCACTCTCATCTTCTTACCATCCGCAATCTAACGGACAGACTGAGCGTGTCAATCAAGATCTTGAGACTTTTATAAGGATGTTCTCTTCAGCCAATCAAGACAACTGGGTAGAGTTGCTTCCTTGGGCCGAATTCGCCCATAACAACTTGTACCATGAGTCATCATCCAAAACTCCATTTTTTGTGGTCTACGGTCACCATCCGTCTTTTCCGGAATTTCCTGCCCTCCCGCCCACCCAAGTTCCAGCGGTGGAGACGGCCTGTCAGACCTTTAAAAATATCTGGTCTCAGGTCAAAACCTGTTTGAAGAAAACATCTATCAAATATAAATCTTTCGCAGATAAGAAGAGGCGGGCTATTCCACCACTAAAAATTGGAGATCGTGTCTGGTTATCTACTAAAAACATTCGTTTGAAGGTCCCATCTATGAAATTCGCCCCTCGTTTTATTGGTCCATATAGGATCATTCAAGTAATCAATCCTGTATGTGTGAAACTTCTTCTTCCTAAGAATCTTCGGATTTCTAATGCCTTCCATGTGTCCTTACTCAAGCCTCTTATTATCAACCGTTTTTCAAAACCTCCCTCAGCTCCGCAGCCAGTTCAAGTTCATCAGGAGGAGGATTTTGAAATTACTGAGGTATTAGACGCAAAAATTTCGCGAGGAGTACTCCGTTTCCTCGTTCATTGGAAGGGCTTTGGTCCTGAGGAGCGCTCTTGGATCAAAGCTGAAGATCTTAATGCTCCTGCCCTTTTGAAGAAGTTTTATTTCAAAAATCCGGACAAGCCCGGTTCCAGGCGTTCTGTGCCCACCTTTAAAAGGGGGGGTACTGTCACTCACCGGACCGTGAGTGCCTCTTCTCGGACATTTAGGAACCGTGGTCGTCCTCCATCCTGAGGGTCTGCGCATGCGCAGCCCTTTCCTATACTTCAGTGTATGTCCCTTTAACTCAATTGGCAGATCAGGCAACACTCCCTATATTAAGCACCTGTGGTCAACACCACGTGGCCTGATCTTGGAGTCTCATTCCTCATGAGTCTCTGAAGGTGTTTCCTCGTGTATTCAGCGCTGCTGATTCCTGTGGTTTCCAAACCACTTCTACCTCTGTGGTTTCCAAACCACTTCTACTACTGTGGTTCCATACCACTTCTACCATCAACTGTATCATCGTGACTGTGAGCTGATTCCTATCCGCTGCCTCCGTGCACTACAGTCTCCTATACCACTTCAACGCTATTATATTCCATTGTGACTGTTTGCTGATTCCTATCCGCTGCCTCCGTGCACTACAGTCTCCTATACCACTTCAACGCTATTATATTCCATTGTGACTGTTTGCTGATTCCTATCCGCTGCCTCCGTGCACTACAGTCTCCTATACCGCTTCAACGCTATTATATTCCATAGTGACTGTTTGCTGATTCCTATCCGCTGCCCCGTGCATTACAGCCTTCTCTCCTTATCCACTCACCTGTTCATCATCAAGTCTGTGAGCTGATTCCTATCCGCTGCCTCCGTGCACTACAGCCTCCAGCTGGCAACTCGCCTGTGTTCATCATCGTGACTGTGAGCTGATTCCTATCCGCTGCCTCCGTGCACTACAGCTTCCAGCTGGCAACTCGCCTGTGTTCATCATCGTGACCGTGAGCTGATTCCTATTCGCTGCCTCCGTGCACTACAGCCTCCAGCTGGCAACTCGTCTGTGTTCATCATCGTGACCGTGAGCTGATTCCTATCCGCTGCCTCCGTGCACTACAGCCTCCAGCTGGCAACTCGCCTGTGTTCATCATCGTGACCGTGAGCTGATTCCTATCCGCTGCCTCCGTGCACTACAGCCTCCAGCTGGCAACTCGCCTGTGTTCATTATCGTGACTGCAAGCTGATTCCTATCCGCTGCTCCTGTGCACCTCAGCCTCATCTCATCTCTCCCGTGGGTCCGCAGAGTCTTGCTGCCGCTGCCAGTCCCATCGTCCATCCACTGCTGATCCGCTCTCCACGCCTTCCTGGTTCCCCTGGTCGCTACCCTCCTGTCAGCATTGGATTCGTGCCCCTGTTGGTCTACTTACCTGTGCGCTGCACCTACTAGACTCCTGCTTCTTACATCCAGGGACTTCTCATCCTGTCGGCCTCCTGCCGCCCAGGTATCACTGCACTTCTGTCTGACTGCCTTCTGAACCACGGTATGCATACTTCTCATTGACTGTGCTGGTGTATTGCATATCTTGCTGGACTGTGTTGGTTCTCCTCTGGAGTCTGCAATCCGCTGAGTCTTTTGCCATCATTGACTGTGTTACCTTGTGCTGGACTACTTCAGAGACTTCCTACATTTGCAGACCTGTTCAGTCATTTATATATATTGTGCATATTACTGTGGATCGTGTTTAATGTGCCCGTGTACATCCTGTGTTGCAGTCTCTCCCCGTACACCTCCTCACATATATTTTCAGTGGTACAACTTGCTGAAGGCAGACCACTGATTCCTGTTCCAGTATCACCTGTTCCATTCCTCTCACATAGCAGTGGTACAACTTGCTACCGCAGACCACTGACTTCCCGGATACCTCCACTTGGATTCCATTCCTTCACTCAGACAGCGGTACCACTTGCTATCCGCAGACCGCTGACTCTCATCACCTCCTCGTTTCTGTTGGACATTCCTCCTCACTATAGCAGTGGTACAACTTGCTAACGCAGACCACTGACTACCTCCACTTGCCCTTGTCCATACAGTTCCTCGTGTATTATCACCTCCATATTACCAGTGCTGCTAGTCATAGACTTTCCTGAGCATCTCATCATCTACTATTGCCTGTTCCGTGATCACCCTGCTACCAGAGTACACTATTACCATCTACATTGCTCTGGTAAGCTTACCACCTGGTGATCCCTGGGTAAAGACTCCTAGTGCCCGTGACAAAACCTTAGCCCCAGGTGGTTTAAACCTAGATTTTGAACTGAAGTGGTTCCTGTGAATCCATATATAATACAAAAGAATTTATTTAGTCCCTTATTTTTTAATGCATTATTAAGAAGATTTGATCCTCTTTCAATTATAGAAGAAACAGAAATATGTAATAACTTCTATGTGTCATATGAATGTGTGGTAAATAAATGTTTTTCCTCTGTATATTTCTTTCATGTGGGATATACTTCAAACTAACATATGGAATGGCCGAATCCTATCAAAGAAAATCCGATAGGATGAAAGAATTGTCATCACAAATACAAACATATCTGTTTCTTTGACCATTTTAATATGTATTAGAATAAATTGGAATAGCAGGATTCGTTTTGTCACCAGACTTAGAATGCTACAATTAATATATGATACAAAGTGTTTTTCCTGACTCGAGTAACTGCGCATGCCCGACCGGAAGTGGGGCAATGCACCGCTCTCGTTACGGAGACATGCCAGGAGAGAATGGCAGAATACACTATTGTAATGAATTTGGGTTGTGGAGTGACTACTGTTTGCATGCAAAGTATTATGTGTGATGTATTAGGATGCGAGGAAGACTTCAATTACACACGCCAACCGGAAGTGGGGCATTTATCTATATCCGGTATAGCGATGTGACGGAGGACTCACATCACGGAAGGGAGTGAATTTCCAAGCCTCTCTTTCACACAGAGACAGGATATAAATACTGCCTAACATCATATGGAGAAACATCAGCCTTGAGAAAGACTCAGAGAGAGTTGAAACGCGTTGGAGATAGCGGGACCTGACCTGGATGGGGAACAGATTTGGAACTTTGTTGTGATCCATGCCTGTGTTCTATCTTCATCTGGTATGAGTCCCTGACTTATCCATTTTGGGATTGTTTTTAATTTGTTTTAAAGTAAACTCGTTTTTAATGTTTATATCAGAAGTAAAACAATGTTGCACTAGATTCTTCCTGTCTTCATTTTACTCATATGCACCATGGAGAATATAACAACATCTAAATGAAGGAGAGGGAGAAGGAACCAAGTGCGCATTTTGTCTGAAGGCTGGTTTAAAGTGAAAACACTGTAAGCATATGTCCATTGGGGTCAAGGTGCCACAGAAAATCCACAGACCTGCATTTTATTTGGGTGTCTCAAATTGAGTATTCACTTGGTGTTTGGAGTAAACTAGTGGTGACTAGAGAGTGGACGTTTAAACATGTTACACTATGTTATACCTCTTTAAGTTTTAGCCATGTGAATGAGCTGACTTAGTACCGATATATTGAAGAAGGGGCGTTCCACTCTCTTTTGGGATACAATTTGATGCCAAATGTACGTATATTGTTGATTTGCATTATTATTCATATACATGTTTGAAGTAAGAATGTTCCATCTCTGTTGAGACCATAGATTGGCACCTTATGTATGTACACAGCTGATATTATAATACTGTTGTTGTGTATAGGAGGAAGGGAACCTTTTCTAGTGTGTACATATTGGGTAGTAGATCTTTTTGGAGCGCTGACAGTACTCGATCAAACCACTATTGCAGCTAGATTACTGTGCTTAGCAGAGTGTTGATTACAGAAATATAGAAAAGGTGTTTGTAGCTGTCATTGTGAATAGTTGTCTGACAGCTGTCATATGGAGCTCAAGTGTAAATCCTCATCGTAATTGTTTTCTGACAGCTGTCATCTGGAGCTAGTGTTGTGAATCCTCACTGTGGATGGAAGAAATGTTGATCCATGAGTATGTACTCTTCTGTTTAACCATAGTAGAGCTACCTGTGAGTAGCGTGCAGCAGAAGGAGGAGATGTATGAAAACCAAGCTGTGCAGTGTGTGCCAGAACTCACCATAGTCAACATGCCAGGAAAATGAAGAGAGACCCCCAGAGTAGGAACGGGGCACACCTCCAGCTGCAACTGATCTGCTGATCTCCCCTATATGTAAAGAAAGGGGCCAAGATAAACTAAAACATCGTGGCAACATGCATACAACATTCTAAGCTGAGATGAAATTGATCACATACAAATCATGTGCAAATCCTAACAAATATTTTGCATCAAACTCTTCCCATGTCATACAAAAGATGATGATTCCTGAACATCAAGAGAGTTAACTAGCAACTCCCCACCTAACATACTCTATGAAGTCAACATTAATGCCACTCATATTTCACCCAGAACCAGACCTCACAATGTATTTGCAGGAGTTCCGCTCTTCTAAACATGAAAATCTAATGGAATACTAGCTGAAAACATGACGTATTTTATTCATATTTTGACCAAAACAATTAAGCATGTATTCCTGCATCAAGGTTACCCCAATGAATGCATATGTATTGTGGCAAGAGCCCGCTACTGCAGAAGCACACGCGTACAACTTCTTCCTTTTTATGGTTCTTTATTGTCAGGATGGTAGTAATGTTTTGACACCGTATACTTGCACAGCAATTATAGAGACCCTTAACGCTTACTATACATAGTCCAGCTCTCTGTCCAGATCAGCCAGCTAGCCCAGCGTTGATCTCCCTGAACAATGAAACAAGCAGGGTTTTATACCTGACACTCCTCCCACAGGCCTAGCTTGATGGACAGGTGACACACCCACCTTCTCTTTAAAAGGAAACGCCCATCCCTGCCTCTGTTTAGACTATCAGACCCACCCTGTCTGTTTGCTGAGAGGAAGCAGCTTTTAAATCATGTAAGTAAACCAATTTTAAACTACACATATGTTTTTACCTGGTTTAATCTACACCTAGGTACATAACTGTGCCAATGTTTTACTCTACTTCCCTGCTTTCTCTGCATATTGCCAGCTAAATGCCTCCTTTTGTCACTATATATATATATATATATATATATATATAAATATATATACATGCGCAAAATAAAAAGGCAGGGGTTGTCAGTGCTAATTATTGTTATCTACTATTTATATGGAACCACAAAGGGTTCACTGTGCTGTACATAGAACATGGACAAAACAAAGACGGCATACAGGGCAGTACAAAAACTAGGTGCAAAACAACTCAGCTGAGAACAGGTGCATAGGGCAAAGAGATATAAGTGAAGTTTAGAATACTTTGAAGCTATGAAAGGGAAGAAAGGGAAAGGGAAGGTGAAAAGGGAAAAAAGGTGAGGTGAAGAGTGAACAAAAACAAGTTTAGCCTGTGCCCAGCAGTGAGGGTGGAATAACAGGATCAGAACAGTGATGGAGATATGAAGGCAAGGGAGAAGAGCAGAACCAAGTCAGAGACCAAAAGTGAAGGTGGATAAGTTTAACTGGGGAGCCGAAGGCAGAGGTAACAGGAAGAGGACACGAAGATTAGAGGGGCCTGCTCGTTGTACCTTACAATCTAAAGGGAAGGGCAGACTGAAAGGAAACACAAAGTGGGGGGTAAGGGTGAGGGAATTAGTCTGAAAGAATAGATGAACAAGAGTGTAGAAAGAATGACATATATTATGATAGTGAAGAAGAATCATGAAAAGGGGAGAAGGAAAAGTTAGCTGAAGAGTAGGCTTTCCTGAACAGGTAGGTTTTAAGGGATCTATTGAAGATTTCCAGGCTAGGGGATAGCCATATAGAATGAAGGAGATCATTCCAGAGAAGGGGGCAGCATGGGAGAAATCTAGAATGCAGCAGTGAGACATGGTAACCAGATGGGAGGTAAGATGGCGGTCTTAGGGTGACCATAGAGGACAGGAAGAAGTATGAATAGAGATTAGGTTGGAGACAAAAGGAGCAGAGGTGTTAGAGAGGACTTTCAAGGTCAGGGTGAGGTGCTTGAAGAGGATTCTGCAATGGAGGGGGAACTAATACAGTGCTTGACAGAGAGGGGAGGCAGACTGGCGGGAGAGGAAGATTAGACGGGCTGCAGCTTTCAATATGGACTGAAGAGGATTGAGGCGGCTGCAGGGTAGGTCATTAGGGAGGAGGTTGCAGTAACTAAGATGTGAGATGGTCAGAGAATGGATGAGAGTTTTGGTGGCATCCGATGGGGTCTGATGCATGCTATATTGCGGAGATGAAAAAGACAGGATAATGTGAGATAAAGGATGTGGGGGGTAAAGGAGAGGTGGGAGTCAAGAATGACATCAAACTTGGGGAAAAGAGGAGATGTTGGTATTGTAATTAGTGAAGGAAATGGTGGGAGGGTTAGATAGTCTTAAAGGAAGGAAGACTATGAGTTCATATTTGGCCATGTTAATTTTAAGGAAATGATGGGATATATAGAAGGAGATGGCAGAGAGGCAACATGTCATCCTAATGAGGAGGGAAGGGGAGAGATCAGGAGATCAGAGGTGGATTTGGTAGTCATCGGTATAGCGGTGATATTGGAGGCCAAAGGAATTGATAAATTCACCCAGTGAAAAGGCTTACAAGAAAATAAGCAGAGGGCCAAGGATGGAGCCCTGAGGGACTCCTACAGGTAGTGGAGAAGATGGGGAGGAGGATCTCGAGGTTGAAACAGAGAGAGAGCGGTTAGAAAGATAAGGGGTGAACCATTAAAGGACAGTGTCAGAAAGGCCAAATATGCAGTCTTGTCCACCTCCTTGTTCCCTTTTTCCATTTCTATCTTTCTTCCCTCCTACACAGATACTATCTGTTTTCTTTTACTTCCCATAGCTCAGTATTGATGTTTTTTAGTCTTTATGTTTTTCATAGCTCCAGTGACCCTTGCTAGAGGACCTGAGGTGGCTCTTCTTTAACCTACCTATGGTTTAAGTCTCATAACCTACCATATTACTTCCATATTACTTTATTTCTTTTTGTCACGAACGCCCAGCCTGTTCCTGATACAGCAATCTGAACAGCTGGCCATAACTGTCGCCACCTTAGTCACTTAGCAATGAATACACTTTTTCTGCCACCATGAAGGATTTATTATGGTACACTTACGTTCACCAGAACCACTTATTAAAGTTTTACACTCAAATCACATACATATGTAACATGAGCCTCCCTGGGCTTCGTAAGTTCACAAAGAATCACGGAGAAATATGCTAGATTAAATATGTTTAATCTGAAAAATATTTCCAAGGCTTATTTACAAAAATTAATAACAAGACATACAAAATGTTGCACAAATGAGTTTCAGAAAATAAAATAGGATATAAAATCAGAGTACTACTTACGAGGTAGACTTGCTGTGTGTGAGGGAACACAATTGAAAAGGATATGACATTTCAGTCTTGATAGACCCCTCATGAAATACACAATCTGATGTCCAAGATAGAAGATTTAAAACCATTTCTTGCTGGCTCTTCACCCCCCACCTTAGGAATTTAGCTATCAATATAGACAGATTGATCTCCCAAATGTCACAGGGCTTTTGAAGTGAGCTGAGATCGGAATGTCCACAGGACCTTGAAGTCTCACCTCTGCTCGTCGTTCGGCTTGGCTTGGCTTTGTCTAACTCCTCTGCATACACAAACTACTCAGATTTATCTGGGCCTGGCTACTTTCACAAGACCATTGATACTTGCCTAGGTCAGACTCAGGTCAGTTAACAAAATACACTTTGAAAGGTTACATAAAATATTCACAGTGTTATACATAAATTCAACAGAAAATAGCAAGCATTCATTAGAGATACTACATTTCGTCACATTTTTGAAGTGCTTGACTCTCATTATGATTATGAGGGTAGGTATCTGATCTTAGTGGGGAAACTGTATAACACCTGTGTACATTAGTGAACCTTTAAGCCCTAAACCGAAACCAGCGTCACTTTTTTCCTCTTTATAATGCTTGCTCTCTCAAGTTTGTAAAGGGGCAGTGATTATGGTGGGTGACTTTAATGTGGTTGTAGATGAGGCTATTGACAGCTGCTGGCGGAAAGGAGCAGCTCTAAGTCCTAACAAACTAAAGCATTGGCAACTCTTTACACACACCACCTTCTTATTGATTCCGGTAGATTAGGGAACCCACTTCTGGGGACTACTCATTTTACTCCCTGGTCAATAGCACATATTCGTAGGATAGAGATGATCCTCCTCAGTCACAATCTGACCATTAAGCTCCAAGGAGCCCATATTCATCTGATAGTGTGGTCCAATCACTCTTCTATATCTACTGACCTTTCTGACTTTGGTTTCCACCTCAGCCCCTATAAATGGAGACCTAATGATTCACCCAAAAGTTACAGGATTTTTTGGAGGATTTTTTTCTCCTCAATGATAACATCCCCAATGACTTTCTTGGAGGCTCATAAGACAGTTATATGGGGGTACCTTGTCAGAATGACCGCACAACACAAGAAACAATGAGCTTCTATATGCTTATCATTGGCTATCCAACTCCTGAACTTGAAGCGTCAACACAAGTTGTCCCCCAACGTGTCTACCCTAGCCAAACTCCTTAAAGTAAGATTGGATCTGAATCTCCTGTCATTGCCACCTCTTTAACAGCTAATGAGTGAATATGGCTCCCTCTTGGGATATAAAACTAATTTCTCTAAGTCTGAGGCCATATTGTGAATGAGTTGGAATCTGTCGGTTTTCTATAAGATTCTATATTCGAAACGCGTCGGCAAGGAGGAGGTGACGTCAGTGAAAATTGAGAAGGAACTCCTTTTCATCCAGCGGTAGCGGGACTTGTGGTTGAAACAGCCGGCGGTCCGGTAATCGGACATTTGACATCTAAAACTACATGCCTGCTATTTCCTGAGTGGGGGTAAGAGTCCACCCTTCTCAAGCGGTCCTGATTTTAAGTTTTACCCGTTGCATTGTGGCTGATGCCGATTGTTTTAAATAATAAATGTATGTACGTTTTTACACATGGGAACGTATATTTTGTCTTTTATATTGCATCGGAGTATATTTCGATTTTAAAGGAGTGGAATTGGACCTATTTCTGACACTGCAGATGAATCGTGCATTTGCTTTTATGTAAGTGTTTATCCTTAAAGGAAAACAGAGCATTTTTTTTCACGTGGTGCTGCATGCTATATATTATCTCACTGGCTAATAGGGGATTCATAGAATTTACCAGTTAGTTGCCAGATATAAGTGATACTGAGATATTTCTCTGGATGTTTTTTTACATGGAACCTACACCAATGGATTTTGGAGAATATCAGGATGGATCATCTAAGCATGAAAATTTAATTGTTTGAAGTGTACACTTTATGGGACTGTGATTTTGATTATTTTTCAACATTTTGATATCTATTGTCAAAGTAAAATTTACTGAAACTAACAGAAATACATATGAATTCACATATAATACTAATATATATAGAACCAATGTATTATAAAGGCCTGTAGAATTACTCAGGACCTGTACTTTTAAGAAGATGAACTTTATCCTAGTGTTAGCAGAAAAACAAGTTATGTGATATTACTAATGAGACACAGGTTTTTAGTAATTTTCCATTGTTGCACACTTCAGGAGAAAAACAGATTATATCATGGTCATATGATTTGTATTGAGCAACCATCTCCGGATATGTCCATATGCTGACCATCCAATAGAACATGTTATTTTAATGATAAAGTGCCAGTAGTGATGTAAACTGGGAAGGTGTGTTTTAATGTAAGAAGGAGTTTCATTATCCTATAAAAGAATACGTTGAACAGATATAGGGGGTCAATTGGCATTTTTGAGACCCTGGATGTACTGCTTCATCCAGTATGGCTGTATCTATGTATTATATCTTTTTAATAAATTATAGAAATATTATATTTTGGAAACCTGCTCATCTCATTTATTATTTAAAGAGACGGAAAGAAAATAATTTAGACACTATATATGTTTGTATGTTTGTTGTATACACCCATAGCGCCATCTAATTCCTTTTGTATTGTATGGTGGTATCTTATGTCACAAAAAAAAGGGGATTTTTTGTTTAAGGAATAAGAGGCAGCTTGTGGTTTTATGCGCAGGTGCTTCCCTATATCACATTGTTTCTTGTTACATATTCCCTCTTTCTTAAAGGTCCACATACAAACATCTTTTGGTTTGAAGTGGCAGAAGCATAAGATAAAATACCTTGAGATATACAGTACATTACCTCCCCATATGATCAGTTGTATCAAGAGATTTTCCCTTGACTGTTTGCTACAGTTAAACAAGATCGCAAGGTTTGACAGGGCTATATCATCTTGTGGCTGGGGAGGATCATCGATATTAAGATGAACCTGATCCCTAAATTTATTTATTTTTTACAGACCCTCCCAGTTATGGTTCACAACTCAATAGTTTAGAAAGTACAATCCTTTTTCTTGAACTTTGTCTGGCATGGTAAACCTGCTAGAATTTCCATGGCTGTTATTAAGAAACCCTGGATTTGTTGGGACAGAGGCTTTCTGGATGTTACGTTTTATTATCTAGCATCAGTTGGCAATCACTTATATTTCCTACAATACTATTGCCTGGGTTGATTTGGAAACACATTATACAGGAGTCCATTTCTTGGCTTCACTCTGGGACCTTTCAAGTGCCGACCGACCCACCATAGCCATTTCTCTCCCAACCCTTAAATTTTGCTTATCTCTCTGGCATTATTGCAGGTCCACATACAAGCTGTCCTCCTTAATTTCCCCTTTGGTACCATTGTGGAATAACCCCTCATTTCAAAATGTGGATCTGAGCTGGGATCAGGGTGATTTATGATCTGGATATTAATGACGCCTGGGCTTTCATGTCAGATATACAACAAAAATTTGATCCCTTCTGTCCCCTCTTTGAATTTTTTCTAGGTTCATCATTTCTTTATGTCTCTACCCTGAACAATACTCTTTATAATCTGAGTGGCTATATTTGAAATTGCAGCTCACTAAGGGTTTGATTTCCTCATGTGCAAATGGGTGATTGAGCATACTTTTGACTCTCATGGAGGAGTCCTGCTGGTAGGGGAGTGGGACTAGCTCTATTTCCACACAAATCAAACAAAGCAAGCAAATTGTGTTATAGGTGGTATTATACACTCCGAGCTGCTAGCGGAATTGTGAACAGATTGGTATGCTTCTCCACATTTGGTGGATATGTTCAAGCGTAGTCCACTACTTTCGGTTATTAATTCTGTCTCTTAGTGCTCATTGTCTAAAGACCCCTGGACCTTCCTTCACTCTCACCCTCTGTCTGATGAGAATGCTCCTTCTAATATGTTGATCTCCCATTTTCTCGCTGCCGCTAAATCACTAATAGCCAACTACTGCAAAAAAGCTAATCCCCCTTCCGTGTTGGCCCTAAAGAACTGTGTCTGGTATATCGAAATCATGATAGTATCATTTACAATATCCATGCCAAGCCACACAAATTTGACCTTGTTTGGGCTCCCTGGTACCTTTGGGAAAGCCATAGTTGCTTGCCTAACTCTGCCCTCTCACAGCCTAGGTCATGAGCCGCCTCTGGATACTCTGAGCTGAGTGCTGTGTTTCCCAGGACTGTGCTGTGAGATTGATTGTTTTTGTTTCTATTATGGGCCACATATACTTGTTTACCCATGTTTGATGTTTGATTTCCTGCGAGATTTGAACTTGCTACTTTCCCCTCTTCCCCCTTAACCCCATTTTTCTCCTCCCCCTCTCCTGCTGTCTCTTGTCCCTCTTTCCCAATTGTAAAAAGCAAAATCTGAAGGAAACGATTTGTGTATTGATTATGTTCTATTTGTTGTATCAACTTTCACCTCTTTCCTTATTAAATAGAGTGTTTTGGGCTAGCTTCCCCTCCTAGCCAACAGGGCAGCTGGGACAGTCTAGTGTTCAGTGCATCTGTAGTAGGTAAATCTTGCAATGTTATGTCCAGCCTTTACATTCTCTAGTATCAATTATATATTAATGACATGCACATTTATTTTAATTGCACTCTCTCCTCAAACAGACGCTACAATCCCTAGGTCTTCAAGACACTGTCCTATCCTGGTTCTCATCCTATCTATCTAATCGCTCTTTCAGTGTTAATTTCTCTGGAACAACCTCCACTCCACTTCCTTTATCAGTTTGAGTACCATAAGGCTCAGTCCTAGGTCTTCTGCTATTCTCTATCTACACCACTTCTCTAGGAAAACTAATAAGCTTCTTTGGATTTCAGAATCATCTCTATGTGGATGATACACAAATTTATCTATCCTCTCCTGATCTCTCACCATCTGTGTTGTCTAGCGTTACTGACTGTCTTTCTGCCATTTCATCTGGGATATCCTCTCGCCAACTGAAACTCAATCTTTAAAAAACAGAATTAATAATATTCTCACCCAACAATAGAAGCTTACTGCCTGACATTTATATTTCTGTTGACAACATGACCATAAATCCCACCCCACAAGCTCGCTGCCTAGGTGTAATCCTTGACTTGCAACTATCCTTTGTTCCCCGCATCATATTTACATCATGCTTCATACATCTAAAAAACATTCCCAGAATATGTACATATCTCACACAAGACACTGCAAAAACTTTAATTCATGCACTCATCATCTCCTCCATCGACTATTGTAACTCCCTCCCTACTGGTCTGCCCAAAATCAGACTCGAGCCCCTTTAATCTATTTTGCACGCAGTCTCTACATTGTTTGCCTGTTTTTCAACTAATCCAATATAAAATTATTCTACTAACAATTCATCAACAAAATTACACCAACGTACATCTCCGCATTTGTCTCAAAATATCTCCCAACTCAACACCTCCGTTCTGCACAAGATCTGCTTCTCTCGTCACTTCCTCCCATTCTCGGTTACAGGACGTTTGTTGGGCTGCACCCACTTTATGGAATTTCCTCACTTACACGACAAGACTTTTCTCTAGTCATCAAACCTTCAAGCATTCTCTGAAAACCCACCTCTTCAGACAAGCTTATAATATTCCTCTGTCACACTCCTAATCTCCCTAGGTCACCCTATTACCACCCTCTACACAACTAACACAAGACAACAACCTCTGACCAACATAGTTGTGTGACTGAGCATACAGCCCACCAAACCTTTGCATTCTAGCTGGACAAATATTCAATATGATGAAGCACTTACCCTTTTGTATCAAACAATTGTCCCATAGATTGTAGGCTTGAAAACAGGGCCTACTTACCTCTACGTCTGTATTGCCCAGTATTGTTGTTGTATTACTGTTTGTTCCCAATTGTAAAGTGCTACGGAATCTGCTGGCGCTATATAAATAAATGTAGATGATAATTGCAAGTAAACAAATTCTGTAGTACTCAATAAAGGATAACGTAAAGAAGTTAAAACGTAAAAAAAAAAGCACACACCACAGTTCAACATGATGATTTTTTTTTATTATAACGGACAATAATAGTATAATAAACCTGTAGTATAGATATTTGGCGTCAATAGAAAGTTAGGAAACGGAGTAAAATTTAAGAGGTATATTTATGTCTTAAAATAATTGAATGAAAGCAGCAAATGAAACAATATTAAAAAAAAATATTATTATTATTATAGATTTGTAAGGCGCCAAAGTTCTCCACAGCGCCGTACAGTAGGGAAAACAGTACATACATAAAACAGGGACATACAAGGTAGACAAAATAAATGCAGACATGAAAGAAAGGGTATGGAATACCCTTCTTATTAGAGAGCTTGCAATTGGAAAATGGCACAGCTAAAACAAGAGGAGAAAATTTGGTTCAAAGTGGATATTGAGACAGTTGTGAGGGTGCGTTAGTGTGAATAGTGGTATTGGGGATAAGGTCACCTCTAAAAAAAGAGATGGGTTTTCAAAGAGCTTCTAAAGATTTGAAGGCTGTGGGGAAGTCTGATTGAGCGTGGTAGGGAATTCCAAAAGTGGGTAGCAGCACGGGAGAAGTCTTGTAGTTAGAGGTGGTTACCAAAGATGAGACAAGGCGAAGGTCAGAAGTAGATCTAAGAGGGTGGGTAGGAGAGTATTTTGATATGAGATTTGAGATGTATGCAGTGGTAGTATTGTTGAGGGCTTTGTAGGTAATGGTGAGTACTTTGAATTTGATTCTGGTAGACAAAGGGAGCCAGTGTAGGGATTTGAAAAGTTTTTGCCTGATATTTTTTTCTTACATAATTCCTATAAATTTAAAGGACATTTATACAAATATGCTACTAATAGACAGCTCAATTTTCCTCCAATATAACAATATCAATTTTACATTTATAGTTTAAAACTATTAAAAAGAATTTTTGGGAAAAAGGTTTTCTCAACAAATCAATTTAGTGAAACAGAAAGTAAAAAGATTGGTGTAGTCTGAAAAGGATTAAAACCCTTTGACCTTAAAGCAGGGGATCATCCAAAAAGTTTCAAATGCTGCACTGTACTATGTTTAATGGCATGCTTTATTCAGTATGTGCTCATTCTATAATTTCTACAAATAAATGACATTCTTATTTTGAGGTTTTAGCTACATATAACAAGATAACTATATGATTGAAGGGATGTACAATTTAAAACTATTACATCTATTGACAAAATAATGGGTTACCCACTTGATAACTGAAAATCTGGTTCAAGGCAGTAAGGTGTTTTAAGGGCAACTTGGGTTCCTAAATGAGATATATTAATCACTGGCTGACAAATATTGATTTCAGATAATTATAGCATTACACTGCTGTTATTAGCTTTATTTCTACTCCAACAGCAGTTTAAGTAAATGTCTTTCTTGTGAGAAACACATTCATATCTCTGTGAAAGGAAATGCATAAGCTAATATATAAAATAAACATTTATCATGTAAAACATGGCAATATGTCTGTAAATAAAGATTTTATTTTTCATTCCTGCAATAGGTACTGCATTTTTAGTGACAGAGAGAGTATTGCTACCCCAACATCAAGAGAGGTTAAATATCCCAAACAGGACAATACCCCAATGAATTAACACTTTTAAGGAAAATATTTTTTTTAGGGTAGAATGTAAAAGGGGGACAAAATCTAAGGAGGATGATTTTGATGAACATCTTAACTTATACACTTTAACTTAAAACTTATATGAACACTATAAATCTTCTTGGAAATAAATGTATCTATTAACAACAGGTAATTAATGCTATCTTAGTGCTCAATAATAACTTTAATAACTTAAAAATCGATTTTGCTACTAGCAGTCTGGTTTATTTTTAAGTTTTGTTATGTTAGTTTAATACTATCAGTCCTTTCCGATGAATAAATTAATTCAATAAACTTTCTATTCAATTTAAACTCATTTGGCCTTGCGGCTTCATTTGACCTTGCTCCTGTTTACTCCCTGGCATATTGTGGATATTCTGACTTCTGACCCCTGGCTTGCTTGACCCTCCTTTTGACTGATTCTCCCATGGATCTTCCGATGACCCCTAGCTAAACCTTGCAACCTGAATTTAAACTTCACAATTTGTGCCTGATATCCAGTGTCTTCTGCTTCATCTGCTAAACCTAGTAATCCTGGTCATCCTTCTACCCTGAGCTGCAATTCAACTTTAATGTTTAGGAGTCTGCATTTTTCCATTATACCTGCTATTCCTGCTATCTCAAACCTGCTACTTCTATGAACTATGCTTACCTTGAACCATTGACCATTCACTTAGATGTTTCCTGTGTAAACCATGCTGTTAATAAAGTCACTCTGTTTCACTACCACAACTCTCCATTATTATTATTATTATTATTAATTTTTATTTATAGGGCGCCACAAAGTATCCGTAGCGCCGTACAAGGACAAACAATGGCACAGTACAAGGTGAAACAGTACAGTACAAGTAACAGTAAGCACTATAACTCTGGGGGCTCAGGCACAGCATGAAAGAGAGGGAGGGAGGGGAAAAGTGAGTATAGGCAGGTAACTATGGCCCAAGAGGGTGGGCACAGATGACAGGTTGAGAGTCACTGAGGGGAGTGGAGAGAAGCGAGAGGAGACAGAGGGCAGAGGGACCGAGAGGAGGTGAGCAGAGTAGCTGGAGAGCACAGTTAAAAGTGATGGAAACAGGAGGTAGGAGAGCCCTGCTCAAAGGAGCGAACAATCTAAAGGGAGGGGAAGACAGACAGACACATGGATGAGATGGAGAGATAGGAGAAACGGAGATGGAGTCGAGGAAGGGGGAGAAGGGAAGAAGGGATGAGAGGAATACTAGGAATCCTGACAGCTACATTCTCTCCCCCCTTAATACTATACCATAACTTTTATACTATACTAATCCATCTCTTTTTATCTTTATTCTATTCTTTTGCCTAATGTTAGAATATTGGTTATATTTATTTCATTTATCCCACTCTCATCTATTTAACTCTCTTATAAATATTCAGAGTAAATTCCCTCTACTGTGCTTTTTTCTTTCTTGCTCATATCGCTCTGAACTGCACCTCTCCCCCTTGTTTTCTGTTATAACCCACTCACTCTTCTTTTCCTCAACTCCCTCTTTTTATATCCCACTTACTATGTTTTTCTTGTCCTCTGCTTACTCAGTCCTATTTGGAACCTCTAGTTATATTTCTTTATTTATTTCTTCATTTATTTTAAATTTTAATCTATCTTTTGTTAGCCAAAATGTATGATATGCAGAGGATCCAAACACAGTCTTACTAATTCTTGATATCCATACTACTGAAGCATGAGCCTATGATTGGCTGTCATGCAGTTACTAAGGCAACAAAAACACAATCAGCAATTTAAACCACAGCAGCTTCATTAAAATAATACATCTTCATTGTTATTCAAATATAGCTCTCAATGTCAATCCCAGTAATGTTCTTTCTCTATAAAACGCTCTTAGCTTTGCATTGAAAATTTTCATAGCTCCAAGGAGATTTCCTAAATCTACCATAATACATCACGTAGCTTTGCCTATATTAGGCTCCAAATTAAATATTTGGTGCCTGAATACCCCAAAGCACCATACAGAAGCATGACTGCCACCCCCTTATGATATTATTTCAAGGAAACAATGAGTGAGGTCTAGTTCCCACCACTGACCTGTGGGCTCTCCCAGGTCAGAAGATCACATAACTGGAATTCCACCCCTCCAGTGATACGCTACAGAACCAAGGCTCTATCTCTGTTCTTGAATATTTCTGTTTGTAATCCTCATTGATTGCCTAGATCGAACTATATAAAATTAGACCACCTGCTGGTCAAATACAACTCCCGACCAGAGAGAGTTTTACATCCCAAAACTCAGGTTAAGTTAAATGCAGATTTCATTCTTGTGGTATAATATACTTTTTTACATCTGAGCATGTGCACAAACCACTCATTTCAGAATGTGCTTTTCCAGAAGTAAAAAAAAGCAAATTATATGCCATGAACAGAATTTGCTTTCGACTTAATGTAAGCCCCTCAGTGTGTAATTTTTAGTACTTAGCAGAAAAGTTGCACACCTGTTTACTGGGACATTCATATAATTTCTTACACCCTACGATTACCCTTAGATTTGTAAATTATAGCAAAGGGATGTTTTTTAAACAACACCCAAACAAAACTTAATAGGCTGAATGAATAGCTGCTATAAAACATTAGGCAATATTTTGAAACAATAGAAAATAACTAACCCTGTTCTTGTTGAAAACCATATAATTTGGGGTACCATCTGCATGGCAAAATAAGTGGCTAATGCAGATACAAAACAAAAACACAGTTGCCAATGCTTATCCTTATTTGTTCTAAAGGTTCCCTCAGGTGTCCATCAATTTGATCACCACCCTCTTTCAAGATATCAATTCAACATTTCAAGTAGAGAAGTGGCAAGCGGTTAATGAATTCTGATCAGAAGTAGTAGAAATAGGCAACAAAACAAATGCCTTAGAAACCATTAATCTCTACAAGTCACAAGCAGCCATGGACAATGATATGGAGGCTTTCTGCTTGAAAATTTATTGGAAAGCTGAGAAATGTAAAGATCTTGAAAACAGAGCTAAAAGTATTATTAGAATCAAAGATGAGCCATTGAAAATGTTTGTATAGCTACATACTTACTCTCTACAAAACTATTTTCCCTGAAGCCTCTAATGAAGACATGGATAGAACCCACTGTGCTCTATGACTATGGGCCAGTCCTGTTCAAGTCCTGCAAGAGAATTCTCTATATGCAGTGTGTCTAAATAAAGGAGAAAAGAATGCCAACATTAAGACCTTCAACTTCCATTAAGTTGAAGAGCACCAAAGGTCGCTTATTCAATGATTTCACTCCAGTTTCTTTTATGAAAAAAGCCCTTTAATATGTGACCAAGACCTTCAAAGATCAAGGATACAAATATAGATGGTGTTGTCTTTTAAGATTACAAGTTTTCACAGACCCCTATTGGTTAAAAAAAACAGAGAAAGGAGTCTTCATCCTTGAAAAATTTGGTATTAAAAGTATTCCTTCAGCCTCCCCTCACTCTACTACCACACTAAGTCGTAAAGCAAAGAGGATCCCTTCCCCAGAGTCTAACATTAGATATAAAATACAAGTAATTTAATATTTTTTCAATAAACAATTGTGCTTTAAGTCTCTCTCTTTTTGTCCCCCTAACTAGAGACAAATCACTGTTTGGTACTCACATATAGTGGAATACTGGTGTAACACCCTCAGTGGAACTTCACATTGTTTTTGTGTTAAAAGGGATTTTTTCTTCCCAATGAGACATGTGGGTTAAATGCTTTACGTTTTACTACTATATAGGCACACATACATCTTCTTCTCAGTTAATTTGTTTAGTTGTATGCATGTATGATGCCACATTCTTGTCCTATGTTTGTTTCTACCCTTATCTATATTCCACAGGTCCTATACCTCTGCTCTTTCACATCAAAACTTCTGTGTCAAGTTCTCTTAAGATATTGTTATCTGGTTATGGAAGCTCTGGTCCAGGTAAGTCCAATACCTCTACTTCTCATCTAATGCCTCTGAAACTCCTATCAGTGAATGTTAACAGTTCAACTTGCCCAAGAAACATTCCATTTTTTTCACAGCTTTAAAGAGTGGTCATTATGATATGTTGAATCTCCAAGAGACCAACATTATTTCAACACATTCTTCACTCAGTCAGTGTGGTCATTACAATATTGTTCACTTAAGGGCAAATTCTTTCTTTCAAACCTAGTTTCCTCCACTACCTGTAAACATAAAGGAGTTGCAATACCCATCAACCATAAAATGTTTAAGTTTCCCGCTCATTCTCTGACCTTGATGGAAGTTTCATTATTGTAGTGGGCCGCCTGGGTGCTCTCATAATAATTTTGGTCTCCTGTAATGCCCCATACACAGAACAGCACTTTTTGTCCAACCTATTCAATCACATTGATGAACATGCAAAGGAGCACATTTTTATTGGAGGGGGCATTAACATAGTTCTTTACCCAAAATTAGGTAGATCACAACCCAATAGATGTTCTTCAGGGGATATGAGTATAGGAGAAATGTATGAGTATAGGGAGTATGAGTATAGGAGAAATGTAGAATTTTTTCCACTACTCTTAAAGAACATTGAACATTCCTTTGTTGACACCTAGGGGTATATTTACTAAGCTGTGGGTTTGAAAAAGTGGAGATGTTGCCTACAGTAACCAATCAGATTCTAGTTATCATTTATTTACTACATTCTACAAAATGACAGGCAGAATCTGATTGGTTGCTATAGCCAACATCTCCACTATTTCAAACCCGCAGTTTAGTAAATCTAGCCCCTAGTGACTAGTTAATGATGAAGCTAAAGACTGCATCCTTTATTTCCCCCCCGCCCCTCTAATATTTACTCATGGATAGATTTCCTTTTTTGAATGCTCTGTTTTCTTCAAGGGCGCAGTGAGCAGATATTGTGCTATTTTCCTGGACAGACAATGCTGCTAACCTAATTATCATTGACATTTTCCACTTACCTGCCAGACAATTCTCCTCGAGGTTAGATAACAAGGATGAGCTCTTTACTGGGACTACAGCCCTTTATCATGAACCAAGAGCCTCTATTCTGGTGACTGCCTCATATTCTGCTCATTTTAGTACTTTGAATGCAAATGACAGCTATAGGCATGTTTCAATGCAATGGGACCCTTAAAGCAGAATGTGGACCTCTGCAGAAAAAGATTCCTAGACATAAGGCACTGCCTTAAGAAGAAACTGTCAGAGAAATAAAGGGCTGCTGCAGCCACAGACAATGGGACGGAAATGGAATATACGACATGTGAACAGAATTTTGACACTGGAGAACATAGAGGGCATGAACGTGCATAACAGACCTTCAGCACAGCAATGTGTTTGTGAGTATAGCTATGATTTTCCCCATAACTGTATATTTTTTGTTTTTTTTTATATTACCATAATAATGCGTGTTAAATGTGTCCATATCAATGCAAACAGCTGGACAAAAGTAAATAGTGGAAATGCCATGTGCATGACATGTTTTTACTTCAAAACATAAATACAGCTAACAATCTTCAGAAGTTAATATATCTATTGTTCCATGGTTCAATTAACAGATTTATCACAAAGACAAAGGCTACCACATTCAATACAGCAACCCTTAGGTGAGGAGATAACAGGTAAGTTCACCTAAAAAAAGGAGAAAAATTGCTATGTCAATACTGTTATTGTACTAAGTTGATTTGCAACAAAAAGTTAAAAAGTGGTCAAATCAGAAATCTTTATATATATTGAGGTCCACAAATACATACACATATGTTTTAATTTACAAAAACATCTAACCAATATGACAGCCACACTGTAGAGCAAGAACCTCTTGACACGTTTGTTGATGTACCTGCAGAGGGAGAAAGACACTATCACAATTGTAGATTTTGTGGCCATTGGCTCTACCCCTCCTGCACCAGCTGTAAGTCAACCATATGAGCAGCCTGAACATGACGCAATTCCTCTCCCACCAAATGACTCTCCAATTGAGATAGCATCTACTGTGGGTAATTTTAGGTGCACTCAAACCCAATTTATGCAGCATACAAATCAGCAGATGAGGCAAATTTATCATCAGAAACCTCAATATTCACACCAATGCTCACAATCATTTAACATATCCCATGGAGAACAAAATATAGCAATTTAGTACACATGACAGGCATTAAATGCTTTAACAGGGTCAATGAGGAAGCTTAACTCCAATGTTATATATGCTGCTTCGCAATTACACCACAATGTGATTTTGTCTCCAGTTCACCTTAAAGTAGTCTAATGCCCTCCAATATTGCAGTCAACCGATGCTGAAAAGGCTTTTGATTGGGTTGACTAGGATTTCGTGTTGGGCATGCAGGGACACCTGGGATATGACCCAGTGAGTCTTCATAGGATCATTGTATTATACAACCCAACTGCCAATATCAAGATTAAAAGGTATTTGTCTTGGGGTAGCCAAATAATTGGATGAAGTCGTTTCAAATTAATAACCATCAATCTAATTGACTTTATCAGAAAATATGCGAATAGCACGCTAAGGCGTGGAAGTGCGTATTTATCAATAACAAGTGCGAACACTCCTGCATACACGTACACTCACACATTTTTTTGTAATTAGTTCACCTTCATAAGGTTCCAACACACAGTCTTTTATAATCGAATGTAATAGATTTAATAGTTTAATATAATAATGTTAAAACCACTTTGCTGATATCTAAGGTTCAGGATATAGGAAATATATCATGTTAGTGTTATTTTAATCCACTTTTTACCACCAGACATCTGCTACAATTGGCTAAGCGATTGCATCTTGCGTATGAAAGTTATGGATGATAGAGGAATAATGATCAGAATGATATTGTGTGTGTAATGCAAATAGACCAGTTTAAGCTAGCTTTTCGTCAGAAAGACACATATACAGCTATTGGAGGGTTGACCCCCACCCTTGGAGGGCATTGTTTAAACCAACCTATGACCTGCATTACACTGGACTGTCCTGAATCCTGAACATATGGAAACATGCCAAGAAATAACTACTGTTTTTTTATGTATCACAAACTGTATATAAAACAGGCTCTGAGTCCACTATACAGTCTACTTGACCACAGACTTCAGGATTGAATGACTGTATGCTGGATCCAGAGCGCTTGCGTATGTATCGGCTTGTCTTATTGAATTGTTATTCATTGCATCTTGCTATTAAATTTCTTTGTGCGTTGGAACCACACCAATTGCAGCGGACAATGATCTTAGAGACTGGCACACTTAATGCTTTTTCTGGAAAGGGAGAAGCAACATTATTAAAATGAATCTACTCCCGAGAGTTTTTTATCTTTGACACACTCTCCCTATACACATTCCCAACAAATGGTTCATTGACATATATCGGGCAATACGTGTTTTTGCTTGGATGGGTAGGAAACCACATTTTATGCATGACATTCTCTATAGACACAAACATCTAGGTGGACTGCAACTGCCTCACTTTACCATGTATTATGATGCAGTAATACCGAATCAAATAATGAACAGGATAACTGGTGGTTACGTTAAGCAATAAGTAGCAATAGAAGAATCCAAGCCTAAAGCACATTCCTTGTTTTCCCTGTGGTTATCTACGCTTCCTACACTACTCCATCCAACAGTGTCTTCTATGCTCCAACAGTGTTTTCCACATGATGAACCAGATTTCCAGCATTGGAACACATATCTTCCCTGACTTTCCCTCTTATTCCACTGTTTGCTAACCCAGTTTGATCCCCGGGAGTTATGGCAACAGCGTTTGGACATTGGGGATTCTCCGTGTCAGCCATGGTGGGAGTGACAGGTGTCCTTCCATTCGATGACATTCAGACTAAATTAAAATTATCCAAATCTGGAGTGCCTACAGCTGAGGCACTTCATAATGACACTAGATATGTGCAAGATGGCAGGAAGGAAAAATACTTTGTTCAAAACACTATTTAGCACCATAAACATAATATTTTGACTATTTACAAACTTTTAATTGAATATATCTGTAGCTCATTGCCAAAATTCACTACAGATTGGGAACGGGATCTAGGAAATTTAGTTGCAGAACAAAAATTGCAGGAAATCTTTTGAATTACACAGACAAGGTCTATCAGTAATTGAGACTCAATATTAAGTTTTGTCGAGGTGGTCCAGGTGTCCCAGTCTTCTGGCCAAAATGTATCCCGGAGCAACCAACACTAGTTGAAGATGTAATTCGACACCCCTGAACATTTGGAGGGAATGTTCTAAAATACGACCCTTTCTTGGATGAAGTGATAAATATCTCTAAATAAATCACAGGAACTTAAGATACAGATGATTGACCAAGATTATGATTACGTAATGTAAACAACAAGCCCATCACTCAATAGAAGTAATCCTTACCCAAACACCTTCACACGAAGCCACGAAGGCTGTGGTACTGATCCACTGGATTATTACATGACTATGGATGTCTTGAGTTTATCATCCAAAAATAAATTTCAAGAGTATTATGCTATATGGAATTTGAGTTCAAATCAAGTTTGGCTTTCTAAACAATAAAACCCGAAAGACCTATGTCTGTCCACCTACACATCCAAGTCATATTTTCCACAGTTTTTGTGTCTTGGCAACAATCCCTGACCCCCCCACCCTTACTTTTCTTATCTCCTATCTCTCCACACCCAGCCTCCCAACCTATACAATGTATTTATGAATATATCTTTGCAATGTCTTCAACTTATGATGCAGAATGTCCAGTGTGTTGCTCCATGTTTTACTGTAATCTGCTGTAGATTATATATTTTTCCATTATATACAAAAATCGTCTTGAGTTGTAATGGGGTTTTACCGGTTTCAATAAAAGTTGAGATTGCAAAAAAAAAAAAATGCTAAGCTATTACCATGTTCATGGTAGTTAATGAGCAAATCACTTCCAACTTTTGTAGCAGTGAAGTTTCTGTAAAATAATAAACATAAAAGCCAGTTAGATAATGGAATAGGATATATCATGATATAGGAAACTCTGGTTGTAATGTATTGTATTTTATTTTTGAATCACTATATTTTTAAGTACATAAATGGCAGCATTAGTATGAAATTTAACGAGAAATATTTATTTCTTTGTGCATAACTTAACTAAACCTTACAGAATTCAGCAATTATTTTTATCACACTGAGCAAAGGTAAGGGGATATTTGGGGGGTTTTGGATCCTGCTTGAAGAAATTAATCCTATAGAAATTGCAGAAAATAATGTCTATGGAGAAATAATCAAATAACTAGCTTTGTAAGGCTTAAAAGTATGAATTTCCTCTAATATTTACTTTCAATATTTGTTATCACAAACAACAGTTGCTCTCAACTTCAATCATCTATAATCCCATAATTTTAGATTTTGATTCAAATCCATCTGTCTATAGTAAATAACAGTTTGAGATAGATATATATATATATATATATATAGATAGATATTGTGGTATAATCAGGGGAACAGGTACCATGGTACCAATCTCATGGGGGAAGATGGTGCCGAACAGCAGCAGTAAACCACACAAGTCCAGTGGTTTCAGGTTAAAAGCCACAGCTAGTTTGTTCACCAGCTTGTAAAAAAAGCAAAACATAAACAAAATCCTAGCCATCGGGCTACTAGCTAATACATTTCAGCAAGACGCTCTCTCAGGTATTGGATCTTGTGTCCAAACACACAGTCGACATATTATTGCTCACCACAGCAGGGTGTCTCAGGAGGCAACTCACCTCCTCCCCAAGTCTGAGACCCCTATTGCACATTCCTAATACATTTTAACAGGCACCTCACAGGTGCATCTCTTGATCAGTCTGTTTAGAGACTGGCAGATCAGAAGACCCGGACTGGGCCTTATGTATGGAGCCCATCCTTCTCTTTCTCCATACATAACACCATGGACCCTTACCATGTTTTGTTATCACATGAAAACACTCTGTGGGAACCTTTTCCCACACATCTACACCTTCTCCCTGGTGTTTTAACGTACATAATCCTGGAAGCCTGGGACACATACCTCTGTCATTTAGCCTCCTTCCAGTGACTCTGCCACAATATATATATTTATATATATATATATATATATATATATATATATATATATATATATATAAAAATTCAAAGAGGGACCACATAACACCTCCAGATTAATGATGATGGCTACCAGATCAAGATGGAATTGCATTCGTATTTGTAATTTCTTGAGAACAGCACTCCGTATAAAAAATGTTTTTTTTAATATTGCATCTAAAAATCAAATCCTGGTTGCTTCATTTATAGCTTAGCAACATACAAGTTGTAGAAAATTAGCAGCATAACACCATGACAAGCAGTATAACAATAATACACTCATTTTGAGATGAATGGAGCATAGTTCATGATAGTGTATGTCAGAAAGATTGTGCACAACATCTGTTTTGCTGCTCCTCCCTTAACAGCTGCACATGTGTGTCTTTTATACATATCAATAAATAAACACAATAGGCCTGAGTTATTAAAGAGAGCAAAGCATAAAAAATGTGTAACTTTTCACCTGGGAAAAACCATGTTGCATTGGAGGGGCAGGTAAATTTAAAATGTGGGGGCAGATTTATAGCTGGGTAGGACATGTCATTGATCTAAATTTCAGTGTGAAAATAAACTTGTCAAGTATTTTTTGAGCTATATGAAACAACGTCCAGTATTTAACTTATATGCAAAATAATAAACCGATTTGCACCCCTTGTATTATCTTTAATTTATAAGGCGCCACAAAGGGTCCGCAGCACCGTACATGACATATACAGAAAGCAGTGACCTATGACACCACATGATACATAAAGAACAACATATGAAGAACAAAGATATATAAATATGTATATACACACACACACACGTAACATGGTAATGCAAATAAAATAATTTCTGGGACAATAAGTGAAAGTGATGGTAGAAATCAGCAAGGAGTAGACCAAAGCTTAAAAAAACAGGGCTAGGGAAGCAAGTCAAAAGGTACAGAGGGTAATGAAATAGTAGAGGGAGCACACTAGGAAAGAGGGCCCTGCTCCTGAGAGTTTACATCCTAAAGGGAAGGGAGAGACACAAATAGGGTGGTACTAACTGGGGAAAGAGCCAGGACAAGGAAGTTAGGAGGAGGACTGATAGACTTGAATAAAGAAATGAGTCTAAAGGGCACACTTGAAGCCTTTGAGAGTAGATGCTAACCTGATGGAACGTGGAAGATCGTTCCACAGCAGGGGAGCAGCCCGGGCAAAGCCCTGAAGACGAGAGTTTGAGGAGGTGATCAGTGAAGTAGTGAGGCGGCGGTCACAGGCAGAGTGGAGGGGGCGGGTAGGAGTGTAGGTAGAGATGAGATTTGAGATGTAGGGAGGGGAAGATTGACTAAGAGCTTTAAAGGTCAGGGTGAGGAGTTAAATTTTTAACCAGACATTACATTTTAGACATAAGTATAGACTTCATACAATTTTGGATAGCAGTAAAATACATGATATGACATGCAGTGACACTTTAAACATATTCCAGTCACATTTCTGCAAGAAAACTTTTAGAATAGGTGATGCAAATCCTTTAGTTAGCATGTCTGCAAAATTTTCTCCACTTGCAATGTACTTACATTAATCAGGCTGTTGTCAACTAAGTTGGTGATAAAATGGTGTCGGATTGCTATATGTTTGGACCGTACATCATTATCGTTGACTAAACCCAACTCATGCAAGTTCTTTTGGATCCATATGGCCTCTTTTGCACCTTCCGTTAGGTCCAAATATTCCACCTCAGTTGTAGATAAGGCTACAGTCGACTGTTTCCAACATGTCCAGCTGACGGCTGCATCTGCCATCATAAACATATACCTTATATAGGACCACCTGCCATCTTCATCAGATCCCAGCCAGCAACACAGACTGCCTTAAGCTCTGAGTTTTCATGCCTTGAGAAACATAGTTTTAGTTTTCTAGTGCCTACATCCTAAAAGAAAGGGGGAGACACAAATAGTATGGTGCTAACTGGGGGAGAGAGCCGGGACGAGGGAGTTAGGAGGAGGACTGATAGACTTGAATAAAGAAGTAAGTCTTAAGGGCATGTTTGAAGTCTTTTTGAGAGTAGATGCTAACCTGATGGAATGTGGAAGACCGTTCCACTACAGGGGGAAGCAGCCCGGGCAAAGTCCTGCAGACAGGAATGGGAAGAGGTGATCAGTAAAGTAGTGAAGTGACTGTCACAGGCAGAGGAGATTGGAGATGTAGGGAGGGGAGGATTGATTAAGAGCTTTAAAGGTGAGGGTGAGGAGCTTAAATTTAATTCAGTAGGCCATGGGGAGCAAATATAATGACTGTTAGAGGGGGACGGCAGAGATAGGGCGGCGGGAGAGAAAAATGAGACTTGCAGCAGCATTGAGGATAGATTTAAGAGGGTCAAGGTGAGAATCAGGTAGGCCAAAGAGAAAGAGGTTACAGTAGTCAAGGCGAGAGATTACAAGCGAGTGAACAAGGGTTTTTGTGGCTCCCTTGGTGAGAAAGGGGCATATCTTGGATATATTCCGAAAGTGGAAGGAGCAGGATTTTGAGAGGGACAGAATGTGAGGTTTGACGGAGAGGGAGGAATCAAGAATGACCCCAAGGCATCGGACTTGAGGGACAGAAACAAGTGAAGTGTTACTAACAAAAAAAAAGAGGGGGGAAGCTGGGAGAGTCCTGGAAGATAAGTTCAATCTTGGAAATATTGAGTTTAAGGAAGCGTTGGGACATCCAAGATGAAATGGGCGAGAGACAGCAGGAGACACGAGACAAAAGGGAAGGGGAGAGGTCAGGGGATGAAAGATACATATCATCAGCATAGAGGTAGTACTGGAGGGCTAAAGGAATGGATAAGAACACCAAAGGAGGAGGTGTAGAGGGAGAAAAGCAGGGGACCAAGAGCGGAACCTTGGGGGATGTAGAGACTGAGACTGAGAAGTAGCGGTTGGTGAGGGAAGAAGAAAAACAGGAGAGGACGGTGTTACAGAGGCCTATATATTTGAGAGTGTGCAAAAGAAGTGCGTGGTGCGCTGTATCATCGGCAGCAGAGAGGTCAAGAAGAATAAGAAGGGATTTAGCGAGCAGAAGGTCATTAGTGACCTTGGTGAGGGCAGTTTCAGTGGAGTGGAGGGGGCAAAAACCAGATTGGAGCGGGTCAAGGAGTGAGTGAGAAAAGATAAAGGAGGTTAGATGGTTGTAGACAACCTGTTCAAGGAGTTAGGAGGCAAAAGGAAGAAGCGAAATAGGGGGGTAATTAGAGAGAGAGGCAGGATCAAGGGATGGTTTCTTGAGTATGGGGGAGACAAGAGCATGTTTAAAAGATTAGGGAAAGATTCCAGAGGAGAGGGATAGGCTCAGGAGAGGGACAAGGTGGGAGCAGGCCTCAAGAGAGAGGGAGCCGAGTAGGTGGGAGGGGATTGGGTCCTGTGGGCAAGTGGAGGGTGGTGAGAAAGAGAGAAGGGTATGGACTTCATCTGCAGATACCGGAGTGAAGGAAGAGAAGGAGGGTGAGCAACCAAGTGGTGAGATAAGAAAGGAGAAAGCAGCCGCAGAGGAGGGTGGGAAGGGAGACAGAGTGGGCAGGGAGGGGTGGAGAGTGGGGAAGAAGGGACTGCTGGGAGATGCCATGACGTATTGACTCAACCTTGGAGGTGAAGTTGGTAGCAAAGGCGACAGCAGAGGGTGTGTCGGGGAGTGGGAGAGGGGGAGGGGAGAGGAGGGAGTTGAAGGTGGCAAAAAGCAGACGTGGTTGGAAGATTAGGTAAAAATTAGAGCCTTAAAAAAGGAATGTTTAGAGAGCAATAGGACCGAACTCTAAGATGCAAATATGAACTTGAAGTAGAGGAAGTCAGCATGAGTGCGTGAATTTCTCCAGAGCCGTTCAGCATCTTTGAAGATAGCGGGTAAGTTTTGAGTGCCACAGTTGAGGCGGGGACCGATGAAGCTTGATGGTGACAGCCGGAGCAAGAGAGTCAAGTGCAGTGGTAAGAGTGTGAGTGTAAAAGGAGACAGCCTCATTGGGGCAAGAAAGAGTGATGATGGGGGAGGATCAACTATGTCAAGATTACGCCTGGTGAGAGTAACCTTGTTGGATACGGATGGCGAGACAGGTTGAGAAATGCTAAAAGAGAGGAGATGGTTTTCCGAGAGAGGAAAAGGTGAATTAATGAGGTCGGAGACAGTACTGTACTGAGGTGTGAAAAAAACAGATCAAGGGACTGGCCACTGCGGTGGAAGAGTAGGTCCATTGAGAGACCAAGGGAGGAGATGAGGGAGAGAAGTTTGAAGGCAGCAGGGTCTGAGGGATTGTCTATAGGGATATTAAAGTCCCCCAAGATGAGGGAGGGAAGGTTAGAGGAGAGAAAGTGAGGGAGCCAGGTGGTAATGTGATCAAGGAATTGAGAGACAGGACCAGGAGGACGATACATAACAGCAACATGGAGGTGGACTGGGTGAAATAGGCATATAGAGTGTACCTCAAAGCAAGAAAAAGATAGGGAGGGTTCAGGGGGAAGAACCCAAAAAGAACAGCAGAGGGAGAGAAGTATGCCAACACCACCACCTTGCCGGTATCCAGCACTGGGTGTGTGGGAGAAGGACAAGCCTCCTAATGAGGGAGCAGCAGGAGAGGTAGTGTCCTCAGGGGATAGCCAGGTTTCAGGGGGGAGTGAGGAGGAAGATAATGGAAAGGTTGGACAAGGGAAGCAGGGGGATAGAGGGGGAGTACAGAAGTGAGAGAGGAGCAAATTGTGATAAAGCAAGAGAAGATGTGGAATAGACAGTTGAAAGTAATACAGAGAATAAGGATGGTAAGGGCTTACAAGTGGAGTGAGAAAATGGTGAGAACAGGAAAGGTAAGTAAAGCGAGAGAGTGCAGTGGTAGAAGGAGAGAAAAGATGAGGAAAAGATGTAAAGTATGAGCCAGGGAATAGGAAGCAGTTAGGACAGTAGAAATACCAGATGGGTGTGTTTGGAAAAACAGTTAGAATAAACAGTTACATTAGGCATGATTGGAAGGCAATTGTATGACATAAGGCATAATGCAAGGTGCACTGAGCTGGTTATGTAAGTCCAGTGCCGTAACTATACATCTTGGTGCCCTGAGCGATTCACGGCACCGGCGCCCCCCATCTAAGGAGGGGGGTGGTAGGAGGAGAGAAAGAGAGAGAGATATTTTAACTTACCAGAGTTTGATGCTTCAGCCGTTAAGTTCCGCCACATGTGCGTTCCACTGACAGGAAGTTCGGCATTTGGAACTCAAGTTCCGCTTAAGGGCAGCCCTTAAGCGGAACTTAAGGGCTGAGGGCAGGTAGCGGGCGGCTGCTGCGCCCCTTTGGCTTTGCGCCCTGAGAGACAGCACCGCCCGCACCACCCTTGTTACAGCACTGTGTAAGTCCCCAGGACAAGAGGGAGCCAGTTAAGAATTCAAGCTAAGTGGAGCAATAGTGCGGTTTAAAGGTGGGAATACAAGCAGCATAAGTGGAATCAACAAGTCATATTAAAACTGCACCAGCCAAAAATAAGTGTGAGAAACAGATCAGCAGGGAGTGTCCAGGCAGTTGACTATGCAGGTGGTGGAGGATATCAGAGCTTACAGCTGATTGTGGAATGTTGTCCTCATGTAGCAGTGTTTGCAGGTAGAAGGCCCCCCTCCTGTTCTCCTCTTGTTCATCTCGTGTATATATCTTACTATACTAACTAAATTTGTTAATACACTTGTAAAGATCCTCACTTAGAAGAATATAGAATATATATAATTGTAACAAAAAGAGGGGTTTACCACTAGACTCTAAGAGAGGAATAAGTTATTTGGCTGACAGCCTGCAAGTAAAAGACTGCAGATCAAGTTACATAAATGTGTAGTACTGCACCTAGGTTCAGTTACATACAGGTCTGAGACATGTGTTACAAAGTAGAATTAAGAAATGTAATTTAACTTGCATGCTTTGAGTTGTCTTCCAAAACAACAGCAAAAGTCTGACAAGGTGCCTGCAATCAAGAGAGGTTACAGAACATCTACAGGGGACTCCTTTTAAAGGCAAAGGGGGCTTCTGTTTGTCAAGCCGTGCCTGTGGGTGGAGTCTTGTGTATAAAAACCTGAATTGTGCAATTGTGCATTGTGACCAATGCTAGCTAGTAGCCAGTGACCAGTTAGGGAAACTGGGACTAGTAAATGTTAGGTTGCCTAGTGTCATTCTGATGTTTGCTATTTATTGTGGTGTATCAATACAAACTATTAATTTGAAGCAAGAAGTTGTTGTGTGTGACACTTTCTTGAGATATATTTTATATATATATATATATATATATATATATATATATATATATATGTCAAGAAAGTTGCAGATTAATTACCTTTAGCAAAGGATGTTCAGTAATTTTTAAAATATGCTTTGAGTCAGTCAAATCACCTCCAGGCTGCCACAATAATATTAGCTACAACTGTGTACTGTATATTGCCCAGAAATGTAGAAAATATATTGTATGATTAGTTTCCCATAACCTTTCTTCAGTCCACAACTATAGCTTGTAATGATTGACACATGTTCATAAGGGTCTACTCTAGAGATGAGCAAAGTTGTGGCAATATCATTTTCAAGTTCCGCTTTTGCTTTGTCATTCTGCACAGTAGTTGTTAACTAGTTTTTGCAGAAATGTTTGCCTATGCATAGAGGTGGGACAACATTAATTAATTCTGCTGTGTCTTGTGGTTGGCTAAGATAGAGAACAAATAAGGTGAAAATCCACCAGTGAAAAATGTATTATTTCAGTGTACAGTTTTGAAAATGTTCATGTCTAATCTGTTCGATGTGAGGTCTCAGTATGTTGTGCAGAACTTTACTGTACTGGTAGTGTTACTGGCTAAAAATTTATAAAGCAGAGATAAGCTGTTCAGATTTGGAGAAATCTGACAGATCAGAGATATAAGAGTCATGACTGTTTCTCATGCCAAAATCTAATCTGAAAAAAGAGGCAAAGTGTCATTTCCTGGAAAATATTGGGTCTTGCGAGTTTTGGATCAATATCCTTTATATGTAGCCCTCCCTCGTATGTTCATCTGCCATTTTAGAACAGACCACTTGTAGGGAAGATGTTAGCTGCCGTGGTCTGCTCTGAAAATCACGTTTAAACAGACTGCAGCATTAGACAGGATGAAATAGTGACAGAGAAGGCGCAGTTGTGATTATTTTAATGCAATTTTGTTGGGATCAATCAGATAGAATCATTTTCTAGCTAACTGGTTTTCAGTCAGTCAGAGAGTTAATATTGAGTAGTCGCTACTGATTGTTATTAATGCATATATAGTGCTTTACAGAGTTGCACATCATTCTGATCTAACTAGTATTTCTTGGAAAAAAAACTGTGCTTTTGCTGTATGACTCTTAGCAGCAAACCCAGAGAGCAATTAGATTTAATTCTTTTAATATTTCCTAGTGGAAGTAATCTTGTGTGGGGCAGTGACCTCTGTATTAAATGGGAAAAAATAAGACAGGGCAAGACAAAGCTTAGGAGCCCACGTTTTGCTAGTAGGGGCCCTGCTACTGCTTGTACTGGTAGACATACTCGAATGACCATTGCACAACACGGTCATAAATATTCCTTAACTTTTAATGCATCACCTTGTCATTCAAAATGTTTCTGTCACCTACAAAACAGACAAATCATGCCTGAAAATAGCACTGAGGCTGAAGAACAGTTTGAGCACTCACAGAATCCTGAAGTCTAAGGGTACTCATGAGTGCCATATGCAAGTCTGAGGATTCAGATTCTGACACTGTCATTATAGAGCAGCCTCCTTCCAAAATTCCTCAACAATTTGAAAGTGTGAGTATGAGTAATATTATTACTAAAGCTGCCCACTCCCCAGTGTGTACTCAGAAAGGGTGTTTAGTACAGCTGGGAACATTGTGAGTGATCGTCAGAGGAGACAACTTACCAAAAATGTAGGAAAACTGGTGTTCATCAAATGAAGTACAAATTGTATGGGGAATATCGTTCTTGTCAACATTTGCAAGCAGAATCTATCGATTCCAGTTGGAATGATCGAATATTGTGTGATGATGATCATGGCATCAGCGATGAGGATGATGATAATGAGGGTGAGGACATTGCCAACACAGGGGAAGATGGCCACTTTTAGCCAAATGCCCATTAGTAGAGTGTTAAAATCTATATATATATTATGTTCAGTTCATTGTCCAACAACCAAAATGTTCTCTTTTGAGGGGTCCCAAACAAGCATTTCAGCCACATAATTGGCAGTCCTTGTTGCTGAAGTGCTTGGTTTGTTAACCTATATGCATATCCTTTTTAACACAGGTGGGTTGGTGGGCCCAACGATAATTCCATCTGGCACTATTTTACATTTTGACCTTGGTCTATCATCTTGTCTAACAGTTAAATGCTATCAGTTCGACAGCTAGACATTCATTTGGACAACATAAAGTCAACAACATTAGGTCGACAATTCAGGTGTCAATAGTTTTATTGGGTCATCTATTCACATGGTGGGCAGTGTAATTAGGTAGACAATTCAACAGTATTATTATAGGGCTAAGGATAGGGATAGGGGTAGGGATATAAATAGGATTATGGATAGGGACTGGGTTAGGGTAAGGGATAATACTATCTACATATGAATGTATTGTTGATGACCCTTTCCATTGTGTCACGCGTGCTGCCTAAGGGTTACCTACTTAGTGTATATATTTTTTTAATGAAAATGTAATTGATATAGACATCTTTGATTAAGATGATGATGAGTCTGATGATAGCATTGGCATTTTTCACCATTGAGGAAGATGACCAGTAAACAATGGTCACAAATGCCCATGATCCCATGATTCTTTAGTTAGCATTCCTATCTATTCTTCAGTTCAACCACCAACAACCAAAGTGTTCCCTTTTTTGGGGGCCCAAACAAATCATGCACTTCACTCTCAAAAGTGGCAGTCCCTGTCACTGAAGTGCTTCGTTTGTTAAACTATGTGCATGTCCTTTTCAACATATGGGAGGTTGGATTCAGCCCAAGAACAATGCCATCTGGACTTGCACCATTTAACATTGTGCCCTTTGGTTTTGGTTCTAAAACTATCTTGGTTTTGATTTAGGTTTTGCCCAAAAATCCTTAAGTGTTTTGGCTTTGGATCTGGATTTCAAAACAAAATTGAAAATCAGGTAAAATCATGCAATTTTGAGCTATTTTTGTTCCTACATTAGTATCTATAGCATTCACTTCATTAGCAGTAATGTACAGTCTGTTTTCTAATGATCTCTTCACAGCTGTCAACATTTTCACCACTTTTGGCCAAAGGCTGCAGCGAGCTAGCTAGCTAAAATTAGTGATTGAGCAGCAACACAAATACATGGCTGTTTCATAAAAGATACAATCCTCATAAAACATAGTGGTACAACAGTGGCAGCTTAAAAAAGTAAACAACACCTTTAAGACACATAGCTAGATCACTGGCTGACAGGATGGTAATTTTAGAAAAGAAAATATCCCAGGGTAGGCACACCGCACAACTGAAATGGTTTGAAAAAATTGTTAAAGCATATAAGCTGTGGGATTCCATCACTTTACTACCTTTTGCTTCAGTTTGTGTCATGGCAGCTAATGCTTTTTCTTAAGGTGCGCAATTATCTACATGCGGTCACTGAATGCTAAAAATGCACAGAAATTTTTGGGCCACAGACAGCATCTCCTGCACCAACCTCTGATTTTATAAGAAATTCTGAACAACCAACTTTTGTGTGCAAAACATGGTACCATCCCTATGAAACAGTGGCAGAGCACTGTCTGATAGCATGGTCATTTTAGAAAAGAGAATAAACAATGGTGCACCTGGCTCAGAAGTGAGATAATGGGTGAAAGATACAATATTTTCAACATTAAATAGCATGTGTCATGGACAGTAAAGAGGCAGTAATCAGAGCTCATTAGATAGTCAACAGTGGCATCAGTAGACATTTTACACAAGATGATAGATCAAGGCCATAACGTAAAATAGTGCAAATGAATTGTCCTCAGGTCCTCCCACCCATCCATATGTCAAAAACGACATGCATAGTTGAACAATTCAAGCACATCAGTGACATGAAATGTCCCATTTGTGGCTGAAGTGCTTGATTTGTTTGGGCCTCCATAAAGTGAACATTTTATTTGTTGGTGGTTGAACTATAGAATAAATAAGGATTTTTTTTATATAATCTGTTTTTATTGAAGTTTAACATCGTATACAAGTATATGCAATAACATTAGATCAAAAATCCAATACTTTAAACTTTACATTGCACTTCGGCGGTTGTGTGCTCACCCATGGTGAGGTACATCTGCTTAATCTTTCTGAAAGGAGAAAATACGATAAAATAAGGTGAGATAATTGTGAAAAAGGGGTGTAAAGAGGTAGAAGGAGGGGGGAGGGTGGGTATGGGAGAGGGGGTATTTGATGAGCTTCATACATTCCACTGAGTGAACAACACTTTATTTTTAAACTCAATCCATTCCGACCACAGTATGTAAAATGCTCTATTTTTGTCCTCTGCCGAATAAATTATTTCATCCATTACCATATAGAAATCTATCCGTGTAAACCATTCTTTTATGGTAGGGACCAGCGGTGACCTCCAGTGTACCGGAATCACCGCCTTTGCAGCGCTATTAAGATACTTTACCAAGGACTTTTTATATTTGTAGACTGGCATATTAGTGTCGTTAAGTAGCCTGAACCTTGGGCAGTTTGGTAGTTCAGTTCCCACAATCGTTTTGGAGATGAGAATAACCGTATCCCAAAAGGGTCTGATTGCCGGGCAATCCCACCAGATATGTAATGGAGAGCCCAACGCTCCCTGACATCTCCAGCACATATCCGAGACCCTGGGAACCATTTTTGCTAGGAGACTGGGACAACGGTACCACCTAGTCAGTACCTTGAAATGAGTTTCAACCACTCTCACACTGACTGAACTAACATGGGTACGTTGAAATATGTTCCCCCATTCTGATTCCGGTATGACTATGTCTAGCTCCCGCTCCAAGTCCCTTGTGAATTTAGGTAGGGCTTTGGATGATTGTTCAATCAAAATCTTATAAATAGATGATAGGGTATGCCTAGGGCGGTGTGCTGAAATGCAAAGGGCCACAAACTGTGTGCAGGTCCTGCCAGTCTCCTCACGGATTCCCCTGGAGCAGGCAAAGTGTCTCAACTGGATATGTCTCCAAATTTCCACATTAGGTAGACCCCACTTTGCCTGTATCTCAGCGAAGGCTATGACCCCAGACCTGCCCACCAGCTGGCCGACTTGAGTTATCCCTGCCTGAATCCAATGTTTAAATGACTGTCTCGATAAGCCGTGGGGAAAGTCCGGATTATCAAAAAGTGCCGTCAAGGGTGAGTGCTTTGTGGAGATGTTTGGGGTATGGCGCATCTTTGACCATCTGGCCAGGGTGGGAGATATAGTCGGGTGATAAATAAGGATTTTAACAATTTACTAATAGGCATTTGGCTAACAGTGGTCATTTTCCTCAGGGATGACAATGTCATCACCCTAATCACAGATGTCAAAATTCATGTAATTGACATCTTCATCACTGATATCTACATCACTTAAATTGTCATTTTATGAAAAGAACAAACACCAAGGGGCATATTCAATTGTTAGCGAGATGGGTGAAAATCCTGCGCTCGAAACCCCCCCCCCAAAAAAAACTGTGCTCGTTTTTTCCTGTACGAGCGCTCGTTTTAAAAAAACCCCAGCTCAATTCAATTGTTAACATTGCATCCACCCCCTCGCGCTCTTCTATTGGTCCCAGCGAGTTTGAAATGAGGAGTGGTTAAGGCAGTCATTTTAATATAAAAAAATAAAAGAAAATTAATGCAATCAAGAAGGACCCCAGCACTGCAAAGGAGATTGGGCCCCTACACTGCAATCAAGAAGGGCCCCAGCACTGCACAAGAGAATGGGCCCCTACACTGCAATCAAGAAGGGCCCCAGCACTGCAAGCAAAAATGCCCCCCCCCCCTGGACAGCAGATTTAAAGATTTTACAAGCAGGTAAATTTTTTGCCATTTAGAAACATTTCTTGAACACTGGCCAAGCATGGACATTTGTAAGGTACAAATATTTGTGGGACAGTGGGCAAGCCGGACATTTCTTCGAAGGTACAAATATTTGTTGGGACTTTGCGTAAATGAGTGTGTGTAGGTAAAGCATCAGAAAACTGAGGATTTCGTCCATGGTGAGTATTTTTTATTTTTTTTGTTTTTAATAAAAATCTATGGTGTACATGAGGGTATTTACTGTATTTCTTGGGGTTTTATTATTTTTAATAAAGATTTGTGGTTGGAATGAGGGTGTTGTGCTTTTATTTAACATTTTGCTTTGTGGAACTACAGATCACAGCCAGCCGTGGGTGTAAGAGCATTTTGGCACTTGTGGTTCCACAAGTGCAAACATGCCCTGGGTGCCATGGGTACGCTGGTGCTTGTAGTTAGACAAGTAGCAGCATGCCCACACTATTTAGGCCAACATGGCTGGCTAGGACATGTAGTTCCACAAGTCAAAATGTTTTTTTTGGGGTTTTTTTCATACAAAATCCCCATTTATTACCCTACTACCCACAGCCATGGGGTAGTAGGAAGAGCCCTTGTGCTATCGGCACTGGGCTGGGTGTCCCTATGGGGGTGGCCCGCTTACATTTTTCAGCGGACCACACTCCCTATGGAATCCAGGCCAGCTCTGAACAGTCTGTGGGTGTTTAGTCATTATGGCCGTGGGACCTAAACTGCGTTCCCCTCCCCCCCCTGCTATAGTGCCTATCAACCCGGCTGGTTTGCCTAGTGCTGGTTCAATTAAAATAGGGGGAACCCTACGCAAAATTTTTCAAAGATTTTAACACACACAGCAAGAGCCTGCCAGCACTAGGGTTAAGACTAAATAGAGTGAGGAGCAAACGCTTTTGGTTTTAAAAAATAAATAAATAACATGCTACTTTTCACAAATTTTGATGAGAGCTGACTGAGGTCAGGCACAACCACCCCTCCCCCTTAAAAAAAAATAATAAAGTTTAAATACATGCACCATTATAGATTTTTTTAAAGGGGGAACTTTCAAAAAATTATTAATTATTACACTTTTACTATATTTTTAAAAAAATAGTACTTTTCAGTTTTTAGGTTATTTTTATGAACTTTTACACCTCTTGTTTCAGTTTAATGTATATTTTTCTCAACTTATTAAAAAAATAATTCTTTGAGCAGACCAAGGAGGTGCGAGATGAAACAGCAGATTTGCCTGTTTCACCCACAGCGTTAAAAAACAATTGAATAGCTTTTTCCGCTGAGGGTTCACATCCAGCCTATACTTTAACATTGACAAACGTTTGGAGCGCGATAAGACCGTTTCGGTAAAAAAACCCAACAAATTTGAATTGCGGGAGAAGTTTCCGCGCTCGAAAATAAGTAAAAAAAAAAAAAAGACGCAACGCACTTGAAATTACAAACTCGCTAAAAATTTAATACCCCCCCAAGTGCGTAATTTTTATTGTAGCTTCTTGGTTGTAAAGATGCCCCTCAAACAATTGCTTCCAGATTGAAACACTTGGGGGTCTAGTTACTAAACAGTGGGTTAAATTTCAGTGTACAAATAAAGCTATCAAGTATTTGTGTACTACATGAAAAAACAGCCAGTATTTAACTTATGTTCAAAACAGAATGCTAATTTGCACCCCTTGCATTGTAACATGGTTTTGCTGGTTTCTTTAGTTGCAGTTTGTCTGAATCCTGGAATATTGGAAGTCCTATTTGGAAAATCATCACTCTGTGTCTCCCCCCTCTTCTATATCACCAAACTGTGCCTTTCTCTCCCTCCCTCCCTCATCTTCATAACCAATATATGGCTTTTTCTACGCCACTCTGCTTCATCACCAAACTGTACCTCTTCAAGAAAGACTACGCACAAGATATAACTTCATTTAAAGTGTGTTGTATTATATTTTAAGCCAGTAAACAGCATTAGAATATTTTACACAAATTATAGATGTTGGTGCCATATATTACACTAATTGCCTGTAATATAAATATATAAGTAATTGTGTGTGTGTTTTGAATAACTATTGTCTAAAGGTGTGTGTGTTTGTGTGTATGTTTTAAGCTATAACTATATTGCTAGGCTGAATGCATTGTGTAGGTGAAGGGGGAGGGGGGTCCACACAGACACACTCCATTCATCTCACATTTTAACAAATGGTCTCATACATTCAGAGCCACAAACTTCCCTATAAACCAACAGTCCAATAAAACGTCATATTTAACAATCTGACCACTTCCTGAATAATCCTTAACTTTCTTTGCATTTACACTAAACTGCATAAAGCAAACTATTGCCATACAAAATTCCATGACAGCATTAAACCAAACACAGGACCACAGAACTATTTATAACACCAATGCTTCCATGACTCCATTACAGCATTAAACCATCTGTATAAATGATCATTCATTCTCATGTACTCTACACATATGCATCAAGATTCAAAGTCCATCTTCCATTCAACAACACATTCCAATTCCAGTCTCCCACTCACCTTTCATTCATTCCATTCAAACTCCATCATTCCTACTAGTCAGGGCCCATGAGGTTACTCGCTTCCCTGCATGTTCACCTAGGAGCAAAAAGCAGCATGTCCCCTCAGTCTAGACACCAGGCATCAAAAGACAGAGCTTTTTTTGAATCATGTGTAAACCCTCTCTTGTGGGCGGAGACTACCTTCCACAGGAACCAATCACAGCATTTATATGCTAATTACTGACCAATTGCTCCAAACCTGTTTATCAAGTATTTACAAGCCTCATGCTTCCCAGTGGGGGGAGGAAGGTTTTGTTCCCAATCAGTGTGCTAATTCAATTGTGGCTGAATCTGTTATATGTTATGTTCATATATAAAATAATAGATTATTTATGTACTTTTCATCAGCAAGCAACCATTTTTGATTATTCTTTGCAACTTTTGTTATAAGTCGCACGTGTATAAAGTGACAGAAAGCTATTACAAGTGTCGGTACTAAGCAAGACATCATAAAATAAATTTGACCAGTTGTCCTTGGCAGTGAACTCTCATCCCCTCTCTTGCAATAGTTAGTTACATTATAACATATTTCTACTGAATTGTCTTTGTGGCTTATGTTATATAAAATATACCAAAGAGCTGTAATACTAAGACTTATGACAATAAAATATGCACTAGTACATTTATGGTTTAGGCAAGGCAATATAGGAGATTCATGAAAGTAAGGATAAGAAACTGTAAATTTAAAGAAGCTTCTTTTCAGTAGCTTAACATATTAAAATAGCAAGATACCAAGTATGTCAAGTGCGATGAATGGTTTTGGATGGAATTCAAGGTTATTTGTAAGTTTTTTGCAAGATTTAATTAGGATAATTCAGAGAGATCCTGTTTGGATATGTAACTTAACCATAATAAAGTCATGTGAGATTAATCATGATATTAACTACGGATGTTTATGATATTTTTGTCTTTGATCTGCGGTATAAAAATACTATAGTATTTAATATTTATAGATGTCTGCAACATTATATCACTGTTCGATTCTCAAACAATTGCAATGCTTCCTATGGTTTTAATTTGGATTTTGATCAATTTTCTCTAACACACTTAAATTACCTAAATTACATTTTTTATTTTATAACTTTTTTAACAAAGAAACACAAAAGATAATCACATACTAAAAGCAACTGATAGGAGACAGGTATGGCCTATAATGGACATTGACAGGAACAGGAATCAATAGTATCCAAGCAAGAAAGCTATGTCTTGACACTAAAGCACAAGTAGAGAATGAGAGACCAGCTGCAATGTGTTCATGAGAATTTTGTTGATATCAAGTCCTGCTTCATGGTCTATGGAACTCAGAAAGAGTATAAAGATGAAGAAGGAGAGGTCACTGGAACAAAGTGGAGAATCAGCTAAACAAGGTAGGGGAGCACACAACAATACAAAAAACTGAGAGAGAAATTAAATTAATATCAGGTTGGAGGCAAATGAAGGTGAAAAATTAAGCAGACAAAATAGGAAAAACAACCAAGACAGAAAAAATATCTTGAGAATGATGAGAATATTCATTATTAATGAGCCAACCTGGCGTTATAGAAAGTGTTGGGTTTTATATTGAATACTCCTTATGGATAGGCTAACAGGTAGACATAAGTACCAGCTGGTAATGTAGGTAGAAATGACACACCAAAGAGATATCAACCCCAGGAGGTAATTGTATCAAGCTGAGAGATTTCCGACGGGTTTGAAAAAACAATCAGATTCTAGCTATCATTAATTTAGTACATTCTATAAAATGACAGCTATAATCTGATTGGTTGCTTTAGGCAGGGCTGCCAAGAGAAAATCAGGGCCCCGGTACAACGTACAACATGCGGTCCCCCTTATAGTCAAGCACGCTAAAAAAAATTGCTGAGCAGCGGCACAAAATTAGTACTGGGTGTGGTCATACATTTGGTGGCGTGGCTATGCATCATTGGGGCATGGCTAGCAGGTCAAAATCACTAGGCCCTGAATTTTCCGGAGCATGATATATGTCCAAGCACTCCTGACTTTCAGGACATCTAGCACCACAGTGTAGTATAGAAAGAATGCAGTGTGTACAGATGCCCCTTCATAACAACCACGCTATGCCCCCTTATGATCACACTGCGCCCTCCATGCTGCTTTTCCCCCTTCTCCTGGCCCCCCTTCATTACACTGTGCCATGCGGCTTTTGCTCCCCCCTTCTCCTGGCACCCCTTCATCACCCTGTGCCATACTGCTTTTGCTCTCCTTCACACTCTGCCATGCTGTTTTTGCCTCTCTTCACACTCTGCAATGTTGCTTTTGCCCCCATTCACACTCTGCCATGCTGTTTTTGCTCCTTCACACTCTGCCATGCTGCTTTTGACCCTCTTCACACTCTGTCATGCTGCCCCCCCTTCATCACTCTGTGCAATGCTGCTACCCCCCTCTTCTTCATCACCACACTGTGCCATGCTTCACCCTCTTCTTCATCACCACACTGTGCCTTTTTCTCACCCCCCCTCTTTTTCATCACTAAACCAAACTGTGCCTTTCTCTCTCCCCCCTCTTCGTCATCACCAAACCAAACTGTGCCTTTCTCTCTCCCCCCATTTTCTTCATCACCAAACTGTGCCCTCCCTCTTCTTCATCACCAAACTGTGCCTTTCTTTCTCTTCCCCCTCTTCCTCATCACCAAACTGTGGCTTTTTCTCCCCCCCTTCTTTATCACCAAACTGTACCCCCCCTCTTCTTTATCACCAAACTGTGCCTTTCTTTCTTTCTTTCTGACCCCCCCTTCCCCTCTCATCACACTGTGGCTTTTCTCCGCTCCTCTACTTACCTTTGTATTGCCTTCTTTCATCTTTCTTTTCTTTTCTTCTCTTTTGACTTCTGTCCTCACTGAATGTCAGGCATGATGTGATGGCGTCATACCCGACATTCAGTGCAAACGGAGGAGGGAAGACGCTGACGCCGCTGTCGTGTAAGTTTTTGGTATACTCACATTATCGCGGCGCCGGCGTCTACCCCCCCCCCCCACCCCTTCCCCCACGCAAAAAAAAGGCAAACAGATTAAAAAATAAAGTTATTAAAAAAAAATAAAAAAATCCATCAGCAGTAAGAGCCCGGGTAGGGCCCCCTTGCCTGCCTGGGCCCGGGTAAACAGTATCCGCCTCACTCCCCCCTCTTGCCGGCCCTGGCTATTGGCAACATCTCCACTTTTCAAACCCGCCGGAAAACTCTCATCTTGATACATTTGCACCTAGGAGAAGCTGGGAAAGCTAAGATGTTAATAAATGTACAAGGCTCATTTACAGTTGGATGCATTAGCGCTCCCAAAGGTAAGTAGGAATAGATACACAAAAATAAAGCATATTTAATAGTATATGTTCATTGGAATGTATTTTAAGATATTTCCAGCTCAAACATAATGACATTTGTGCCAGCATATATCAGACATACAAGTGTATATGTGTTCAAAATAGCACAGTGAAAGCCAACAGATGTAACTTTACAGTATTAGTAGTAGATGATAAAGTTGCATTACTCTATTTTTCTGCAATATAATAATTTAATGAAGTGTCATATGCACAAGAGCAAATACAGTGTATATGATAATTAATAAATGTGCAAGTTGCATTTTCAATATAAAGTTTAATTTAAAAAAACACAAATAGACAACACAAATAGAAATAAAATGAAATACAAACATCTGTATTTCCCCCTTTCTAGATACAATGGAAATCTTCTTTTCTGCAGTAGTCCAAATGGAAATGTCAAATAAGTATTGGAAATAGCCATGATTTCAAATGATATACCTGCAAAATGAATGCATTAAATAAGTTGGAGGGGTCAGTATGCAATCAACCATTTAGAAGCAACTAGATAGTAAAGTTCTTCCTAATTGAACTGGTTATGCAACTGCAAATATGCATCCACAAATTATGTTGCAACTGAGTGAAAATGCCCTTTTCTGTACACGGCATACACTTGCCTGCCCATGCACACCTCCAATTCATATCTGCAGGTGTAAGGAGATGATATTCAAAAAATTATATGTATTTATTAGGGCCTCATGCTGATGCTGAGTTAGGAGCAAATCAAAGAAAAGGAGCAAATTTGCACCTTGGATAAACCATGTTGCATTAGAGAGGGAGGTAAATTTAAAATGTAGGTACAGATTTATAATTGGAATGTAAAACTAGCAAATATTTGTGTGCTGTATGAAAATATAGCCAGTATTTTCCTTTCTTGCAAAAAAATAAATCAATTTGTACCCCTGGCAATGTAGCACGGTTTGTCCAGGTGCAAATTTGCTCCTTTTCTTTGCTTTGGTCCTAACTCAGCATCAGGCCCTAAGTGGTTAGCAGTGATTAATTTTATAATTACTCATCTTGTACCAAGAGGTTTGAGAACAACCAAGACTTCATATAAAATACACAAGCTCATTCTTTAGATTTTCCTTTTCCATAGGGATATTATCTCCTATCTTGTGGTAATACAGTATACAAATTACATTTGAGGCTTCTTCTTCATCAGATGTTTGGATTAACAAACTCAGTATTGTTCAGAATGGCCAGTAAACGCAGGTTTGAACTCCCAATTATTTTTTACAAAGCAAAGTATTAATGCCTTCACAGAGCAAAAACAAGAAACAGTTCTAACAGGCAAATTCTGAATGTAGTTCGGTAGTTTTAAGACAGTTTGCTGTTTGATTTAATATTTTTTTAACAGTGTTATTGTTTGTTTTTATTTTCCCCATTATAGGGGGTCACATTATTGATATTTCTTTATATCTATAAATATTAAGTCTGTGCTAAGGATTATTGATCAAGCACACTTTGATTTGGCAAGTAATTTCTTGAAACAAAGCACCATTACGCTCTTTTTAAGTCGCTAGAAATATTAGCACCTAATTAAATTTTAAAATAAAAAACATTACAAATAAAATGATAAATGCCATAAAACAGTAACATCTAATCTAATTTTTTTTTAAATACATTTTTAAATGATCACCCAAACCAAAGTATAAAATACATAAATTACATAAAACACACATGCGTATGTAACATCTGCTGCCAAGTGGAGCTTAGAAATACATATAGAAGCCGGCACTGGCTGGGACTACATGTCCCAGAGTTTCCCGCGGCCAGAAAGACATTGCGCACCAGAACTGACAATTAAGTGTTTCAGTTACAGTGGAGAGGAGGAATATTGGTTTTACTGGGCACCAGAGTGAGAGAAGAGAAAGGCCTATGTGTGAGGAGAGAACTAATTGAGACAGATCTGTGAGAAAACAGAGTTATGCTAATGAGATTGATCTATTAAGAAATATATATGTAAAAGGCTGAATTTGTTAAGATTATGAGAAAAAGCATCTGATAATAGAAATATATGTAAAGAGAATTAGCTATGAAGCCAAAGTATCCGTGAGGATCATATCCTTATATTAAATAAACCTGAAGTGAAAGGGAGATATAGATTTAACAACTGCATCAATATAAATGTTTTTTTCAGAGACTGTGATATAGGTCCATTCAATATATTATCTGAGTCATTAGAAATACTTATTTCAAAGACTGACTTATATATCAATTTATTATATCATCTGCATTGCTAGTGATATGGAATTCAAATACATATCTGGAGAAAATAAAATGTACATATAGCTAAGTGAGAAGTAGCTACCAATGGTATTATAAGTGCACCAACAACAGCAGACTGTCCTGGAAGTGAGGAATATTGCAAGAAGCAATACTGTGAACTGTGAAGTACATGTGTAATAATGTTAATTAGTCAATATTTATTCTAATTAATGAGTATAATTTAGTATAATTTTCAGGCTATTGTAAAGTAATCTAGTGTGATATGATATATTCGAGTATGTGTGTATATGTATATATATATATATATATATATATATATATATATATATATATATATACACACATTCAGAATGGCCAGTATATATGTATACACACATATATATATATATATATATATATATATATATATATATATATTCATATATATCATATCACACTAAATTACTTTACAATATCTATCTCTCTCTCTCTCTCTCTCTCTCTCTCTATATATATATATATATATATATATATGTGTGTGTGTGTGTGTGTGTGTGTGTTAGACATAGTGATATTTTACAGTGAGTTAGGATTAGTTTATAACGTGCCAGAAATAGTTAGCTTAACATCTAAAAATTATATAAATTCTATAACATCCAAATTTATTAATATATCTCTAGCGAGTCCAGTACTCAACTTAATTATAAAAGTGTTTGTGGTTTTAATTATTATTTATTCCCTAATTGTACATCAATTTAAAATATGTATGTTTTCACAGTAAATATTTTTATATAAAGCAAAAATATTATAGTGTGTCAGATTGTGTGAAGTGTGTGTGGTTACAGGGGATCCCCAAGTCACCCCTGGAGGTCATTACATTCATGTCCTTAAATACTAAGTAATACAAGAAAAGTTTATAGGTACACCCCTTAGCTGAAGTATGGATGTGTTACATACAAAAACATGCAAATAAGAATGAGTGGAAGTGAAATCAGTGCTCATCTGAAACTAGCATCTATCTGCTGCCAGTTCCCAACCCTGTTATTTGGATTGCCAGAAGCAGGATAGATAGCATTGTGTCAATCCTGATAGTATTGAATTAACTCAGGTGCTGGTAGATACAGAGAGTTTGAGCAGTAGTGCTGGACATCAGGAAACTCTCAGCTAAAAGATTGGTTGATACCAACATATAGAACAATTGGCAGCCAGCTGCATACTATGTCTCTGAAGCCATCTCTCCATAGATCTTCAACATGTTACACTGGTCCATTTAGTGACATTGCTCTAAAATCAAGATGCCAAATTAAAGCCAACAATTATGGGCAAAAATGTGGAAAGGCAAATGGGCCAAAGCAGTGACTGTAAATGTGCTGGGAGAGATTACTCATCTAACTTGTGCCTGGTGGTGCCAAAGAGTAAGGCTGACATCCAGCATTAGAACATGAACATGCATGTGGTCGATTGTATGGATTCTAAACACATAGTTGCTCACCCTCCTCTTCCTGGAATCATTCTGGCTCAGTAATGTACATGTGTTCTGCCAGCATCTTTAGAACTCATTCACCAAAAGACACCTTTTTACCTCATATGCAAACAGTCATAATTAGGGAGTAATATGCCATAGGTATACAGAAAAATACTCTGATTGCTAATTGTCCTTCCATTATAGTTGCATCATGGGGGATCCCGCAGAGATCCCACAGTGTAGGCAGATGCACTTGTACCAGGCTGTTTGTACCTTTGATTGGATCTGATAACTGCTTTCTCTTCTGCTAAGGACTCCATGGCTACTGACTAGACTACTAAACAAAATGGTAGTAATCTTAGTACTGGATGAAACCTCTGCAGTTACAACTAAGTGTGCTAACCTTGCCCAGATCTATGCTGTGTACCATCATGATGTGTTGGTGAAGTGTAGATGTCAAGTAACCATCATTGAATCCTTCACAGAGCTTTCTCTTGGCATTATAAAATACTATAGATTTTCTGCCTATAGGAAGAGTGGTGGGGTAGTCTCCACACTGTCGCAGTCACACAAAAAAGGCCAGGACACTTTCTACTGAACTTTCATTCTTCAAATAGGGACTACCTAGCAGGTCCGGAAAGCCAACATAGGTTTTCAGAACCTGATCCTAAGAGGCATACCTGTGGCTGTTTCCTCCTCTATAGAACATAAATTGTGTTTAACACCCTTATTGAATTTGGGCTATGTTAACCCACTCTTTCCCTTCCCCATCCGCCTCTCTATGTAAAGAGGATTAACAAGCAGATACATGGAAGTATGCATACAGAATTAGACGTACGCCATTTTTTACTGTAATGTGTCAAATAAGTGCTTTGTGTGTTATGAGCAATTACGTTTTGGACATGTTTATAATGTGACTCTCATTTCCATACACAAGTGATTGAGAATCCAGTAAATCTGTAAGGGGATAGGAAAGGTGTGGCCAGTTACAGTCATGCATCATTTGCAAAAAGACATTTCTAGTGAAATGAACTAATATACTAATCAAGCTGCAGTGTGTAGATAAAAAATAGCATATTCAATACAGAAACCCAAAGTACTCTCAGATAATCTAGCAGATGAAGATGCAGAAAACAGTGTTATAAACAATCTGAGATGGATAAGAGAAGAACAGAAGTGTGTTTTTTTTGCACAAAGTGACTGAAATAAGAGGGGGGAGGTTTACTGAATTAACAATGAAAGATCAAGAAGGATGAGAACTGAGAGGAATACTTGCAGTTTCTGTAGAATGAGCAGTGTGAAGGACAAATTGTAATGAATTGAAGATGTAATTAGATTTAGGGAACAAATCATACAAGAGCACACAACCTTTCCAAGCAGATTGATGGTAAATGGGAGGTTTTTGTCTCTAGTGTGCAAGATTGGTTGGCGTGAGAATTGCTAGCCTTAATAATTGATTTAAGCTGGGTACACACTACACGGTTTTCGTCCAATAATCGGCTCAATCAGCCGACATACGACCGCTCGTTCAAAAGTCGGATCAGTGTGTGCAGTGACACGATGGTCGAAAGTCTTCCCAAATGGACGATTGTCGCCTAATTTGGTTGGTCGTACCGTTTAATATTTTCATTCCAATCTCGTTTCCGCTGTGTAGTGTGTATAAACTTCCGACCGATCCACGACAATCCTTCTATACTTCCTCGACCTGGGGGGTGTGTGTATGTAAATTTTTTGATGCCTGTCCCAGTCCCACATGGTGCGGAATCCGCACATTACTGACTTGTGTTTTGTATCGATGTATATTGCACCTGTCTGGCTGCAGACCATGACACTTGTATAAAGCACGTGTGTTATTACCCTTTGCGTCTATGTCGGCAATGTATTCATATTTACTCTTTATACACTTATATCTTTATAACCTATTAAAGTTATATTAACCTTTACTAACTTAGAATTGTGAAGTACCCAGAATAAACCACACACTGTTCAAGCAACATTTTTATTGCAGGAAAAAGGTACAAAAATTTTAACACACACAGCTGTCTGAAAGATCCGCATGAGAAGTGAGCGTGCCCAAACCAATCAGAGCGCAGAGTACTGCAGAGTATTTTTTTAGTATTTAGTATTTTTAAAGGTGCTACTGATTTGTGGCAGAACAGGTCTTGATGTCTCTTGGGTTTCTATACCCTTTGATTTCTTTATCTACAATACAAGGAAATAAAAAAATGTTCACCATTTAACTTCTATATCTGTAATTTATATTCAACGACATAAAGACTTTCATTTTCTCACCTTTCACACTACTCGAGATCAGTTTATATTTTGGTCCCTGTTGCGAAATCGCAATAATAGCGGGCTTAACCTCCATACATTCTGGAAAACAGGCGCCATTTTGGTTATTATAACGGTACAGGTAAATGTGCGAAAGTGATGCATTTGTCAATTGTTTTAATCATGTTGTCACTGTTGAAGTAGTTGGTGAATGGGATCAAGCTTGCACGTAATTTTGAGGGTTGTCACAATTGAGAAACAACATCTTTGATTACTGTGAAAATTGTCAAAATTCTATATTTCAGTTTCTTCAGTGAACAAGGTACAACCAGTTGTAAGAGTAGTGGCAGATCAAATACTCAGTGGGGTAACACTCTAAGGAGCCATCATGATAGGCCTGGGTGGTAGGTGTAGTGAATTAATTAACAAAATATAGTACAACTGGCTAAAAAGAGGGTCAAATTACTGCACATTACAATACATTTATAATAGAGGGGAACTTTTTGCGGGTGTTGTTTCCTCTCATTGTTGAGAATGCAGGTACAGTTACAAAGGAAATTTAATTGCTAATAAGGCCTGTGTAAGAACAAGTGACAAGGATGCTGAAGATAAATACCATAATATTATGTCATTATAGTCAACATTGTGCCTATCAACTTCTTTTAGATATATTGATAGGTCGCCGAAACAAAGATGGTTGTTACACCAACATCAAGCTGGACTTCACTCTCTAAAAAGTAAGTGAATGATTTGGCTAAAGCTGCACAACACGTCTCCTTTATTTCATGTGTAGAAGTGCTAGCTGTCAATATAATCTAATAGTGGTGGTTGACAGTAGGAATAATTTAGACTCTTCAATAAATAGTTTAAGAACTAGTTGGGTGAATGATCTTTGTTTCAAACAGATGTGTGTTTGAAATCTCAATCTTCTAGAATCATTAAGACAGGAAACTAACATCATTACTCTGTGCTGTTATGGATTTAAAGGTATTCCAAATGAGCAGGAGATGAAGACTCAATTTAATTCAGCTCCACTAAAATGCAGTTTAAAAAGTAAGAAAATTTAAAATAAAATACCAACAACAATGTCTGAATGACACTGAAGCCCTATCACTTTTCCTTCACATCACAAAATGTATTTACACAAATAGTTTGTACCTGTGTGCAATAATACTATATCATAAGAAGGAAAATAAAATATTGAAAATTAAAATGCATACATTTTTTTTGGGACCCAAAAACTGCATCAGACTTTGAGACATATTGTTTGTTATTTTTGTAAATTTCTGTAAAAGATATAGCTGTGGTTTTGTTAGTTGCTTTACAAACCATAGGTGTATGAAAGGGTGAACTGATAGAGAACATTTCTGTGGGAGGTTAGTCTTGGCTGGTGTCTGGGGAAGGTGGATATCTCACATCTCTCCACTGAAGGAGTCAATTTATCCTGAACTTAATAATTAGCTCTGGGTTTGCTGTTCACATGTGTTGCTGTTTGTGCCTCACAGTAAAGCTCCTGTTTGATCCCGACTCAAAACTTTGGCTGGTGACTTGATATTAAGCCACTACAATTACAAATTGCTGCCCCTAGTTTTAGCCATGACAAGAATTCAAATCATGAAATGTATGAAGCAGTGGTGGTATAAACCACAGGAAAAACAAAAATAGTATACAATTCATCTGGAAAGGAAATAAAAAAGGTATTTCCGGTGAAACTGTCACATTACCAAAGTAAGAACATTTTTGAGTGTATCGTACGCAATACCAACAGAACCGGGACATACGATCGTGAACGCAGAACCATACAGCGCATCTTTGTACGCAAAGTACACTTACTACAACCTATGATTTCGAGGAGTAAATGGGGCAGGGAAGAGACATTTTGCCGTATCTGTGGTACAATGTGGGTGTGCCAAACTCAAGCATACTCAGATATTACAGCAATGTAGAAGATTTGAACTCTGATGCAATACTAAATCACAAAATGGCAGGGATGGATAATTGCCTCTCCAGCTGTTAAATAGGGCATACAGGTGCGTTCTCCTGCAGTTGTATGAATGGTTAGGCATTGTCACACTCCTAACTGCCTGGATATGGTTGATGAATAATTGACAGGTGAGTCAGACATCTTGCATATGGTATTGTAGGGATCAGCGAGTGACGTGCCTATGTCCATAAGTGCACTGAGAATCAATCAGTGCGTGGCATGTTAAAAAATCTCATTCACTTGCAAACATGAGGGTTGCCACGTTCATCAATGCCAAGCTACAGGTACTAACCGCTGGAATAGACAATTTACATCAGCCCGCAGCTCAGTAGATTACCAATGAAGATGAGCTGCGGGTATACATGACCATCCACAGGCGCCTATTGTTACAGTTTAACTGCAGGCATACTATGGTACAACTGCAACAGAGGTGGAGTGGCCTGTGGAGGAAACAGCCCGGCCTCCTTGCAGATTTGATGGCAGAGATTCATAGACGTAACTTCTCTATTAATCGCAATTGTTTTTATTTTACAAATACTAGCATAACTATTTGATCTGGAATTACAATGCAACCTAACATTATCTGGCTGTCTCTATGTCATTGCAAAACAGAGATAACCTTTAGAATTCAGCTAATGTGTCATATTTATTTCAATGGAACGCCTAACTGTGCTCCGCCAGTTACATCTATAGCAGCAAACAAGTGGTTCTAGCGCGGAGCCCACGAAGGATCAGGAGGCAGAGGAGGAACAAGAGGCTGAGGAAAAACAGGAGGCCGTGAAGGCCATAGATTTGGAGGAGGGCCCGGAGGGCCAGAGGGAGGAGGCTGTTGAAGAATGTAAGTATCGATGTAATAATTTTGGATATTTTTAGAGTTGGGGGGACAGCATTAAAGTGTAGCCATCAGAAAGACTTCATTTCACACATATGAATTACCCTAGACCTAGGCAACGTTTGTAATTCCACAGGTGTCTGACATGATAGGCCTAATAAGTGTTTATTGTCAAGCAACTACCCCCTGCCCCCTCCAACAAATATATATCTGCATGTGCTTCCAAAAAGTAGGGATGTGCACCGGCGACTTTTGGTGTCTCGTGTTTTGTGTTTTGGATTCGGATTTGCTTGAGGTTTTGGGTTCGGATTTGTCTCGCAAAACACCTGCCGAAAGGTTTTGGTTCGGATTTAAGGTTTTGGATTCGGATTTTTTTTTAAAAAAGCATAAAAGTTCAAAAATCAAGTTTTTGGGCTTATTTTCACTCCTACGCTATTATTAACCTCAATAACATTCAATAACAATCATTTCCACTAATTTACAGTGTATTCTGAACACCTAACAATATTATTATTAGTCCAAAACGTTGCAACGAGGTATCTTTCTGGACTGCGTAGTGGAGTGGCCCCCACAATATAATAAGAAAACCATCAACTGGTCTTAATTACACCAAAAATTATACCTGGACTGCGCAGAGGAGTGGTCCCCACAATATAATAAGAAAACCATCAACTAGTCTTAATTACACCAAAAATTGCACCTGGACTGCGTAGAGGAGTGGTCCCCACAATATAATAAGAAAACCATCAACTGGTCTTAATTACACCAAAAATTATACCTGGACTGTGCAGAGGAGTGGTCCCCACAATATAATAAGAAAACCATCAACTGGTCTTAATTACACCAAAAATTGTATCTGGACTGCGTAGAGGAGTGGTCCCCACAATATAATAAGAAAACCGGCATCAACTGGTCTTAATTACACCAAAAATTGTACCTGGACTGCATAGAGGAGTGGTCACCACAATCAGGGCCGGATTAAGGGAATGGAGGTCCCGGCGCGCTGTAAGGTCCTTACTGAGGAGATCTCGCGAGAGTTCATGAACTCTCGCGAGATATCCTCAGTAAGCAGACTACAGCGCGTCGGGACGGAGGACTGCACTGACAGTACTCAGCAGCATCGATCGGGCCGGGGGCGCCCCCGCCCCCGACCGATCAATAATGCTGCTGAGGAGTTTGAAGGGCCCCCTGGATGCCCGAGGCCCCTGGGCTATAGCCCAGTTAGACCTCGGGTTAATCCGGCCCTGACCACAATATAATTTAAAAACCCTCAAATGGTCTGAATCCCACCAAAAATTGTACCTGGACTGCGTAGAGGAGTGGTCCCTACAATATAATTAAAAAACCCTCCACGGGTCTGAATTCTACCAAAAAAGTTTATGGACTGCATAGTTTAACGTTCCCCACAATATTATTTAAAAATTTTGCAGCAACAGTCAACGTTATTTAATATCTGATACACCTCTATCTGGACTGCATAGTGGAGTGGCCCCAGTACTAAATTTGGTACCGGGCCACAATACCTCCTCCAACTTCCAAGTGTAGTGTTTATAACATATAAACACTACAGTAGTTCTAGCACGTCAATACCTCTTGTTTTAAATTATGACAGGGCATTTCACTTTTGGTTTAATTTTTTGAATTTGTTGACATTTTGTTTTACTTTTTGAACATGGCAAACGACTGTTGAATGGTCACATAATGCCAAAATAAGAGTTGCAAGATGGAATTGTCCTTGGGCCCTCCCACCCACCCGTATGTTGTTGAAATAGGACATGCACACTTTAACAAACCAATCATTTCAGCGACAGGGCCTACCAAACAACTGTGGCTGAAATGATTGGTTTGTTTGGGCCCCCACACCAAAAAAACAATTCATCTCTCCCTGTACAAACTAAACATGCTCTACTGAGGAAAGATGTCGTCCTCATCCTCAATCTCTGATTCCTCTCCCCCTACAGTGTGTACTTCCTCCTCCTCACACATTATCAATTCGTCCCCGCTGGACTCCACAACCACAGGTCCCTTTGTACTATCTGGAGGGCAGTGCTGTACTTCATTGAGGAATTCATTATTCATTTTTATAAACATCATTTTTTCAACGTTGTGAGGAAGCGACCTCCTTTGCCGCTCACTGACCAGGTTCCCCGCTGCACTAAAAACTCTTTCCGAGTACACACTGGAGGGGGGACAACTCAGGTAAAATAGAGCCAGTTTGTACAGGGGCTTCCAAACTGCCTTTTTTTCCTGCCAGTAACAATATGGACTGTCTGACATGTCTATTTGGATGGTGTCAGCAAAATAATCCTCCACCATTTTTTCTATTGTGACAGCATCCAATGCAGCAACAGTAGACATATCTGCAATGATTGGCAGGTCCTTCAGTCCGGACCAGATGTTATCAGCATCCCCGCCAGCGGGTCTTTTAGGAAAACTGAGCTTTTTCCTCGCAGCTTTATCCTCCAAATTTTTGTTTTCCATTATATGTAGCACAAGAGAGCGTACCCCTAAGCCACACACACTCAGCAAAGCCTTTAAAAATTATATGCGGCACAGGAGAGTACCACTGGACTTATACTGCAGAATCAGTGAACTTTGTAATATTGCAGTACCACTGGACTTATACTGCAGAATCAGTGAACTTTGTAATATTGCAGTACCACTGGTGGACTTATACTGCAGAATCAGTGAACTTTGTAATATTGCAGTACCAATGGACTTATACTGCAAGATTGTTTTTGGATATTTTTTTTTAATTTCTTTTTTTTATATATTTTTTTATTTTTTTTTATAACTTTTTTTGAATTTTTTTATAACTTGGGAATAATGGGGAAATAACAATGCCCTTAGAAGGGCAGAGCACAGGACACAGCACCACTGGACTGAACAGGACACAGCACAGGACCCAGCAGCACCACTGAACTCAGAAGAACAGAGCACAGGACACAGCACCACTGGACTGAACAGGACACAGCACAGGACCCAGCAGCACTACTGAACTCAGAAGGACAGAGCACAGGACACAGCACCACTGGACTGAGCACAGCACAGCACAGCACAGCACAGCACAGGATATAGCAGGGCAGAGGACCACCTAACACAATCTCCCTCTACCCTGATCAATGCCTGAGTGAAGATGGCGGCGGCCAGCGGGGAATTTATAGAATCCGAGTATTGCGAGATCAGACAACGGGATTATGACTCGGAGCCTCGCTTTCAGTTTTGCAATTGGCGGGAATACCCGGATCTGTCTCGGATCTGGCTCGGATCGGCAAGGTTCGGGTGGGCTCGGATTTCAGATATCCGAGCCCGCTCATCCCTACCAAAAAGTATTAGTTCTATGGTTGCTACTGTGTTTAGCATGAACCTTTGCAGAGAGTTTCAAGTTATGTAACATTTTAAAACTCTGCTGAACCCTGCAAATTTGTAAAAGAAAGTACACCAATAGAAGTAATGTATCTTGTCAAAATGATTTAAGCTTGCAAATCTAATTCATTTTACTTTATTTTTTTACAGCTCAAGACGACAGCCATATTCCTGCCTCCCTAGCACCGATTTCCAGTTTCTAGTACCCCTGACCTGATTTTCAGCCCCCCTCACCCACTTTCCAGCCTCCCTGACCTCCTCTTTCCAATGCCCTTCACCCGCTTGGCAATCCCTCATCCCTACTTTCCATCTCCCCTGCACATGCTTTGGTGAAAAATAAAATTATATATATATATATATATATATATATATATATATATATATATATATATATCAAAACATGTATATCGAAAAAGTGGGACTGCTGAAATATTGCTATAGTTAAGGGTTTTTTTCAAACCATTTTTCGGCTTATCAGCTACTAAGAGCTTCCCTGCAAAGTAGGCTCAAGCATGAATGGACCTATTTATGGGCAATACAAGTGCATATTATACTCATGTAGTCAGTAGCGGAAATGCCATGCCAGCTTTTACATTGTGTAAATGGCTTTACTATTGAATTCATCTAGCAGCGTACATTAAGATCTCTGCTTTGATAAATTAGGGCTTTTAAAGTCAAAATACATGCATATAATACTGAATGCAGAATTTTAAGTTTAATGTACTTTGTCCTTGAAAATGTATAGCTAATTCTGTGATTGGTAAATATTGGTTAGCGCAAATTGTGGTAGCAACAAGCTCTAGTGAGTTGACAATAGATTTTCATTTGTGCTGAAACATTATCTACATTCTGAAGATTTACAATAAGTATTCAGCGTTCACCGCTGCTTTTGCTGGACTGAAATTCTTACCCTTACTCAAGTTCAGAAGTTTTCAAATTCGTATTTATGACATTAATGTTGCATTCTTTTAATTAAATTGTGAGAAATAAACAGTTTAATTTGATATTAAAGCATTTTCAAGGGATGACCATCATCAAAAAGCATTAAACATTATCATTAAACGAAAACTCCACTTTCAGATAAGTAGCTTTCATTAAATGTATTAGACATGCATAGTTGCCAATACAACATACTTTCACAATTAATTATTCTCTGCTTTTTATTTGTAATTAATTAAAACAAGCTTTAGTGTTCTTGCTTTTTTTTCTATTTGGCATTACAGAGTATTTTGTGTTGATCTGTGATAAGAATTCTTAAATAAATGTATTTTGATGGAATAGCGTAGGAAAATAAAATGTTACAAAAATGCCAAAGGAGTAATGCTTTGGGAGACATTGGGGATCGGGCTTTCATTTTTAGTCTAAAAACCATAAGCAGCTTTTGTAGAGGTTTTAGAAACACCTTCTGTGATTCGTTTTTCAGTTGTGTATTACTGAAACTAATTTCATGCAAGCCCCTAATACTGTACAGTTCTTTGTGTGTGTTTTAAGCATTTCAATCTCTTCTTTAACATTTCTTATGTTTCATATAAAAATACTTATTCAATTGCAACAGAAATATACCACTTGTAAATGTGTTTAACAATGTCACGGAATATAAAAATGGCTAATGGCAAACCTAGTATTTGCTATTGAATGTAAAACCCGCCAGTGCCATTAATCTTATAATGATGTCCAAGCTTTTAATTTAAACAAAAATCAGTTTCCAAAATTAACATTTAAATGCATACCTTCTAATTAAGCTGTGGGCAGGGTCGGATTAACCATAGGGCTAACTGGGCTACAGCCCAGGGGCCTATGGCATCCAGGGGGCCCTTGAAAGTGCTTCCACTGCGGTTCTTCCCCGGCGCGCTGTAGTCTCCTTACTGAGCAGATCCCTCTCTCTCCTCAGTAAAGAGCGTACAGCGCGCCGGAGAAGGAGGTAAGTGCCGGGGAGGGGGGGGGGGGGGCGGGCAGCTCGAATCACGGGGGGGGCCCTCACGGGCAAGTGGAGGCCCCCTTAGCCCAGGGGCCTCCATTCCCTTAATCCGGCACTGGCTGTGGGCATGTTGCAAAATAAAATCTTAAAAAAATATTTTTGCTGAAATATCTTCTAAGGCATTTTTAGAGACTAAACTGAAGGTTTTAATGAATATTATAATTGTTTGGATTGTATATCTAAATATATATTTTACAATGTTATTAATATTAGTTCTACAAAAAAATATTCCACAGCACTAGATCATAACCTTATCCTGAAAAACAATAAAGTGTCTTATTCTATTAACATTTCTCAATTCAATACCACATTTAATTTCATAAATATAAACTTTAAAAAGAAAAAATACAAAGTCACACAAGATCTATATAATCTTCTGGCCTGAGTCATCAAGGAAAGTAAGGCAAAAAAAGGAGTAAATGTTCTCTGGGATAAACAATGTTACAATGCAAGGGGTGTAAATTAGTTTATTATTTTGCACATAAATTAAATACCAGCTGTTTTTTCATCTAGCACACAAATACTTGATCACTTTATTTGTACACTGAAATTTAAAGTTGATCTAGAATATGCCCTGTCCTAACTTTAAATCTGTTCCCACATTTTAAATTTACCTCCCCCTCCAATGCAACATGGTTTTGCAAAGGTGCAAAGTTACTCCTTTATTTTGCTTTGCTCTCCTTAATGTTTTAGGCCCTTTATGTGTATGTATTCTGTACTTTTATCATATTCAATACTGTACTACTATTTGAAATATCTATGTGTATTCAAGTTATGGGATAATAACTTTACTATTGAAAGGAAAATTTGCTGCAGTTGCATTACTTTTTTCATTGTGTTTCTTCCTGCTTCCTTTCATTGTGTGCTTGTATAATTGCGTATATGTGGCAAAGAAATTAGATTCTAAGCTCCACTGGTTCAGGCACTAATGTGAATGAAATGTATTCGTTCGACAGCTAGACATTTATTTGGTCGACATTCAGAAAGTCAACAACATATGGTCAACAATTCAAATGTCAACAGTATTATTAGGATGTCAAATGTAGACAGTGTTATATGGTAAAGGTGGCATTCGCCAGACCCTCCGACTCAGTTACCAGAGTCCGGTGAGCAAGGTGCGTGTTCTCTATTAGCCCTCTCTCCAGAGGTGATGGCTTCTCTTTCAGTGGCAGCCGCCACCTTGGATTTCAGGTGTGCGTATCACAGACCTGTCTTTTATGTTTTTCTCTGTTCAACCATTGGCTGATTGCTTTTCCTGTCCTTTCATCCTCCAGACTATTTAAGGTTCCTATTCTGGCAATCGTCTTGTCTTGTAGCCTGCTAAATTGTTGGATTTTTTTGTCTCTGGTGCAATCCTGGTATTGTGGTATTGTGTATCCATAGCTATTCAGCAGATCTTTGTATCCAGCACTATATGCTTCTCAGCTAATCCTGGTATCTTGGTATTCTCTACCCATTCCTATGCAGAAGATCCTGTTATCCTAACATCCTAGCATCCTGGTATCAACAGATCCTGGTATCCAGTGCTATATGCTTCACAGCTAAACCTGGCATCCTGGTATCCTGTATCCATTCCTATTCAGCAGATCCTAATATCCAGTGATATATGCTTCACAGCTGTTCCTGGTATCCTGATATCCTATATCTGTTCCTGTTCATCAGATACTGGTATCCAGCTGTGAGGGAACGATTGCTCCTAAATGCCTCACCAGCGATGATATCATTGCGGTGCATTGTGAATTCACGCGTCATTTAGACACAGGCTGTACCTGCAACAATAGCATATACCTGGTTATAATAAATTACATATCTCCAGGGGCACAGCAATGCTGCACATCCCATCCCTTCAGAAACCTACTTTGCTGGTGTAGAAAATGGAGCTGCTTAAGTAACTGCTTGATTACCATGCCTTAAGATACCAAGGCAATATATACTGAGACTCCACCCACCTTTAGGGGTCAATTGGGAAAACACATGTTTCTTTGTCTTTTGCTTGCTGGACTTATAGAGAGAGACATCTGTTTTTGAAGACTCTATGGATAAACTGGTATTTATGGAATATATATATAGCAGCTGCAGTGTTAGGCAACAAGGAGGAATGTTTTGGGTGATACCTGGGAAAGAGAACAGAAATACGTGAAGTTTAAACAAATATATTGAGTTTGAATGGAATTAAACTTTGAATGCAGATAGTATGGAGTTTCTGTTTAATGGAAAAAGCTTGGAAAAGTTAGATTGAGTAATACAATAAAATAACTGTGTGTAGATTAATTGTGTTACATAAGTAGATAAAACTGCGGAATTAGTGGCGCTATATAAATAAATGGTGATGATGATAACACTGTAACTGTTGATGTTTAATATGTACAGTATTTAGCTACAGTGTTTGAATGGAATTGTTGTGGTTATACTGTTTGTGAATGCAGTTACATTATGGTGAATACATAGTGTGTAAAGATACATTTATTATGAGTTATATGAGTTAATGGAAAAGGCTAATGAAGATTCCAAGTACTGTGTAATGGAAGTGATTGGTTACAGAGTAAATCCTGCTATACTGTTTGATAAAGAATATAGCTGAAATCAGGGGGTATATTTACTAAACTGAGGGTTTGAAAAAGTGGAGTTGTTGCCTATAGCAACCAATCAGATTCTAGATGTCAATTTGTAGAATGTAGTAAAAAAATGATAATTAGAATCTGATTGCTATAGGCAACATCTCCACTTTTTCAAACCCACAGTTTAGTAAATATACCCCCAGGACTCTAAGTATTAATGGAGATTGCAAGTACTGTGTAATGAAAGTGTGTGATTAAAGGGTAATGTCTTCTATACTGTTTATTAAAGAATATAGCTGAGATCAGGACTATATTTACAAAGATTGCATTGTTATAGTGGAGTTTATTACTAATATGGCTAAATGCTGGTTGTAGTGTTTAATCTAAGGTGGCCGACAGAGCCTTGTAGCCTGGCCTCCATTTGGTGATGTCTCCTTTGTCTATATATATTTATACTTAGTTAAAGCAGCTGATATAGGCAATGAAATATATTTTATGTAAACTTTATATTATGCTTTCTACACCGTTATTATATGTGTAAATTCTGTTACTGAAAATACCTATTGTTAATAAGAATAAATAATATATGTAATGAGACTTTGTGGAAATCCTTTCTTGATATAATATGTATTATTACCTATAATATACTGTGGTAATCAGAGTAAATATAGCAGACATTGAAATAGAATTATCTTTCTAAGAACTGGGTATAACCTGAAACCTACTCTGTGTGTGTGATAATGAAGATAGTTATTCAATGGTTATTACGATATTAGCATAAATATTAGAGATGCTCAGGCTCGGTTCTCCGAGAACCGAACACACCCGAACTTAGTAAATCCGGATAGCGAGCCTAGCCGGCTCGGTACTTTCGCGCGCCCTCGTAATTAAAAACGAGGCAAAACATCATTGTTAAGTCGTCGGATCTCACGAGGGTTGGATTCTATAAGTACCGCCCTCCACAGCGATCCAACACCATTTCACAGAGGGACAGAGTCGGGGTGGCAGTCTCTAGTGAAGTTGGGCAGCGTCATAGGTAGAAAAGAAAGAGGAGGGGTAGCAGTGTTCTTCAAAGTCTCCAGTGACATTCAGGACAGCTCCATTGCTCCATTGCTAATTGTTATTGCTGAAATAGAAATAATAGGTCTGGCAGGCTTGGTCTTCTAAATCTGCAGTCACATTGTACTGTGTTATATAGGTAACATACAAAGAGAAGAGCTCAATTGATCCATTGCTAATTGTCATTGTTGAAATACAAATAATAGGTCTGGCAGGCTTGGTCTTCTAAATCTGCAGTCAAATTGTACTGTGTTACATAGGTAAAACACAAAGAGGAGAGCACCATTGCTCTATCGCTAATTGTCATTGCTGAAATAGAAATAATAGGGCTGGTAGGCTTGGTCTAAATCTGCAGTTACATTTTACTGTTCCATAGCTCACTCAGAAACAGGAGAGGTGGCAGGGTTCAGTGCTGAAACAGAAATTGTAATAATAGGGCTGTCAGTGTTCTTAAAATGTTCCAGTGACATTCTACTGTGCCATAGCTCATACAGAAACAGGAGGGGTGGCATTGTTCTTATCACTCTCCAGTCTCAGTAGTGATGATACTACTAATCCCTCTACCTCAAGTGCTAAAGCCTATGTTCAACTGCATAGTGGTTTTAAGTCAGGGAAACAAAAATGTAAATAAAAAGCTTGTACCTTTTTTTTTTTAAAAAAAAAAAGCACCTCTCTAATAAAGGTGAAAGTTTATTGTAAAAAAACATAAAATTGCCGACATGCCATTCTACCCAAAATATTACCAAGAATACCAGCATCAGCTAGCTCCCTTCTCTCAGCTAGATCTCAGCACCTACAATCTACACTGTCATCATATTCACCCTCATCAGTGTGTACATGATCCTCAAACAACGCTAATTCATCCTTACTGGAATCCACCATGACAGAAGTCTGTGTACTTTGATATAATTGCCGGTAATGGCCTTCCTCATGGAATTTGTAGTTCATTTTAGGGAAGAGCTGTCACGATTTTTGGCAATTCTTTTACACCATTTTACTTTTTAGCATAAGTTTCTGATTTTCATAAAAGCTTTCCATGAACTTGCTTCAAATTGCAGTAACATGGGTGAGGTTCCTAGATGGTTAAGGTCCCTACCTCTACTGACTGTGGCTCTACAATGCTACAAATGGCTAGTCAACTGTTGTCAGGATTTGTGCAAAAATAATTCCACACATAAGAGGTGGATTTTTTGGTCTTATGCCCAGGCATGACAATGACCTTCTTCTTATCACTGGCAAGATCTGCTGCAGTCTTTGCTTGAAAGTGTATGAAAATAATATTGTGACCTGTTAGGTGGTCAAAATTGTCTGCAAATGACTTGAAATTGTGTTATTGAGGTTAGTAATAATGTAGGGGAGAAAAAAAGCAAAATTATGTGATTTTAGCAAAAAATATAGGGATTTTAGAAAAAATTTGGGATCCAAAACCAAAACTAAAACACGCAAGGGCGGTTTTGTCAAAACCAAAACCAAAACACAAAGTTCAGATCCAAAACTAGAACAAGGGGGTCAGTGAACATCTCTAATAAATAGTATATTTGCCTTATCATTAGACCCTCCTAATAACAGGAAATGGCAGACTCATAAGGGAAATAGCACCCTCTTGAGGGGCAGATATAGATAACCTTTCACACCAGTGCTATATGCTACTCAGATAATCCTGGTATGCTTAATTCTGTATTTGTTCTTATTCATACTTACCTACTTTCTTCAGCTCCCTTCCGGGAGCCAGCCAGTGGAGGGGGGCGTGAAGGGGCGGGGTGGCCGAAATCGCGTCATTTCGGCCCCGCCCCCTGTGACGTCATGACGCAAATTGCGTCATTTGACAGCGGGGGCGGGGCCAAACGCCGCGATTCACCGGGAATCGCGGCGTTTGGGATCTAATTCTGCCCACTTCACTAGGAAGTGGGGCACTTCCTAGTGAAGTGGGCAGAATTCGGGAGATTGCCACACTCGCCCGGGAGTCCGGGAGACTCTCACAAAATGCGGGAGTCTCCCGGACATTCCGGGAGAGTTGGCAAGTATGGTTCTTATTCAACAGATCCTGGTATCCAGCACTATATGCTTAATACACACCAAACATGGAATATTTTGTACTAAATAAAAAAAAACAAAGTAAACTCTGATTTCAAAGAGCAGCACAGACAGGGATGGTATTTCTGGCAGGCAAAGCAGACAGTTGTCCGAACACCAGAACATAGGTGGATTTCAAAGACTCTTAAATTTAAATTAATATAAAAATAAGTATATAATAGGGACTGCTTAAAAAAAAATTTCAACCTTTGTTCCTGATCTGAACAGCTATCAGTCTATTTTATTACTAGATGATAGCTGCTTCGGTTCTGTGCTGCACTGAACCCTAATAGACTACAATGAGCAGGAACGAGGAATGAATATAATAGACTAAGCAACAGATATGGCTCTGCATATTATAGTCTTGGCACAATTTATTGCTATATTGTGACAGAATGAAGGGTGAAATGTATTGTAACAGGTATGTTTTGCCTAGATTTCTAGCATACTGCTTTTAGAACCGCAGGAGAATGTGTGTTTGTAGTAGCTGTGAGCTGCTGCAAGATTAAAGGCTTGTAAAAAAGCCGAAAAGGGTCCTGAGGTTTATGGATGGAAATAGTAGGGTGGGTTCCATCCATTAAGCCTTTCAGGTGACCTGCTAACCTGCTGCTAATTAGGATGTGCACCTGAGCAGTGCAGGTAAAAAGCTGTTTCTCAGCACAGTCTATCTCTCTGCCTGGAGATTGAAGTTGATGAGTCTTAGTGAGAGAAAACCTTGCTACTTTGCCTGTGGCTGAAACATACCACACTGTTTATGGTTTGCTTTAAATTAGTAGTCACACTTGACATACGTTTAGTTAGAGCTGGACAACAAGGCCTTTATTTTAAAGTTGTCTTTTATTTCTGTTGCTTACTAAAACTGGCAGAGGCTATTTGTACTAAAATCCCTGGACTTTTGTGACAGGTACCCTGTGAACGTTAGTTATAAATAAGATCACTATTTCCTACACCAATAATGTTAATAGATATTTCACCAGAATGCAGTAAGAATAATGGTAATCATAAGTATAAATCATAAATGAGTGACTGATGTTAGGGGCCGTTTACATATGAAACAATTACACTAGTTGTATGAGAAAAGATGGACAGTGTGAAAGGTAATGACCAAGAGGTTTAATCAACAAATGGTCATACACATGGTGGTTTAAAAGACATAAACCATGCAGCATAAGAATGTCAAACAAAAATTGAATAAAACAGTAAAAGATATAAAAAAACAATTAAAGTCAATCATAAAGTCCAGGAGGGTTCCAGCGTGAACCCTTTCACAGGGAATCCCAATGGAGTGGGTCACAACTTGCTACCAAGAAAAATGTTACACTGAGAGAATCCAATAGATGAAAAAAACCTTTGGAGAGCACTAAGCAAAAAAGCCGGTACTCACGATTCCGGGTCACAGGATATACGTAGCGGGGTGCCTGACCAGAGATGCTAAACCGATGGTGCCCATCGCTCTGTCCATATCATCTGAATTGGGAGCAGATTAGTGACCTTCCATAGCTTTTACCTTTTAAGCTGCATTTCCATTGAAAACTTCAATGTGGCATGATTTTCAGAGCCTGCTAATTTTACAAAACCCATGCTCATGTTGTTGCTTGCAACTGTGATTTGTCCATATGTTGAACAAATGGTATGTGATTACAGTAGTGAAAGTGAAAAAAATTTATGGAAAAAAGAGATAGTAGATGAATAAAAAGAAAACTTTTGAATAGACTTAAATTATTTTAAATATGCTTATGTGGTTTAAATACAAAAGTGGAATAAAGGGAATTAAAAGATTGAAATAATGGCACACAAATTAAAATACAAAAGTAGGAAAAAGAGTAAATAAAATTGAATGATGAAAAAAACAATAAAATAGGTAAAAGATCATTATGAATAATAAATAATTAGTTTGCTTGGCACCAGTTTGTGGCTTTCTCAATGGGATTTGAATAATGTGCTCCTAATAAATGATTTAGAATATTAGAAATCACTGCCAACTTCTGTTATATAGACCATTAAACTTGGTGGTGACATCCGCATGCTATGTCAATACTTAAGTATATGTATTCACAGGGCTATGTCAATATTTAAGTACATTGTAGATACTCAGGTATCAATGTTGTCTTCATTAGACAAACAGATATACTACTTTTTACTTTTTTGATATTCTTTGTTGCAAACCCACGGTCACACATCAAAGACACCACACAATTTTTGAATTTTATATCCTTGATTCAATGGGAAGATGATTACCACTTTTTGACATGTGCTGTTGAGTCGCTATGTACTAAAATAGCGCGTGAGAATGGTGTGTGTACGAGCAATTAAACATTTTCTGGAAAATGATGGCAACCTAAGTAGGACATGGTGGGTTTATATTGCAATCTATATTGTTTATTTTGGCACATTATTACTTATATTTTACACTCAATTTATTCTTCAAGTGCACGGTAGGGCCATGGGCACTCAAGTTTGCCAATCTTTATAAGTGTCTGTTTTTATCAGGGACAGTGCTCTATGGCAGATATATTGATGATTTTTGTTTGGAAAGGAGATTTTTTTTATTGTTTAAGAATTTTGTTAAACACCTTAATAATGTATTTGGTTGGAAATTCATAAGTCTATCAAGTACTAGTCACATCAACTTTCTGGATACTGCCCTGTCTATTGAAGGGAATTAAATGTTCACAGAAACATGCAATAAAGAGACAGATAGTAATAATTGTTTGAATCATAAAAGTTGTCACCTGAAATGCTGGAAAACAACATTCAAAAGAGGAAGCTTTGAAGAATACAGAGACATTGCACATCTAATGAAACCTTTCATAGACAGGTAAAATACTTACTAGGATCATTTAAGGCTCAAGGCAGCAGCCCCAAATTTCTATTAAGAGAAGCATTAATAGATGTTATGGAGGTATATAGGAGCTCACATTTGGGTAGGGGATTGAGGATGAAGGAGATTGGAAGAAAAAGGATAAGGTAGCTAATAATGAGAATCTTGTTTTCGTAAATCGGTATAATTCCTATTCGGTTGAAATTAAGAAGACAATTAGAATGAGAATGAGAATCTGAAATGGTGTTTAAAAGAGGTGTAACATTAACATTTAAGCTGGTGATGAGTTGTTTTAGAAGAGGGAACTCAGTAGTTATGAATTCCCAGCTAAGGGTGTGAGAAACCAAAAGTTTTTTTTAAAATGTAATAAGAGTTCCTACATCACTGGCTCATTTGTACAACATAGAAAAGCACATTGTTGTTCCCTTGTTTCAAAAAGAGAAATACAAGATAAAAGATTTTTTTAAAATTGCCAACCCAGATTTGTTATTTATTTGATAGATTGTATATGTATCATCCAATATGTGGGTTACAGAACCAGAACATTGAATGTGTGGTTTCTTGAGCATATAAGAAATGTTTTAAAAGGAAATGGAGCACATAGCCTTTCAAGGCACATTATTTGGAATCATGGAGGGGCAATGGACAGTGTTAAAATATACACCAAAGAACAAGTTAAACCCACTGTTTGAGGGTGATATTGGTTTATGAGGTTATGCCAAAGAGAAGCACACTCAATATTCTCAATAGGCTCCCTATTTCCAAAGGGGCTCAATGAGAGTATTAAGCTGAATATGGTCTGAATTCATTAAGATATGGGCCCTTTTTATGATATATGTTAAGTAATATGATTTGTATTCATTTTTCTATTTTTTTATTAATTATTTATTTTGTATGTTTATGAGCAAAATTTCTGCAGTCCAATTAATAAAGAAATATACTTGACTGAATAAGTCCAGAACCACTTTTAGTGAATTTCAATACATTTGTTTTATTAAATTGAATAGTTAGTAAAAACAATTTAAGTTTATAGTAACAGTAAAATGACTATGAGAGCTGATGGCTCAGCAAGTCGGTAGACTGCCTTTGGTAATGGAGGTTATCAGTTCAAATACCTGTTTGGGAATAGATTTATTTATTTTAATCTTTTGAGTTATAATAATATGAGTTATATAGCTCATGATTTAAAGTTGACTTTGGTTTAGTTAATAGTGTATAAAAATGTAACGTTCATTTATTTACAATACCACCATCCAAAGTGTTTTTATTGTTTTATGATATATGTAGTGATTGTGTTATGTGATTTCCAGTTTCATGCTAATGGTAGTGAATTAACTATATCACCTGTTATTTGTGATAGAGAAAGCCATGATTGGTCAATTTTAAGTTAAAAGTAAGTTCAGCTGTTAATTTCACATCTCTGTGGAAACTGCAGTATTATTATGTGGAGAAATGTGTAAGAGGAAGACTTATTTGGCTGTAAGAACCTATTCTGAATGGTAGCAGTTCTTTCTATTGAAGTCCCGGGTCTCTCTCTGCGTACTAGCAGCAGTACATAGGGAGAACCCAGGAGAGTAGTCAGAGGATAAGCCGAGGACTAGTATACAAATCAGATGGCAGCAGTACACCGGAGAACCCAGCAGCGTGGTCAAAGGGTAAACCAAGGTCTGGTACACAAATCCAAATCAGCAGTGAAGCAGTTAAAAATCACAGGGAGAATATGCACCGAATAGGAACAGGGGAGTCAGACGTAGAATAACCTGTTGCTCTGACACCATCCAAGTGTCAGAGCGATTCTTACATAGGAAGGGGAAGTTCAAATTCCTCGCTGGAGATCACATGACCACCAGAGTCGCGGACCCAAAAGTCCCCGTGCAACAGACAGAAATGGAACAGGAGTTTGGAACAGTTAAGTTTCTTATACAGTAGTCCCTAACTAGGACAGTAGGACAGAAAACTTTAAGAATGGATGGAGCATATAGCTCAGATTCCAACAGGGCACATATCTCTGACCACATCTCCAGGCATCTCTGTTTCGGCTCCCTAAGCCTAGGGGTAAAAATATGTGATGATCCTTTATATGTTTGCAAAAAAAAAATTAAAGTTAAAATAACTAACCAGCACCTGTGCTACAGCTTAGGCTGGTACCAGGTAAATTAGGGGAACGAGAGTGGAATTCCCCTGCAATAAAAGCAACTAGTACTAGGCTATGCTAGGCTCGGCTGCAGTAAATAAGAGCAGGTAGTCTAAGGCTTAAACATACATATTTTCTGTGTATAGTATGGCAAATGAAATACCTAGTACAACAGATGACCCTTCAAATGCCCACATACCACCATCTAGGCAGTAGGTCAGCACTTATTTTTTATATACTGTATATTTACATCACATATGAATTATTTATATACTGTTTAAAAGTTTCAAGCATGTTTAGGAATCCTATTAAAACCCTAATCCCTGCACAAGTAGCACTTACAAACGTGAACATCTTATTTATGTTCAATAATTTCTTCTGAATGAAGCAATTTAGTGTAACTTCTGTGTTAATTAAATTAAATCTAAACACATCCTTTGTTTATTATGAGGAATAATGTAAAATCTACAATAAATTATTAATAATATTAGATGTTAAATAATATTAGCATGTATGCGTGTGTAAGTGGATTTTTAAAAAGTTTGAGACTTTATTTGTGCGGGTGTGTCTATGTATACTAGTTATAGTATGTTTTTTTGTGAGGCTGTGTCTATATAAAGTGTTTATACTGTGTCATATCTGTGTTGATTGTGTTAAAATGTGTATGTGTACAGTGTTTATAGCCTGATCTGTCAATATCTGCTTTAAAGTAAATGTATTTTGAATTGTAAAGTGCATTTGAGGTACCACAAAACACACTTTGCATTATGGCCCACTCTATAGGTATATGTTAATTTACATCTAAATCTGTGATGTCTTCACTTCCACTCTTTACACACTTCACACAGGACAACACCCTTCTGACTCCCTGAACAACTTTGCTGTGTGAATGGATCATACAGCATACTAATCACTTTTTTCCTTTGCAATCTGGCTGGACCGAAATACTGAACCGTATATCTATATCTGAACTACAAACTGCTATCCTGAAGTATATATCTATTGTAAGCTATTAAACAAAGGAAAAGAGGGATCACCGCACCAGAAATAAGATAATGGCCTACCTCCTCAAAATTATATAAATAAATATATATGAACCTAGGACAAAAAGAGATATCCTAGGGGTTGCACCCAACACATAATCAGGATAATCAAAAGAAACAAGAGGAAAGAATGTGTATAATCGGGGCACAAATTATACATATTCTTTCCTCTTGTTTCTTTTGATTATTGTAAGCTATATTGCTATACTGAACTAACTGCTATAATACTGCTATACTAAACTATTCTGAATTATATATACTGTACTCTATACTTCACTGTTGCTAATAGACATCTATTATAACTAATTTCTAAGATACTATAAAGGTAAGACGAATAAAGGTATATGAATAGAGAATGTATAGAGTAAGTGTAGGACAAAGGAAAACATCAGAGCAAAGTAATGGTGTGAATACATGATTAATTATAATATATGTTCTGAACAAAGTTTTAGCTTTGGTATTGTTACCCTGTATTACTTATATTGAAGAATATTATAATAGATAAACTGTAAGTGCTAAGTTTTATGTGTGTGTATATATATATATATATATATATATATATATATATATATATATATATATATATACATATATATATATATACGGTGTATATATATATATATATATATATATATATATATATATACGGTGTATATATATATATACGGTGTATATATATATATATATACGGTGTGTATATATATATATATATATATATATATATATATATATATATATATATATATATATATATTGTGGCAACTTCTTCCTTTTTATGTAGCTTTATTGTCAGGATGGTAAATGTTTTGACACCGTATACTTTCACAGCAGTTATGGAGACCCTAAACGCTAGCTATACATAGACCAGCTCTCTCTCAGGACCAGCCAGCGTTGGTCTCCGTGCACAAATGATACAAACAAGCTTTTATACCTGATACTCCTCCCCCAGCCTTAGCTTGATGGACAGGTGACACACCCACCTTCTCTTTAAAAGGAAACGCCCCATCACTGGCTCTGTTTGTAATCAGACACACCCTGTCTGTTTGCTGAGAGGAAGGTTTGTTACACATAAGTCGTCAATCTAGGTGCATTACTGCACAAATGTTTTACTCTACTTCCATGCTTTCTCTGCATATTGCCAACTAAATGCCTCCCTTTGTTACACAACCCTCCCCCTAGCGTCTCCAAGTAGGGGGACGCGGACTTCGCGAGGAGCGCATATTTTCATGACAATGCATCTGCATTTTTGTGTAGAATCCCAGGTCTATGTTCTACTGAGAATTTGAAAGGTTGTAGTGCCAAGAACCAGCGGGTTACCTTGGATTTACCTCCCGGTTGTTCTGCATCCATCGCAATGGTGCATGATCTGTTATTAAGATGAACTCTCTGCCTAGGAGATAATAGCGCAGAGCTTCTGTAGCCCATTTTATGGCGAGACATTCTTTCTCCACAGTGGCATATTTTTGTTCCCGTGAAAGCAACTTCCGACTTAAGTACAGGACAGGATTTTGTACTATATTCTTCTCCTGTGACAAGACTGCACCAGAAGCATCAGTTTGGAGGAAAAACCTCTGGGTAAAATCCGGTGCTTGTAGAACTAGGGAGGAACAAAGAGCTAACCGAAGATCCGACCAGGCGGTTTCTGCAGAATCAGACCAGGTTAATCTATCTGGACAACTATTTTTTAACATGTCCGTAAGTGGAGCAGTTCTAGTGGCGAAGTGGCTTACAAACCGCCTGTAGTAACCTACTAAGCCTAAAAAGGTTGTTAACTGCGACTTTTTTTCTGGTCTTGCCCAATTTTGACTGCCTCCACTTTGTCTAGCTGGGGTTTTACACGCCCTCGACCAACAACGTGCCCCAAATATTTGGCTTCTCTCATGGCTATGGCACATTTCTCTGGGTTAGCTGTTAACCCTGCTGACCTTAATGAAGCTAAGACCGCCTCAACTTTGGCTAAATGTGATCCCCAGTCTGGGGTATAAATCACTATATCGTCCAAGTAAGCGGCTGCATAAGCTGTGTGAGGTCGTAGCAATTTATTCATGGCCCTTTGGAAGGTGGCAGGAGCCCCATGCAACCCAAAGGGTAGGACTTTATATTGATAGAGACCATAAGGGGTGGAAAATGCAGTCTTTGGCTTGGCCGTGGAAGTCAGGGGAACTTGCCAATAACCCTTTGTTAGATCAAGGGTTGTTAAATAATTGCTACCAGCAAGATTTTCCACTAGTTCATCCACACGTGGCATCGGATAGGCATCAAACTGCGACATACTGTTTAGGCGCCTAAAGTCATTGCAGAACCGAATTGTCCTATTGGGTTTCGGGACAAGCACATTGGAACTATTCCACTCACTAGTGGACTCTTCAATTACATCTAACTGGAGCATCTTCTCGACCTCCTTTCTCACATCCACCCGTCTGGCTTCTGGAATACGATACGGCTTCTGCTTTACAATGACTCCTGGCGCAGTGACAATGTCGTGTTCGATTAAGGTAGTGCGCCCAGGAATGGAAGAGAAGACATCCCTGTTCCGGCGAATCATTTCTTCAGTCTGTTGTCTCTGCTGAATGGACAAAACTGGCTCTATGGGCACTTCAGACTTTTCAATGGCAGTACTCACTACCTGAGGAGAGGTTTCCTTATAATGCCAATGTTTAAGGAGGTTAACATGATATATTTGCTCCTCCCTTCTCCTACCTAACTGGCGGATTCTGTAATTGACAGGACCGACAGCCTCTAGAACTTCATATGGACCCTGCCAATGGGCGAAAAGTTTGCTTTCCTGGGTGGGAACCAGGAGTAGGACCTTGTCCCCAGGCTTGAAAGATCGAACAACAGCACTTTTATCATAACTTTTTCTCTCTCATTCCTGAGCCTTTTTTACATGTTGCTGCACAATGGGCCCTATCTTTCCTAGCCTCTCATACATTTGGGACACAAATTGGACCAGATTTGGCTCCCTGGGACCTTGCTGCTCCTACCCTTCTTTTAACATATCCAAGATATCCCTGGGCTGTCTCCCAAACAATAACTCAAAGGGACTAAACCCTGTTGAAGCTTGAGGTACCTCACGGATGGCAAACATCAAATAGGGAATAAGAGTGTCCCAATCTTTTTTTTCTTGAGCTACTGCTTTCCTGAGCATGTGCTTTAATGTGTGGTTAAAGCGTTCCACCAAGCCATCTGTTTGTGGATGGTATACAGAGGTGTGAAGCGGCGTAACCCCTCGCAACTGGCACATGTCCTTCATCAGTTTAGACATGAACGAAGTACCCTGATCTGTGAGAATTTCTTTGGGTATTCCCAAACGTGTAAACATCAATACAAGTTCACTTGCTATGGTGCTGGACTTTGTTTCGTAGGGGAATTGTCTCTGGATACCTGGTTGCATAGTCAAGCACCACTAGTATATATTGGTGCCCACTTGCAGATTTTTCCAGTGGCCCCACAAGGTCCATAGCTATCCGTTCAAAGGGACCTTGTACTATTGGTATTGGAATGAGAGGTGCCCTGTACATGGGTTTGGGACAGGTTCTCTGACAAATGGGGCAGGACCGGCAATACTTTTTCACTGCCATGTGTACCCCGGGCCAGTAAAACCTAAGCAGAACGCGTTCCCGTGTTTTATCCTCCCCTAGGTGTCCCTCACAGACGTGTGTGTGCTGCTTTTAACACTAGGGTTACACGGACCTGAGGAACCATTAATTGTTCTACTTTTTCCCCATGCATATTAGCAACTCTGTACAGGAAATTATTTTTAACAATAAAATATGGTATACCTTCTGCAGGCTGGGCCGCTTTTGCTGCCCCATTTACCTCAGTCACTTTTAAAAGCATGTTCCAAAGTGGCATCATTAAGTTGGTCTCGAGCAAAGTCCTGCAGAGGAAACAAAATTGGTGTTGCGGACCAGTCCATATCCTCACTGACAGGCGGGGTGGGCTCATCTGCGACATCACTGACCAATGCTAGTTTGGACTGTCCATGTTTCCCCGCAGGTGGATGCTTTTGTGGAACTCCTGCTGTGACTCCCAGGATGGCATTCCGGTTTGGCGGTTCCCAAAGATTGATGTCCAGATGTTGTGGATTCTTAGGCGGTTCCTTTAAGACCGGGCTTCCGACCATTGCATCAGTTGCCGGCATGTCCGGCCGGATCCGCTCACCGAGGACATCATTAAACAGTGGGAAGTCTCGCCCCAAAATGAGTGCATATGGGAGTTTAGGTGCTATGGCAGCTACCACCATAACAGTTTTGTCTTTGAGTGTGACTGGTAGTATTGTTCTTTCATACTCCTCTGTCGTGCCATGTACGCAAAGAACCTTCACCTTGGGCAACCGAGAAGTTATGGTTCCGGGTAAGGCATAGCTGGAAACCAATGAGAGTTCACTCCCCGAGTCAACCAAGGTCAGAACAAGGTTTTGGTTGATTAGCACAGTCACCCGGAACAAACAAGGACTTCCTGATGTGGGACTCATGGTAAAACAGCTTGGAAAAGCAGGCCCAATATGTGCCACGGAACAGTCCATGGGTTCCGGTAGTTTAGGACACTCTGCCTTAAAGTGGCCTGGCTCACCACATTCAAAACACTTCGGATTAGACAGCTTTGCACCTGGCCCTCTGTCCGTAGCAGTTTTGCCATTGGGTCCTGTAGCAAGGATTGTCAAACCTGGCTTTTGGCGTGGCAGCGGCTTTGGCACAAATACAGGCTCTTTAGTCATTTGCTGTAGCGCACAAAACCTTTCTACCATGGTGCAAGATCTTCATAAGTTTGTGGGTCTGATTGCAGAACCCACCTTTGCAAATCGCGGTTCAGCCCCCGGATGCAGTGATCTATCACCAGAACTTCAATAATCCGAGAAGGCGAATTCTCCTCAGGCTGTGTCAGGAACCCCTCCAGCCAGTACAACAAAACCCGGAATCTGCTCCGAAAGTCTGGTGTTCACTGGAGCCCCTAGTGGTGGGGACAGACTTGGCTGCAGACAGACAGAGGGTCGTGAGATGTGTACTGACTGGGGAGAACCCAGGGATATTGTGAAATAGCATACAGCGGTGGTGAAGTCCAGGCAAAAAGGTCAGGGCTGGTGGCAAACAACAAATCCAGGAAACAGGCAGAGATTGAGGTCACAGGCAATACAGCAGAGTCCAGTACACGGTCCAAGGTCATACACAGCAAGATCAATCCAAAGGCAGAGAAGGGTAACTGAGCAGGGAGCAGGTAAGTATACACAGAGCAGGAACTATAACCAGCAGTGAGGCCCAGTCCTCACTGCCTTAAATACTATGATGGACAAATCAGAAAGCAGGAGGACAGGGCTGACAATGAGTATCAGGAGGCTGCTAATTAATTACTAGCTAGGAACTAGCATAGGTAATAAGATAACCAGGAAGCATGTATAAAAATATAAATGAACCAGTTTAAATAATATGAGAGCTCCCCCTGGAGTTGGAGAATGTCACTACACCCTCCTGCATCTATGCAACAAGGATAATCCCAAAGAATAAAACCAGAGCATAGAAATAGAGCACGCGCCCGGTTGCTAGATCACGCCAGGATGTGGCGTACCACTGCGGCTCGTGACAGGCTGCAGCCATTTCTTTAAAATTTTAGAAAGCTCAGCCACTTGCGCTCTGACCGTTTTTTCTTTATCATAGCGCCATTGGTGATAGCGTTGGGCTCGGCCTGGCCCGGAAACTCAATTGCGACCCAATATCTCAGACTTTAGGCACAAATAATCAGAAGCCCGTTTGTCATCTAGATCCATATACGCTCGCTGAGCTTCACCATTTAGATATGGCGCAAGCCTCTCAGCCCAATCTTTAGGAGGCCATTTTGCCCTTTTTGCAAGTCTCTCAAAGGACACCAGATATGCTTCTATGTCATCACCTGGCGACATTTTCTGGAGAACAGGACCAAGTGGTTCATTTCTGTCCTGTCTCACCTGGCTTAACTCTTCTCTTAAGAGCCTTGTGTTTTCCACCTGTGCCTCGGCAACTCGTAGCATCTGAGCTTGCTGCTGTTGCTGCGCAGCAGCCACATTCACAAAGGTTCTCAGTACTTCCTCCATGTTGACGTCTGCGCGGGTTGGGTAGCGAAAACTTGCTTCCCGGAGTATCCCACTCCTGACACCACTTGTGGCAAGAGCCCGCTACTGCAGAAGCACACACGAACAACTTCTTCCTTTTTATGTAGCTTTATTGTCAGGATGGTAAATGTTTTGACACCGTATACTTTCACAGCAGTTATGGAGACCCTAAACACTAGCTATACATAGACCAGCTCTCTCTCAGGACCAGCCAGCTTACCCAATGTTGGTCTCCGTGCACAAATGATACAAACAAGCTTTTATACCTGATACTCCTCCCCCAGCCTTAGCTTGATGGACAGGTGACACACCCGCCTTCTCTTTAAAAGGAAACGCCCCATCACTGGCTCTGTTTGTACTAATCAGACACACCCTGTCTGTTTGCTGAGAGGAAGGATTTCTCTATCATGTAAGTTACCCAAACTTAAACCATTGTTTGTTACACATAAGTCATCAATCTAGGTGCATTACTGCACAAATGTTTTACTCTACTTCCATGCTTTCTCTGCATATTGCCAACTAATTGCCTCCCTTTGTTATAATATATATATATATATATATATATAATATATATATATTTATAACAGTAAAGTACTTTAATAATTATACATGTGGCGAGTATTGGTTATTTATAATGGGTATATGTATACACTGTGAAGTATCACCAATATATTGGAGGAGTGGTGAAAGGACTGAATAAGGCGACGTTATTTAAGAAAAAGTGTGATTATATAACAAGCGTATCTAGGAACAGAATATGAAGATGTGCACAATTAAGACGTAACCCCGGGATCTTTTACACCATGAAAGAGTGTACTTTGTCTGCAACAATATTTAGCTAGTTTGTATGTTTTAAAGTAGCATCCATATGAATGCCTGGGTTTTCCAGCAAAACATTGTCCAGAGCATCACACTATCTCCACCTGCTTGCCTTCTTCCCATAGTAAGATGTCCCACACTATCTAGTGCCATCTCTTACCCAGTTAACCAACGCACAATCCCCTGGCCGTCTACATGATATAAAAAAAAACATGATTCATCAGACCAGGCCACCTTCTTCCATTGCTTCATGGTCCAGTTCTGGCACTCATGTGCCAATTGCAATAGCTTTCGGTGGTGGACTGGGGTCAGCATGGGTACTCTAAATGGTCTGCGGCTACTCAGCCCCATACACAGCAAGCTGCAATGCAATGTGTGTTCTGACACCTTTCGATCATAACCAGCATATACTTTTTCAGCAATTTGTCCTGCAGTCGCTCTTAGGTAGACTTGAATCCAGGCCTGCCATCAGAAACTGTGGGGCCCAGTACTAATAAATCTGGAAGGGCCCACCTCCCCATACATTTGCTCCATACTCTCTTCACCATACATGCGCCCTCTATCCCTCATCACGGTACATTCCCCCTATCACTCATCACAGTACATGCCTCCCCCCACTCCCTCATCACAGTAAATGTTCCCCTCTCCCGATCACAGTAAATGTCCACCTTTCCCCTCCCCAAAATCAGAGCAAATATCCCCCTCTCCACTCCCCACAAAGTGAATGTCCCCTTCTCCCCTCCCCGCAAACACAGCAAATATTCCCCTCTCCCCTCACCCCAAAGTAAAAGTTCCCCTCTCCACAAAGTAAATGTTCCCCTCTCCCCTCCCTAAATTAAATGTTCCCCTCTCCCCTCCCCCAAAGGGAATGCTCCCCTCTCCCCCCACAATCGCAGTAAATGTCCCCCTTTCCCCTCCCCGCAATCACAGCAAATGTTCCCCTCCCCCCAAAGTAAATGTTCCTCTCTCCCCTCCCCCCAAAGTACATGTTCCCCTCTCCCCCCTAATCACAGTAAATGTACCCCTCTCTCTTCCTACCAAAGTGAATGTTCCCCTCTACCCCCCCACAATCACAGTAAATTTTCCCCTCTCATCCCTCCAATCACAGTTAATGTTCCCTTGTCCCCTCTGTGCAATCACAGTAAATGTCCCCCTCAAATATTTGCCCCTCCTTTTCCCTATCAAATGAATACCCAATTAACTTACCCTCTCCTCCACGATGCTGCAGCTCCCGGTCACTGACAGACTGGGAGCATGGTGCGCAGTAATGACGTCATCACGCCGGGTTCCCAGCCTATGAGAGCCTGAGAGCGGCAGCATCGCGGAGGGGCCCAGACAGTCCAGGGAGCCCGGACAGATGGAGAGGTCTGTCTGGGCCCTTTAGTCTGTCCGAGCCCCTCACAGCTGTACTGGACATTAACCTTCTGATGGCGGCCCTGCTTGTACCAGACAGGCTAGCCTTCGCTTCCTATGTGCATCAATGACTCTTGGGCACCCATGACTCTGTTCATTGGTTGTCCTTACTTGGACCACTTTTGGTAGCTTCTAGCCACTACACACTGGGAGCACCCCCACAAGACCTGTAATTTTGGACATGTCCTGACCCAATCGTCTAGCCATCACAATTTGATGGCTAGACAAATGTATCCTTCTTCCAAAACATCAACTTCAAGAACTGACTGTTCACTTGCTGTCTAATGTATCCAAATCCTTGACAGGTGCCATTGTAACGAGATAATCAATGTTATTCACTTCACTTGTCAGTGGTTCTAATGTTGTGGCAGATCTGGTTATATTTACAGGTAACTCACCATAACCATCACTATCACTCCATAATTTTCTTGTAAAATTTGAAGATATTGGTCGTTTTTCTTTTTTTTTTCTTACTCCAAGGTTTAAAAATCTGTACATAGAATTGCACATTTTATGTTATCCCTGTTTTTTAATCTTGTCCAGCGGCACAGTACAGATTCTATTGTATGGTGGATGCAATTTCTAGTATATGTGGCTTTTTTCTTAAGTTTGAACATCTCATCAGAACTATTTCTCTTGTATTGGATATAATTCTCAAAATCTGTTCTTATTCTGTATACAGTATATGGTCGACTGCACAGTAAATGTTTCATGCTGTATAATGTATGTAATTATCATAAACAAAGTTGAAGCTTGCACAGCAACCTAATAGCTTACCCAATGCACTTAAATCAAGCTTGACAAATATCTGTGTAATTTATGATGTTAGTCGTTATACTGCTTATGTGCATTTTGGGGCACATTGATTTTGCTATATAAAACTATTGTCTTCCCAGACAAGGCAGTAAAATTAACCAATGTACTTGATGTGCAATCACTGCTGAAAAATGCCTTAGATTGTGCTCTCTAATCTAATGCTTAGCTCAGTTTAATAATACACACTCAGACACCATATCAATGCACTAGTGCATGGAGCCACTATTCCAGAATTTTGAATGGAGCACATAACGAAGATGGACATGATGTATTGGAAAGAAAGGGGAAATCAGGCTGAGATACATGAGAGAGCTGAAGTCTTGGATAGAGTGGCAGGAAACTTGGGAGGAATGTGAACACTAGTAGGAACCTACAGAAGGGCTGTTTATATGTTGATGTAGTATGTGGATATATGCCAACTCTCCCGGAATGTCTGGGAGACTCCCAAATCCCGGGAGTGCTGGCAATTCCCCTGCATCTGCCGGCATGGAGGGGTGTATGGGTGGTAGGGGGGCGGACCGTCGCGATTAGCGTCATTTTGGCCCCGCCGCCAGAGACGTAATGCCTGTTTTGGGTCTTTTTACCACTGTAAAAAGATCCCAAACAGACATACGTCACTGGGGCGGGGCCAAATTGATGCAAATCACGAAGGCACGCCCCCTTCCGCCCTCCCTTCTCACCCCTATTCAGTGATCTTCCGGAAGGAGCCAGTCAAAAGTATGTAAGTATGAGTAGAACAATGTCATGTGTTTGAATATAACTTTACTTTAGTAGTATTATATTAGCATGGCAAATTGTATCCGAACTAGCTGCAATAGATCAATTGTTCAGCTGAATTGTGAATCATTTGATGGCCAAATGAAAAATCTCACTAAAACAGCACAATGTGCTTTTCATAATTATTTTATACAATAATAACATTCAGCAGTAGTTTAGCCTCATCCAGTTTAACTTAATACATATGTTCTTACTAGAGATGTTCACTGACACACGTGTTTTGGTTTTTGATTAACTTCATTGTTTTGGTTTGGTTTTGGTTTTGGCAAAACCGCCCTTGCGTGTTTTGGTTTTGGATCCCTATTTTTTTTATAAAATCCCCATTTTGTTTGCTAAAATCACATAATTTGGCTCTTTTTTTGTTCCTACATTATTATAAACCTCAATAACATTAATTTCCAGTCATTTCCAGTCATTTTTTGTCAAGTGACAAGAAAACTGCTACCCCTCCTGTGTCTGTATAATCAATGGCACTGGATACTAGAGAGTGACCGTAACACTGCTATCCCTGTTTCTGTGTGAGCAATGGCACTGGATCTCCAAGGGAGAGAGGTACTTATGGAATCCAAAACCCGCAAGATCCGACAATGCAACAAAATGTCCATTTGCCTCGATTCAGGTCTGAGGACATGCAAAAGTACCGAGCCAGCTCGCGAGCCTATTCGGATGCCCTAACTTCAGGTGGGTTCAGTTTTCAGAAAACTGAGCCTGTGCGTCTCTAATAATTTCTGACTGATTAGGGACATATAATACAGGGGGTATTTGTGTTCGGGCTGCTAATATGTGTAAATTATCTTAAGCCAACTGTGAGCATTGTTTACAAAGATGGCGATCAACTCTTTTGCCAATATAACATATTTGCCACTTTAATATCATAAATGTCTGTAAGGTAATGTAAGCACGTTGCCTTAGTGGGTAGCAGTTCTGCCTCACAGCGCTTGGTTTATTGGTCTGGAGTTCGGCATTTAGTAAATGTTCCACCAAAAAATGATGAAACAGGGGCCTAAGTATGTGGCATTGGGGGGGAGGGTTACATTTCTAATCAAGAGACAGATTTAAATTTTGAGTAGGGCACCTACTTGGAAAACTTTGAAACTAAAGTTTGAAACCATTCCTAAAAATAAGTAAATAAGTGTTTATATTAGTTTTTATTCCGATTAATAGAGAACTCACATCTTATTATCTCCCCCCTGAGCTCCGCCAAAAGCTGGGGCTGGCATCGGCGCAGGACCCTCCAGCGCCGATGTAGCTGCACAATGCACCGCCTGCGGTTAAAACGCCACCAGATGTAGCGGCACACCTTCTGATACGCCAGCAATTTAATCTCATTAGAGATGTACTGACCAGAGGGCATGCTGTCCCTGCCCTCCGTCAGCAACCTCAGTTCTCTCCTGGCGAATGTCGAGGACCTAATTTTCTCAACAATATACTCTCCAATATTCTGCTCTCTGATTGGTTCTCTGAGCACGCGTGGGCGAGCTCACGTGACACGCGGATCTTTTCTACACCTGTGAGTAAACTGTCTGCCTGTCATTCAACCATAGTATCCTTGCAGAGGGGGGGTGTTAACATTTAGCGTTGAGACGTGTACGTTGCGCTTAGCAATTAGGATGAGACATGTACACTCCTCACCACCACTTACAAGGCTCTCTCCAACTCTACTGCCCCTTATATCTCTAACCTCCTCTCCATTCACACTCCTGCCCGCTCCCTGCGCTCGGTCAACAACTGTCGCCTCTCCTCCACCCTTATCACCTCTTCCCACTCCAGAATCCAAGACTTTTCCCGTGCAACCCCCCTTCTCTGGAACAACCTCACTCGTTCCATCCGCCTCTCTCCTACTCTGTGCTCCTTCAAACGTGCACTCAAAACTCACCTCTTCCTCAAAGCCTACCAACCATCTACTTAACCCCCATCTCCTCCCTTTGCTCGTCCTCCCTTCTCTCTTTTTGCCTCAACTGGCTCCTCTTGTGCCTGGTCTGTTTACCCTCCCTTACGATGTAGGCTCGTATGAGCAGGGCCCCCTCCCCTCCTGTCTCCATACCTGTTCTTCTGCTCTGTCTTTACTGCATATGACTAGCTGGAGTTTCTGAAGTATTGGTACTTTTTGTTCACTGTTCTGTATGGTTTCCCCCTGTATAGTCTACTGTTAGAACTGGGTGCGGCGCTGCGGATACCTTGTGGCGCCTAACAAATAAATGATAATAATAATAATAATGTACACCTATACTTTTAATGGGTCTTTAGAAGCAGCTGTGCTCTTCAGTTCTGCTCTTTTTCCATGATTCCAGACAGACACATTTGTTTGTGGGACACTTGGAAGAAATTATTTCAGTGAGTATTCTTTGATATGTTTTAAGAGAGATTACATAGCTGTTTACAAGAGGGTAATTCACTGTTTACACATCAAGCACTTTTAGGGGGGTATTCAATTGTTAGCGAGTTTGGAAGTTCGAGCGTGAAAAGTAATTTTTTTGCTATTTTACCTTATTTTCGAGCGCGAAAACTTCTCCCGCAATTCTATTCTTTTTTTTTTTTTTTTACCGAAACGGTGTTATCGCGCTCCAAGCGTTTGTCAATGTTAAAGTATAGGCTGGCTGCGAACCCTTAGCGGAAAAAGCTATTCAATTGTTTTTTAACGCCGAGTGTGAAAAAGGCAAATATGCTGTTTTATCTCGCACCTCCATGATCTGCTCAAAGAAAAAAAATTTTTATTACATTAAGAAAAATATTCATTAAACTGAGAAAATAGGTGTAAAAGTTCATAAAAGTAACCTAAAAAAAGAAAAGTACTAAAAAAAGTGTATAGTAATTAATAATTTTTGGAAATTTCCCCCTTTAGAAAAAACCATAGTGGTGCATGTATTTAAACTTTTTTATATGATTTTTTTTGTTTTTAAGGGGGGCGGGGTTGTACCAAAAAAGTATCATGTTTTTTTATTATTTTTTTTAAAAGCAAAATCGTTTGCTCCCCACTCTATTTAGTCTTCGCCCCAGTGCTGGCAGGCTATTGATGTGTGAAAAATTTGACGTAGGGTCCCCCCTAATTTAATTGAACCAGCACTAGGCAAACCAGCCGGGGTGATAGGCACTATAACAGGGGGGAGGGGAAACGCAGTTTGGGTCCCACGACTATAATGACTAAACACCCACAGACTGTTCAACGCTGGCCTGGATTCCCTAGGGATTGTGGTCCGCTGAAAAATGTAAGCGGGCCACCCCCCTAGGGACACCCAGGCCAGTGCCGATAGCACTAGGGCTCTTCCTACTACCCCTGGGCTGTGGGTAGTAGGGTAATAAATGGGGATTTTGTATGAAAAAAAAAAAATGTTTTTCTTGTGGAACTACATGTCCCAGCCAGCCATGTTGTCCTAAATAGTGTGGCATGCTGCTGCTAGTCTAACTACAAGCACCAGCGTACCCATAGCACCCAGGGCATGTTTGCACTTATAGTAGAACCACAAGTGCCAACATGCTCTTACACCCACGGCTGGCTGTGATCTGTAGTTCCACAAAGCAAAATGTTAAATAAAAGCACAACACCCTCATTCCAACCACAAATCTTTATTAAAAATAATAAAACCCCAAGAAATACAGTAAACACCCTCATGTACACCATAGATTTTAATTAAAAAAAAAAAAAATACTCACCATGGACGAAATCCTCAGTTTTATGATGCTTTACTTACACACACTCATTTACGCAAAGTCCCAACAAATATTTTTACCTTCGAAGAAAGGTCCGGCTTGCCCACTGTCCCACAAATATTTGTACATTACAAATGTCCATGCTTGGCCAGTGTTCAAATGTTTGTAAATTTCAAAAAATGTACCTCCTTGTAAAATCTTTAATTCTGCTGTACAGGGGGGGGGGGGGGGGGGGGGCATTGTTGCTTGCAGTGCAGGGGCCCTTCTTCATTGCAGTGTGGGGGCCCATTCTCTTGTGCAGTGCTGGAGCCCTTCTTGATTGCAGTGTAGGGGCCCAATCTCCTTTGCAGTGCTGGGGCCATTCTTGATTGCATAAATTTACTTTCATTTTTTTATAGTAAAATGAGTGCCTTAACCATCTCAAACTCGCTAGGACCAATAATAGAGCACGAGGGGGTGCATGCAAAAAAACAATTGAATTGAGGTTTTGGTTTTTTTAAACGCGCGCTCGAACAGGAAAAAACAAGCGGGTTTTTTTTGTTTTTTCCTGTTCGAGCGCGCGTTTAAAAATTTTTTAACGCATCTCGCTAACAATTGAATACCCCCCTTAGTGTAATTTGTCATTTTACATGAACCATGTATTATTGTATATTCTGGTGATAAATGACACTTTTCGAGATACACTCTCCTAATGGGTTTTCCACACTGAACCCAGGAGTAAGTACACTGTAGCATTGGTGGCCTGAATCATTGTAATGTATTTAAGTAATATCTTCATCGTGGCCCAAAAAAACCTTTAAAAAACCCAATATCAATAAGCCTTATGTTTTGTTTTTGCACTCTCTTTAGATTCTTTGACGTTGCTACTGAAAAATTCTACTTTTTGTTTGGTGCTCCGGTCCTGGATTTGGATTTTGGTGGGCAGTCTGTGCCATAAACTAGGCTGATGAAGTAGCTAGAGGAATGGAATCTGTCCATTTTTACTTTATTTTTTCAGGTCCTCAGAAGGGGGCTGTCGGACGCTACTGTTGGTTGAGAAGTGACTGATTTGCAATTACATACACCTTGTATGGTTAATGTTTTGACTCTTTTTGCAGTTGAAGTTTGTTCTGATGCTGACTTATATGCATTATCTGGTTATTCACTCATTTCCAATTTGGGGATGTTGCTTTTGCCAATATCTATGTTGTGTTATTTATAACTGCCTTTTTTGTGTCTTACAATGGTATTTTTTACATTTTATGTTGCCCTATTAAAAAGGTGCGTTTCTGTCTTTTGGCGGTCCACTTGTGTACACGCTACACATCTCCAATTCAAATGCACAAGCATTTATATATTAATGTTTATGTACTTGCAAACTAAGTAGGAGCGTGACGAATGCAATGCTCTTGTTAAGCATGCAATTTATTTTGGTTTGGGGGGGTTAATCAATGTAAATGTTTAACATTTCTTTTTTCCATCTCTATTTAGTTATGGTATCAAAATGTCTGATGCTGGGCCAAGCAATGCGGGGGCCAAAAGCAGGTGACATTTAAATGTTACAGGGTGAGAAGTAGATATTTTGGTGGAATTGGCTTTTGAAAAATCTCATACACAACAGATTCGTATGTTGGCCAGTCAAAAAGCAAGACACTGGGAAGAGATTACGCAGCAAGTTAATGCTCCTTGTCGGGGGGCGATCAATAATGTGAAAAAACAGTAAAAATAATAGGTTGAAACAATCCTTTCCCTTTTTGCAACAACTGTAAACATAGTAAAAGAGGGTCAAGTATTACCTTGACACATATTTTACCAATGTAAGCCAATGTGCATTGTAGTGTCAACGAGTGGTTGGCCAAATGTACATGTCACTTTCAGACAATTATACACCCAGGACAATGAGCACATATTTAGCTATGCGTGTGTGTCTGTTTTTAGGCGTCTAAATTGTAGCATTCCAATGTTATATTCCATGGTTTAGTTGTTAAAAGATTTGAAATTGATATATTCTTCTATTTTGTACAGGTGGGCAGACTTTAAACAAAATTTAAAGAAGAAACTAACAGAGTAAAGGAGGCACGCTCAAGGAATGGGTGGTGGCCCAGCACAGGACCTAATATTGTTGCCACTGGAGGAGCGAGTGAGTGTCGCAATTTCTGAAGAGTCTCTGGTTGGGGTCTCTGGTTGCCCATTCACACCCCCTCGGCAAAACCCTCAGCACCCCCCACATACCCCCCTGGTCAGTCCTCCCTGCCCAGCCCTCTGGTTACCCCCCTGCCTAGCCCTCTGGCTACCCCCCTGCCCAACCCTCTGCTTACCCCCTTGCCCATCCTTCTGGATACCCCCTGCCCAGCCCTCTGATTACCCTCTGCCCAGCCCCATGTCTCTTTATCACATAGTCAGTCAGACCCTGCTGACCCAGAGAGTTTTGATACTTCCTCCAACCCCTCAACATCATGAGTCACTCATAGTCAAAAGCATGTTACAGCCTCTAAGAGAGGAAAGAAGAAGAAGAAATGAATTACATTTTTTTTTTATGTGTTTTATTGTTTGTTTACTTTACCATCAAGTCTAATGAAATTCAAATTAGATTTTTTTAAACAAACTTTTGATTGTCTTTTGTGGTTTAAAAATTTAGATATGGGAAAAGCTAACATATTGTTGATTGTGAGTACAATGAAAAATAGTACACTGACTCTACATAACTCAAAACACTAATAGCCACACCACAACATTACTGTTTACTATACAAATGGCCCAGCAATGTGTTTACAAAGTGGTATTCAAATGTTGTTTGTTTACAAGTTGTTGGTGATTGGAAACAAACACAAGCATACCCCTAACCCCCCAATATTTTAAACCCATCATAAACCAAGGTACATTGAAAAACGAAAATACTAGTTGGCCAACATTGTTTGAGGCACAGGGACAAGTGTGTAACATCAGTGTACACTTGAGTTGTGTAAAGTGAGAAGCATGGATGCTTAATTGTGGCTTTTCTTACAGTAAAAGTTAAGTTGTGAGCTGTCTGTTCCTTATTCCGGTTACCATAAATATGCGTGTACCTCTTAATCTAAGAATTTAACAAGCAAAGGTTGTATTGTCCTGTGGTGTGTGGTGTTTGAACAGGCTTGTCTTTGTGTCCTTATTCCACAAATTAATTGAAGAAATGCTTGATTATTCAGTTTAGCCCAAACATGTTGCATTGTAGTGCACTTTAAAATGAATATGTGATGTGCAAATGCTTTCAACATCACATGAATTTAATGTAAAACACATTTTGTAAACAAAAGACCAAAGAGAGTGCTCATTAGCCCCATTTGTATGGTAACATGGTTTTATTAGTGCATTTGCTTGTAGTAGTTTAGTGTGTCAATTATAAAGCTAATCCTGGGAAGATTTTGAGTAGAGTTAGGACTATTCCAAGTATAACTCAACCTATCATATTGTTGTTTTGTTTGGTGACCTGGATTTTTTATACATTTTTGCCAATTAAATTTAAACTCCAAAACATTACTGTAATCACACTTGCTTTGTGACATGGTTGTGCAAAGTTGCACATTACCAGCATTTTACTGCTTTCCTTTCCTTTACAACTCATTACGTCTAGGTCACAGCATGGCTCTGCAGGTAAGGCATATTCCTCACATAGTTGTACTAGTGTTACTTAGGTACCCAGAGCAATGCTTAGTGAAGGGAGATATCTCTAGATGCTCATCTTTGGAAACCCCTATGTTTGGGTGGGGGGGACATTTCCCTAGGGAATGTGTGGCAGTGGTCAGTAATAACTGCTTGATTACTGTCCACCGTACAGAATACATTCTGCAGGGCGTCCACTATGTTGTGTGTGGAGAATGTAATGTTTGGATCATAGTGGTCTAATGGTAAACACTTAGCAAGTAATTTGGTTATGTCAGATTTAGACACATGTCAAAATCCGAATTGGTCTAACAACAGTGTTTTTTTGCACAAACTATTAATGACACATAGTTTCTGATGCCACTTGCAGATAGTTCCATCAAGATTCTACCTTGCCTGTAATTTTTTTTCTTCTGTGACAATTTGCAATGATAATGTTTTTGTCAATCCAAATCAACTTCTGGCACCAATATCCAACATGAATTTGCGTTTAGTTACATACTGCTTATTAAATTAAACGGATCATGTCATCCTTGGAACACGTTCACACTATATACGTGGGTCCAACAATCTGTGGTTAAAAAGGTCACACATTTACCAATGGTGCATGTTTTTAGGTAATAAAAAAAGCGTTATAAGATTTATTTGCTAAAACTTTGTAAACACTGTAATCCCACTGTTTTTGGATCAATGTAAGGGACTAATAATTGAAAGCTCCTTGCCATTGCCTGACAAAACCATTCTGCCATTTAATCAATGTTATTCTTAAAACAGCATATGGGTCATGTTAGAAGATGTGAAAGCCAAGTCAGAGTTTCTAAGCTTTAGGACATTGATGTTTGGATATTAGGCATTACTGAGTTGCTCTCAGTTTTTTCAAGCATTATTGAAACATTTTGTTTCAAACCAAATGCTTAACATATATAATGACCCTAAGGTCAGGAGAGATGCAAACACATTTCCAAGCATGCTTACAGGTTGCTATACAGTTGACACACATTTCTAATGGATGTGTTTTTTTGGAAACAATTACACGTTTGTTTTGCAAACCATTTCTTCGTGGCCAATGTATATTCACATATCATTTTTCCTTTAACTTTTTTACACCAGATAGCATTGTTGTATTTGACCTTTGAGCTTGGCAGGAAAAAGTAATGATAACTTAGATTTACCTTAAGTAGTTATCAATGACTTACTGCCTGAAACTGACACCCTCCTGGGAATCACGCCGTCTGGCTGCTGGCTCCCCCACCTCGTCCATCCCAGCAACCTTGTCCTTCACCCCAGGAGCCCCACTCTGGGTGGCAATATTGTGAAACACCACACACAGAGCTATGATATCACATACTTTACTCGGCCCGAACATCAGTGCACCACCAGACCAGTCAAGGCATCTGAAACGGACCTTTAAAAGGCCAAATGCCCGCTCAATGACAGAACTGTTGGCTGTATGAGCCGAGTTATGTGCAACCTTATGCTCTGTGTGTCGGCTCAACAACAGAGTGAGGAGCCAAAATGCACTCTAAGGGCTAGATTTACTATCAGGCGTGTTTGTAAAGCCGCCGACTTTCGGCGGGTTTGCCGGCGGTTTAGCCATCGCCGGATTTACTAACGCTAAACCCGCCATCCAAACGGCCAGAAATGATGTTTTCAAACCCGCCTCTGTATAAAGCGCCGTGACGGTTTCAACAATGCTCCACATACAAACAGCCGGATTTACTATTAGGGGGTTTATAAAGCCGCCGGAAAACCGCCATTCAAAAGACCAAAATGAAAGCGCTGCTTGTGAGCGGCGAGATTGTTCAAACAGTGTGCTGTTTGAGGTATTTGGTCAATCTGAACAGAAGGGAAAGGGCCATTTCATGTGCAAAGTTTGTCCCTTTGGGATTGTATATGTTAAAAGGCCAGTGTCTTGTAATGGCAGTGTAATTTGGGTTTCTTTTTCTCTTCTGTTTTCCCACGATGCAATTTTTTTACTAAGTTCAACATTTGTTTAATATTGCAACAAATCCCTTAACAGAGTGTAAAAGCAATTTTAACTGTACTCAATAAAGAATGGGTTTCTGGCTGATGACTCCTCTGCTGCATCCTCACACATCTGCACAGCACAAATTCAGGCACAAACCCACTAGTAGAGGTGTGTTATAGCGTACATTTGTACTTTGGTAAACCAGGTTCAGCTTACTAGAATAATCTGGTGGGGTGGTTATGTATGCACCTGAAAAGGGGTCTGATATTATCCTGGCTGGCTGTTTTATACATAATCTAGCATTACATCAATTTACCCCACCGATTAGTGCAGTACACACTGAAGCAGAAGGGGTCTGTGTCACATCTGGTGATGTGCAGAGCACAGAGGGCGGAAGGCAGATTACAAACTACTACACAATAGGAAAAACATTTATTTCTCTAAAATGTGTTTGATGTGAGTGCAATGTTTGTGACAGTCAGAGCGCAATGTGTAAATGATTTGAGTGCCTAGTTTTTTAAAACATCACTATACTCTTGTTTAATTAGCAGAAAATAAACACTGACACCATAGAAATTTAACTGCATTTATTGCAGTACAACACAATAAATAATAAAGGATAATGCTTATACAAAGTAAAAAAAGCATGAGGCAATAGTCATGTGTTAGCGCTAGCGACGCCTTTTTGCTTGCATATCGCTATGTTTTGCCCCACTCTGTCCTCTCCCTGGCCCACCCCTGGTGCGAGCACCTCTCCTTGGAGGAGTACTCTGTGCCGATGTGCTTGGCGTACTAGCGGTACTTGTGGTGGCCGAGGAAAAGGGTGCAGGCAAGCGGGCAATGAGTTCTTGCTGCAGTTGGCCTGCCAGCCGGGTCAGGTTCGCATTCCCCTCGCGAACGGAGGAATTTAATGCCTCCACAGCCCCAGTCATTTGGGCCATCTGCAGATTGGATTGCTCCCAGGCATTAGCCAGACGATTGATTGCAGCAGGAATTTGGCTATTTGTGCGGTGTATCCGCCTCAACTGGGCCGCAATTTGGGAAATGTTGTGAGTTTGGCTCTCCATGAAGACTGATTGCTGCTGCTGGAAAGCACCAATAGACTGCGCCATTTCACGGGCTGGGTCCATACTCTGAGGTGCCGGCTGCTGGTGTGCTGGGGCTTCAGCAGGGCCAGGTGCAACATCCTGGAAACCAGACACAGGGGCATCCACTGTTTCCAGGGTGATTATGGTTTGCTCATCTGGCTCAGGGGACATTTGGAGGGACTCCACCTGAGGTGCCTGGTATGAAGAGGGCCCTGTGTATGAAAATGACGGTAAGTATATAGGATATAATATGTTTGTATATTGCATTCTGAACACTTGATAGGAAAGAATAATCTTTACAAACTACAGATTGTTTCACAATTTTTGCATTAATGATTTATTGTCCTATGCTACCTGCTTAAGGATGCACATATTATCCTTTTAATACCCAGTATCATATGAACTATGTATGGTTGAGGGGGCTAAAAAAGCATAGTATTTGTAACCTACAAATATTGTGATTTATTACGCAATATCTGGCTAGACCGTGCCTTGGGGTACACAAATCCTATTTCAGTCCTCCCTCTGTGTAGTACATGCTGGGTATTTTGACTTAACTGCGTGTGTAAAAAAGTGAAGACGTTGCCTATAGCAACCAATCAGATTTGAGCTCTCTTTTTGTAGAATGCAATAAATAAAGTAAAGGTATATTCAGATTGGTTGCTCTAGCCAACATCTCAGTTTAGTAAATGTAGCCCTAAGGTCGCATAGCACACCATATTTTAAATAAAAAAAATTTGCCAGCAACATTTCCACAGAAAAACAATTAACTCCATTATTTAGCACAAAAACATAAATCACACACCTGCTTGCTCTTCTGTGGCCGAATCACTGACTGAAGGTGGAGGTGTAGCTGTAGGAATGGGACTCAACTGTGGTCCAGGTGAATCTGGATGTATTAGAAAAAGCATACAATGTATTTGCAGCAAAAAGCCTTTTACAAATAATAAATCTTTGGAAGACATGTGTTTGCACATTAAAAAACAGTTATAAACAAAATTATTGCCCTTTACATACTGATTGAGTAAAAAAGACACTTTTGCAATAAAAAAACATTTTCAATATTGTTAGCTTAAAAAGGACAAATCACTCACCAACTCCTTGGGCAAACGAGGGCGAATCTGTGTCTTGCACATTAATTCCCTCCACTATTTCACGGGGCATTATCTGCCGCAGCTCCTCCTCATAGCTGGTATATTCAACGCGAAGAGGGGGGCCACCACCCGTGCGTCTTGTGGACCTCCTTTCCTGGGCCATTTTTTCCTTCAACCTCCTCTTAATGTCCGAAAATCTCTTGCGGCAGTGCGCCACTGTCCTCTTTAGTGGGCCCACCGCGTTAACAGCGTCGCACACTCTCCCCCACAATTGGTGGCGCCGCCTTAGCGGAGTCCGGGCTGCCAGGTTCCCCAAGATCACCTCGTAGCAGGGAATGATATTGTGCACCAACACACAATTCTCATCATGTGAGAAGCGCACATTCCTCCCTGTCTTGGTCTTCCTGCTCTGTCCTGTCTCCTCAACCTCTCCCTCTCCCTCCTCTGACCCCTCAACCTCCATCTCCCTCTCCTCAGCCTCTGCTCCCCTCCTATCTCTGGACATTTTTACCCAGAAGACAGAAAAACACAAAACACTGAAGGACTTACAAACACAAAGAACAAACTACACTGCCTACAGACACACTCTCCACACAGTCACACACAAGTAACACAGACAGAGGACAAGTCAAATACAAAAAATACAAGACAGAAAATAAATGAGAAAATAAATGTACAAAACAGGAAAAAACCACAGGACTACTCACACTTCAATCAGATATCGCTCCACCAATCCACCAAACACCAACTCTCAGCAAACCACTATCCTCCAAACTCCTCTCACAAAACTCCTCTAAACCCTATCAGAGAAAAAAGTGTCAGGCCAGTGGTTTATATAGGGCTTGTGATGTCAAATCTCCTGAGTTTGAAAATAGCCAATAGTAACAGGCCAGGAGACAGGTGTAATTTTCAAAAAAACCGCCTTTACACAAAAGCGCCGTCATTTAAAGCAAAAGCGCCATGTTCTATTCAAAGCCGCCGGCGGCTTTGAGCATTACATCCCGCCGTTACATCGCCGGCGGCTTCAAATTGAAGCTGAAATGCGCCCATTAGTAAATCCGGCTGTTTGCAATGCAAACACGCCGGAAAACCGCCGCGATGCATGGCGGTTTGAAGCCGCCATGCATCACGCCTGATAGTAAATCTAGCCCTAAGTGTGGATTTTGAACTTCAATTTGGTTTTTTAAAAAAAAGGAAACTAACCACAAAAAATAGGTGGCCGAAGGCTTTTTACAATGTGTTTTCTATGATTTTTTTTATAAAGATAGCATGGGCAATATCTATCTCACATGTAGTGATTACTTTACAACTAACCACCTCTTTAACAATTTAAGGTTCAAAAATGTTATCTAACAGGTACAAAATACATATTTTTGAAAACAAATTTACTTAGGCAGTTTACTTACAACTACCAAGAGATAGCACAGGCACTACATGACACAATTTGGAAACCTAACATCCAAGGACAAATATCACATTCAGGGAACAATCACTTTCAACTTAAGGTTTCTATTGAATGAAATAATTATTTAATAACATAAAAAACATTAGTCCAATTACCAAGAAGCCACGCGTCACAATGTGGCCTTGCACCCCCTTGCCTCTCTTGCAATCTGTGCCACGTCCTTGATTGCCTGAATGCAAAGGAATCATGGGTACTCCCACCCCATTTGGCAACCAGGTCTCGAATCTGGAGAAAGGGGTCACATATAGCCTGGTCAAATACAGAGAAGCATTCCCAATCGAAGGGACCAAGGCCACATGTGTCCCATATACTGCCCCTATGATGTGCGGAAAGCCGGCTATGGTGGCAAACTGCCGCTTAATCCGCACAAGAATCTCCTCATCGAGTGGCAGATGTATAAACTGGGAGATGCGCGACAGGAATGCTCTGAGCACAACCTTCAGCACACGACTGAAGGTGGCCTGGGACATACTTGCTGCGACCCCACTGTGGTCTGGAACAACCCAGTTGCAAAGAAGTGCAGAACCGCCAACAGTTTGGTCAAAGGCGGTACTGCTGTCGAGATGTGGCACATTGGCTCAAGGTCACTCTGCACAATGCGCAGGGTGTCCAAGATGACATGAGGAGTAAGCCGATAGCGACGGACTACCTCAACATCTGATATCCCAAAGAGGCTGACACGTGGCCTGAAGACACGCTCCCTAGGATGGCGATGTTGTACCCGTTGCTGGTTTGCACGGTGTGGAGGCTCATGTTTCTCATGAGCCAGATTCTCATCCAACTCCAGAATCTCCTGTATGTGTGACAAAATTATGATTTTAAAAACAAATACACTAATTAGCTGCTGGCTTTACCCTTGGTATTTCCTATGTAGACTCCAAACATGCACATCATACTTACAACAAAATCGCGCATCATATTGAGGCTTCATTTTTAAAAGTACAGTCAGAAATAAGAGGGGGGAAAAAACAAACAAACCTTGAGTAAATACTCAGACCGAAGTCAAAGTGACAAGACACAGTGCAAGAAGCTTGACAATTCAAAATAGTTTACAATAAACACAACTAAAAACAATAAACTGCCACCACCCCAAAATTACAAATAATAACAAATGTAAAATTATTACATAGAAAAGTAGAGATACATATTAAGGAACAGAAAAGCAATTATCGGTTTCTAAAATATATTCCAAAAACCATACCTCTTGACAGCACTCTACCAGACAAAACTAAGTCCCTTAACTCCCAACAAATAACAAGTGCAACAAATGGTGTTTTAAACCAATTCATAATTAAAGAAGTGTCTGCTGGTGTACACGCTGCCGTGGATCAAATGATGACAGATGCAGGTGCGGTAAGAAAACGCAGTTCCCTTGTAAGTTTGAAAAGTACCAAACTCAGCATGTATTCCGATTACTAAGAATGAAGTTGTATTAAGTTTCTGTGTTCATTTTTTTCGGATTTATTGTAACAATGTTTAGATGTTCCTTATGTGAAATGTAACAGTTGTCTCACTTGCAGAATTTTTTTAATTTTTGACTCGGTGTAGTTTATATAGTGTATGGAAATTTCAATCTGGATGTTGGCATAGTGGTTAGGCATTCAAGCTGGCAACATTACAGTACTGAGTTCAAATCCAGAGTTGTATCTGTGTAGACTTTATATATCCCATGTTTCACTGAGTTTACTTGAATCTGTTACTTATAGAAGAGTGCGCTAGTAGATGTGTTGGGGTACCGTGTGTACATATTTATGATTGAAAATTATTAGGTGTTGATTTCGCAAACACAATGTGTGTGCCTTTTTAAATTGTTTAGCCTTAAACCTTCATGTTCCAAGTTAGTGTCATTGTGTCGACACTCAACTTTACCTCTCCTCTCCTGATAGCTCTCCCTCCCTCCTCTCTCGGGTGTCTGACTGCCTCTCTGCCATCTCCTCCTGGATGTCCTCTCGATTCCTCAAACTTAACCTCGCCAAAACTGAACCCATAGTCTTTCCTCCCTCTCACACCTTGCCCCCTTCTGACCTCTCTATCACTGTCGACAACACCTCTATCTCCCCTGTCCCCCAACTTTGCTGCCTTGGTGTCATCCTCGACTCCTTTCTCTCCTTTGGCCCCCACATTCTCTCTTGCTAAATCCTGCCGCTTCCAGCTGCGTAACATCGGTCGCATCCGGCCCTTCCTCTCCCAAGATGCCACCAAATGTCTTATTCACTCTCTGATCATTTCCCGCTTGGACTACTGCAACCTCCTCCTTACTGGCCTCCCCCACTCTCATCTCCCTCCCCTTCGATCTGTCTTCAACGCAGCCGCTAGGCTTATCTTTCTTTCTCGCCGCTCCTCGTCTGTCTCCCCCCTCTACCTATCCCTTCATTGGCTCCCCTTCCCCTACTGAATCCTCTTCAAGCTCCTCACTCTTACATACAAGGCCCTCGCCAACTCCACTGCACCCTACATCTCCACCCTCCTCTCTATTCATGCTCCATCCCGCCCTCTCCGATCTGCCAATGACCGTCGCCTCTCTTCCCCCCATATCACCTCCTCCCATGCGCGTATCCAAGACTTCGCCCGCGCTGCCCCCCTTCACTGGAACAAGCTCCCTCCCTCTATCAGAACTTCCCCTGATCTGTCCAGTTTCAAACGGGCTCTAAAAACCCACCTTTTTCTTAAAGCCTTCCAGTCTCCCACTTAATTTCCTAACTTACCTTCTACCTCTTCCCCTTCATTCCCTTTCCTTATCTCTCCCTCTCTCCCCTGTGTCTCTCTGTCTCTCTACCCCACCCCTTAGATTGTACGCTCCTCTGAGCAGGGTCATCTCTCCTCCTGTCCTCACCACTCTTAACTCGGCTCTCCAGCTACCTAGCCCTCCTCCTCGAGGACCCTCTTCCCCCCGTCCCCTCTCACTCCTTCCTCTCCCCTCTGGGGGTTTCCCTGTCATCCGGGCCCTCCCTCTCGGGCTCAGCCGTATGCAGGACCTTCCCCTCGCCTCTCTAGCTGTGCTTTGAGCTCACCGAGTTACTGTGCTTATTGTATACTGTACTGTACTGTCTCCTCTTGTATTGTAACTTTGTTTGTCCCTGTATGGCGCTACGGACACCTAGTGGCGCCCTATAAATAAAAATAAATAATAATAATAATAATTGTGTTGTGTTGTATGATTTTTCAGAGCAGCATTACCTTGGTTTCTGGCTTTTGTACTCAAATGTTATTATTTTACCTAATAGAACTTTCAAACATGATGGTTGTCATTCAAGTCTTTGTGGATTCAAATGTATGAAATGGTCAATCTGCACGTTGGGTTAGTGGTTAGACAAGATACTTTTCATCAGCGGGTTCATGAGTTCAATTCCTGACCCATTTTGTGGAATATGTATAAATTGCATGTGGAAAATTGTGTGCAGCTACAACAAAGAAAAGCAGCTGGTCAAAATAACTTGATTCCAAAGACATAGGAATTATCCACAGATAGAAGCTAAAAAAACCTAAGTCACCCCCCCCAAAAAAAAATGACAATCAATTTGAAGTCCTACTACTATTATTATTATTATTATTATTATTATTATTATTATACATGACTGAATTTCCATATCCAAAATTTTTAACTGTGCATGTACCAAGGATTAATGTCTATAATATGTCCATGATATTTCAAAGTATAATTATTGACATAAAAAATAAAAAAGGGGAAAAAAAAATTAGGAGAGAAGTTGATGCTCAGCTTTTCCCTCTAGTCTATTTCATGCACATATTGTTTTCATTTGCATATTGGCATAGTGGTTAGACAATCTACCTTTCAACAGTGTAAACCTCAACAACATCAAGTTCAAATCATCACCAACGCCCTTATCGTTCTGGAGTTTACATATCCTTTCCATGTTTGTGTGGATTTCCTGTGTGTCCATTATGTAAAAGTTTGCAAAATGTATCCAGTCAATTTTCAGAAATGAAGCTGTTATGCTTTTATATGATTACTAGTGTATTGTTAGACAATTTTACAAATATCAGCAACTAACTGTTGACACATCAGCAACTTTACATTCATCATCAACATCTATTTATATAGTGCCACTAATTCCACAGTGCTGTACAGAGAACTCACATCAGTCCCTGCCCCATTGGAGCTTACAGTCTAAATTCCCTAACATACACACATACACATACATACAGACAGACAGGGACTAGGGTCAATTTGATAAAAGTCAATTAACCTACCAGTATGTTTTTGGAGTGTGGGAGGAAACCCACGAAAACATGCAAACTCCGCAAAGATAAGGTCATGGTGGGGAATCGAACTCATGACCCCAGTGCTGTGAGGCAGAAGTGCTAACAACTACGTCACTGTTTTGCCTAAATTACATTGCAATTTATTGGAATTGTGGTAGTAATTAAAAACATATTGTTTTTAAAAAAATGTACACAATGTTTAATATAAATCTAAAATACATTTTCCCAAACCAAACAATTATTTTTTATGTGAAGTGCATTAAGAAGTATGTTGTGCATATTTAGTTGTGAGTGTTTTAAAAGAACGAAGCTATTTGAACAGTTTAGTGTTGTTATTCAGCGCTGCTGCTCTAAATGTTGAATTTAAACATGACCATGAGCTTCCTTAAGTTTAAGCAAGAAATTGAATGATAATGTTTCAGGTTCCAACATGACATGTGGAAAATAAGCATTATTATAATATTGCTCATTTATCGCCAAAACAGAGTCCTCATCCAATGGCAAATTAACAGACAAATATTATATAGTCCCACTGTAAATGAATGAAGCACAATCACCTGGAGTGGTCGATCCTCAACTAGCCAATCAGAAGCAAGCCAATGAGAAGATCTAGCTCATGCTGCTGATCTTCATCATCATCAGTGAGTATTTAGCAACAAGGGTTGCGCACCGACAAGAGAAAGGCCTCCTGAAAGGCTATATGCGAATGTGTCAACATATGACTTACATACCCTTACTGTACCTGGTTTACACTTGTCAGTCCCTTTTCACCCCCATTCAACCTCTCTAAACATAAGAATTTGTAAGTGGACACTTACTTTTTTTGTGTTAAGACAAAAAAAGTAAGGCCAATCATACATGAGCCTCCAAAAAGTTGCTGTTTCATCCAGCAAAGCATTAAACATTACTGTCCCAATTTTTTAGTTTGATTACAAACAAACTGTTGAATGTATAAAGTGGTGATTTTGAAAATTGGCTGCAAAAACACCATCATAACAGCCAAAACAAAAGAGGTGGTTCTCACAGGTGGGTTTATTAAAAGAGGCTTCGATTAGCCTAAAATTGAAAATAAATTTAATGAGTGCCACATAGCCGCTATGGCTGTGATAGAACATAGCAATGGAATCTTGAAGAGCAGGATTAGGTGCCCTGATAAGTCTGGTTGTGTTCTTCTTTATTCTCTGGCCAGGGTGTCTCATATTGTGTTGGTTTGCAGTCTGTTGCATCAGGGCCAGATTTACTGCTAGGTGACCTAGGCAAATGCCTAGGGCCCAGCAGTCTCCAGGGGCCACCCCCAGGCTGGCAGGTGAGAGGAGTAAGTAAGTTGGGGAGGGGGGGGGGTTGCTTTACTCCTCCTGCCATCCCCCACTGCCATTTTTCCACCGGACCATGAAAAAAAATTGCGCACGTAAAAAAAACACCTATTGATTGGACGCTTGGATGACTGGCAGCCTTAACTGGAAGTTGCACACGCAAAACCGGAAGTGTGCCTGTGTTCCAAGATAACAAGGTGAAACGCATGCCAGAGATAATGGTGGTGTGAGACTTTCTTATGGAATATAAATAAGAACTTTATACCTGGAATTGACTTAACTAGCAGAGATCTGAATAACTACTGCTAACTATAAAGCAGATTTTTTATGAAATACAAAAGTTGCATATTTGAATTGAAACTTTTTGCTTGGATATTTTTTATACAAGCTTGGACTTTGTTGGATATGAAATTTTTTTGGAAGTAAGATAACTCTGGGTTTTTTTTTATATCGAAGGCAATTTAATTATATGCATTTGGACCTTATATGAATTTATTTGGTCATTTTTGAGATTATAACTATATGCATTTGATTTTATTTATTTTTATTTATATATGATTTGAGCATTTTTATCATGAAATACATTTGAACAATTTTTTGTCAATTTTGCTTTATAATCACCTGATTGATTGCGGCGCTGGCAGCCTCCTCTGTCCTGCCTGCTCCATTCCACTGAATGTGGACCTCATCAGTAAGGACTCACTGAGAAGCAGAGAGGAGCCACAAAGAAGGAACACAGAAGACAGAATAGAACAGAAAAGAACAGAAGATGAGAAAACAGAAAAGAAGGCAATAGAAAGATAAGTAAACTAAGAAGGCACAATGGCCCACAATGTGAGGGAACCAAGAAGGGGAGCAAAATTATGGCTGGCACAGTGTGTGTGAGGGAAACATGAAGGGGAGCAAAATTATGGAGGGCACAGTGTGATGATGAAGGAGGGCACAGTGTGATGAGAGGGACAGTAATGAAAGGAAGCAGTGATATATACGTTATTTGGAACATGTTCTGGGTAGAAACTTCTTTAGGGGGGAGTGGAGTTGTTCTTTAACATATGTATGCAAGGTCCAGGACAGTAGTATTGTAATTTCACTTGGAAATATGATTTACTTGCAAATACAGATAATAGTAACAAAACAGCAGACTCTTCTACAAGATTCAGTTACAGCACAAAAAAATATTTACAAAAACATAAAATAATTAAAATTGCATATCCACTAAAAATGCTGCTTTTAGGTCACTGTCCCGCTGTCCTGAAAGTCAGGAATTCTAGGACATATGTCACACTCCAGTAAGGGGGCGCTGCACAATTCTGCCAATGGTGTTTGCAGCAATTCAGGGTTTTTTCTGTATGAGAGTGGCCTAGCTCTTTTACCTGCTAGGTACGCCCCCAACGGTGCAAGCCATGCTCCCGGCGGCACACAGCTTAACTGACTGCTCGACTAGGGGTATATGCTATGTTAAAACAATAAAGTGCTATGGATTGTTTCATGGAGGAGGGCCCCAAACCAGTATCTTGCCTTGTGCCCCATAAGGTCTAAATCTGGCTCTGTTTTTCATAATCTGACTTTACACCAACTTAGCCCTATGGTTATTGCAACAGACAGCAAAGACACAGGAGACCACATAGCATCTGGCGACCTGTGAACAACAGAGGGGAGAAAGCAGACTTGGCAGTCTCTGATTCATGAGTACTTCTCTCCTTCACCGCCACGGCCCGGCTAAACTGAGAGCTGGATGCGTGCGCACCAGCTAGTAATTAATTAACAGCCTTATGGGCTGATTAGGGCTTGTACCTCCTTCTGTGATTGGTTCATCTGTGGGCTTAGCCTCCCTGCCGGTAATAGTGCTCAGTTCCTGTTAGCTGACCTGCTCCAGTTGTGTTGCTGAAACCCTGTAATTATTCTTTGTGTATGACCCTTGAGTTTGTTTTCTGGACCTTGATCTCTTGCTTGTTCCCCTGACCTCTGCTTCGTTTCTGGTGTTCCTTTGATTGCTGCCAGCCCTGACAACTTGCCGTTTTCCTGACCACAATACCTGCTCCAGTCCCTAGACCTCGGCCTGTTTCCTGGCCACGCTTTATTTGTCATCACCTGTTATCCCGTGCTGCACACGTTCATAAGCTTGTACTGCTCTGAGTGTAAGACCTGGGGGCATCCGAGTACTTGTGAGCATAACGAACTCTACGGGAAAGACAACTGCTATAGGTGAAGACCTCTCCATCTGGTTCTACAAGCTAATGATAGTAGCCGTTAACCTTAACAGTCAGCGTGTGTGTATTTGAATACTCAGATGTATGTGATTGTGAAATTGTTGCAAATTTAAGTTTTTTTTAATTGATATCAATAACCTAAAACCACTCATCAAATGTCTTGTAACATGGATATAATAAATTCATAATAACTGTGAATAATTACAAAAATGTATTTAAATCAAACACATATGTTTTATTAGCAAAAATATAGAGATAATAGGAGATATTGCAGGTGTTTACAGTTGAAATAAGCATAAATAATATAACCTCACAAAATATATTATAAAAAAAATATGATAAATTATAAAAATATATGCATTCAATAACACATGACAATAGATTGTTTAATTTTTGACAGACTCCTAAGAATGTAAAATAGATTTTTCCATGGCCATATATACCATCATATAAATGCCAAAAATATTGAAAAGAAGGCGTGCAGGTTGACACACATTTGTATGATATTGTATTAAACATTTCAAAAACAATATTAATTATTATTTGTCTCTCCTTCTTTTAGCTATTGTGACCTTTACCTCACCACAGTGTCCTTTACCTCTTCCACCTCTGGTGTGTGTACCGTGTCTTATTGATGTTTTTGGGAATGAATTAGCAGATGTGTTACCAATACTGGTTTCCCCAGAAGTAGAAGGTTCGAGTATGGGTGACTGTGAAGATATCGGGTTTTCTGGCCCAATTCTACCCACTTCACTCTGGCTGGCAAACCACGGGTGCCTTCCTATGCCAGGTAAGCCTACCCAGTACTTTCTAAGGTTCTTATTAGTCACTCAGGCAAATGCAGTTAGAAAAGTACAACAGTACATTTATTGCAACAAAAACAATCACTAGAATATTATGTACACACAGTAAATAAATACAAGGCAGTTTCACCACATCATCTGTCCCTTACCCCACTAGTTTAAGGAGTTACAGTCACTTGGCTGTCCAGACTTGATGACCCATGGATCTGCCAATGTATTTCACTGGTAGAGAATAGCAACTCAAAGACCAGCCATCCTGCAGTTTCCAACCATTAATTCCTAGAATGAACAACCCCTCCCCACTGGAGTGGCTCCTTATATCTATGGTCAAATTTCCACAGTGTTTTCCCCTCCTTGGGCAAACCCCCAGGTCTCTTCTTGTCAAACATTGGTGAGTCCTTGACTAAGGGGTTGGAGAGGGGAGTGGAGTTGAGCTGTACTTGAGCTGTACTTCCACAGAAACTCCCATGCCAGTCTTGTTAGATCAATGGAAACTAATTAGCCCCCTCTCAATATTATCTTGCAACCTGATCCCTACCCATGATCCACATGACTTCACTTTAAGGATAATGAATAACAACCTCACTGCCATGTCAACAATATACAATAAATAATATACATATTTACAATGAGCTACAATGCCCCCTTATCCACATGTAAGTAGACACTGCAGTTGTGCAGTGGGGAACACAAAAGCAAGGGCTATGAAAAGTACATGCTATAATCCACATTTTGTGAGAAACGAGGGACAGGCTGGTTAGGGTGTTATCAAACTTGTTTTGTCACAGTGACCTAAGTAAATGTTGTATTATATTATATATATATATATATATATATATATATATATATATATATATATAATATGTGTATATATTGGTTTGTTTTGGTTTTGGCAAAACCGCCCTCATGTGTTTTGGTTTTGGATCTGTATTTTTTATAAAAATTCCTAGAATATGCTAAAATCATATAATTTTGCTTTTTTTTTTAGTTCCTACATTATTTTTAGCCTCAATAACACTTTTTCAAGTCATTTACAGTCAATTTTGACCAACTCACAGGTCACAATATTATTTTCATACACTTTCGGACAAATACTGCAACGACCTGGCTGGATGATAAACGACAGAGCAACGACTCAAACACACGGCAGTTCATACCACATTGGCACACTGCAGTGGCAGAAAAGAAAAGTGGTTCAAGATGGAATTGTGTTTGGATCATGAAACCAGTTATGGTTCATTTGATCGCTCCACCTGTTTCTTGGTAAAGTGAGGTAATTCTACAGCTAATACATGGCAACGAGCGCTGACCCCCCCGGGATGCATGCTTTTATCAGACTCAGACCAATCCAGGGTGCAAGACAATGCACTAAAAAGAGCCATTATAATTCCCAGCAAAAAGCGAGTTCATCAGTGAGCTTCAAATCGGCTCCATTTTCCTCAAAATTATAATCTAGTTAGGTACCTTTGATGTAAAGTGCAGATAACAAATACTTGATGAAACAGCAGCAAATGGAAGGAAATACATATACACGTCTATTTAGACATCCATGCTTACATTACTGTGGCTTTACAAACGCTACAAATGGCTAGATAACTGTTGTCAGGATTTGAGTAAAAATAATTTCACACATAAAAGGTGGATTTTTTGGTCTTATGCACAGGCATAACAATGTGCTACCCCTTCTGTGTCTCTCTGTGAAATGGTGCTGGATCGCCGTGGAGGGCGGTACTTATGGAATCCAAAACTCCCGAGATCTGACAACGTAACAATGGCGTTTTGCCTCGTTTCCAATTCCAAAAAGCATGAAAGTATCAAGCATGTTTGGTTCTTGGGGAGCCATCTGTTTGCACGCATTTCACAATATATGTGTAATAACATATTTTGTTGTACAATGTGTAATGATTTTTTCATTTTCATGAAAAGCACAAACAAAACATCTACTTATGCTACTGCCTGCCTCTCCTCAGACAGCTCATCTTTTAAATGTATTTTTATTTTACGAAAATCTCTCCTACAGTTGGACCTGGACCATTTTAAGTGGCTCACTCCATTAGCCTTCTCATACACAGAGACCCCTAGTTGCTTTTTCCACCACACAGGGATCCTAGCAGCCTGGCTGCCTAAAATCTGATCATAGCAGGGCACAATTGCTGAGACTAATTCCTCATGGGAAAACCGAATGTTGCGGCCTGCTTTTGTCTTCAGGACCTGACTCCTCTCTCTTCTCTAGACAGTAACAACTGCAATAAACACAATAAAGAAGAAACAACAATAAGAAACAAAAAAACAAACAAACAAGACACCTTTCATAAATGAATTTATAACAGCACCAATAACCCACAATTAAACACTCCAAACACTCACCTATTCTCCTATCTCCTACCACTAGCTCCTCAGAACCCTATCAAAGAAATGGAGGAACAGCCCTGCCTTTTATAATGCTAGTGATGTAAAAAAAAATGTGAATTGAACTATCCAATAAAAAAGCGCCAAGCCACTGTCTCCATTTTAAATTCTGCAGGATTTTAGAAACCACCACTGTTTATACACAAACCACCGTGGTTTACCAGTGATTTCCACTTTTTTAATACTATGTGCATCTCTGACAATTTGACATTGGAGTCTCAAACTGGCATATGAGACATGCAGCATTTTGAGGCACCAAACCGCTTGTAATTGATGGCGATGTGTGGCACATTATAGCCACCTCACAAAGCGCCATTTGATTCTGTTTTAACCTCTTATCATACACGTCTTCTTACCCCTAAATTATTTCGAAGGCCTTCCGAAAGTTGTAATTATATTGTACTAATTTTATTACATTGTTTATTACATTACATGTTATTTTAAAATGGAACATGAAATAAAGAAGAAATAGTTTTAACTAAATAAAACTATTAGTAATTGTACACTTTTTTATTTCAACACAATGGTAATTAAAATGATGTAAGTGTAGAATGACTAAGAATTATTTAGATATGTATTTTATCTACTGGAGGCATGGCTTTGCAGTCATATCATAGTGTTTCATCTTGGCTCCTGCATCTAAAGATACAAATCTCTCTCCATTGAACTCTCGATCTTCCTAATCCCAATTTCACCCCTCCTTTGGAACCCAGCAAACCTGAGAAGGGCTCTGGACCATTTCTCACATTCCAGACTGCATCTGAAGTGACATATTGACTTTGAGCCTATCTTGTCTTCACACTTGTGTATCCTTTGGACTAGGCCTAACCCACCAGCCCACAGAAGAGTTATTCATCTGCTGTCTTCCTGTACTCTACACGGATTCAAATTACCCAGTGAGAGGCCCCTTATTTCTCCTCCTCCACCACTGCTGAGTTGCCCTACTTAGGAGGCCATGTTACCTGCCTGTACCCTCCAGAGGACAGGCACTCCCTGTCCCTCCATATTCACACTGCACTGTGCTGTTGCCTGATGTGAGGCTGTCTGGTCACATCTGACTTTGTCTGTCACCGCCAGAATAAATCTTACCTGCCTCCGACACAGACTTCAGCACTTACTCCACTCCACTGGCTATCTGTCAGAGGGTCCCCTTGCTGGGTTCTTTCCACTGCTGCTGCAACCATCATTCTCAGTGACTTCCTCCTCTGCATTTAAGCTGGAAAACTGCTGTGGCCCGTGTATCTGTCTACCAAAGGACAGCTCTCAAACAACTGTGGCTGAGTGACATTCTGTTTCGTCTACCTTGCCTGTAGTGTTCCTCACTGTGGCTCTGACTTTTCCCACTTGTCACCCAATATCTGACCATTTGTAGGAGAAGCAGCTGGTACATCCCTACTGACCTGTCCCGCATCCCCACAATTAATCTGGAGTGCCTGTAACCTACAGATCCCATGGCTCACATGGAAATTTGTTTCCTACAGCCTCCTACACTGACCTTCAATCTGGGCTTTGTGATTTCCCCTACCTTCCCTCACCTGTCTCCACTCTGGAACCACTGTAATATTTACACTTCTACAAAATTTAACAAGACCTCTTAATGAACAAGTGAAATAAAAAAAAATATTTCACTTGTTCATTAAGAGGTCTTGTTAAATCTCAACTGAGATATGTTTTTAAGATATTATTACCAAATCGAATAAAGGCATTTGCCCTGTACAACAAAGTTATTACCCTAGTATTATAACTATTGGTTTTCATATGAGTGTTTCCCAACTATCATCAGCACATGCTAGCGGCTGTAATATGAGACATTTTCAATTTTATTAATTTTGGATTAGGAGTGCTCCAAAACCCCATTTCTGTTCCTTCTCCCTTTTTTTGTTTTAAAAAAAAGTACTTATAAGGAAATCTATTTAGCTCAACAAATCTTTCTTTGCAACAATAAGTACATATAAGACAATATCCTTTGTACAGTACTGCAAAATGGCTTTCAGGCCGTTGTTTTTGGTCTTGCATCCTGTTATTGTCTCTGTTCCATGGGAAACACTTGTTTTTTGTTCAACTCTTATGTCAAGGATGTAGTTCTCATATCTGTAGTTATAGCTTTTTGAGGTTTTTCACACACATATTTGTACCTTTAATAACTATTCATTGTTTTATACTCTCACAATGACAAGCCCAAAAAGTTCCAGAATATGATCAGCACAAGGTGAGAAAAGCCTCAGCAACGTGGTTAAAGAATAATTTACCAATTTTGTTATTATAACATGCAGAAGTGATTTTTCAATCTGTAACAAACCTTATCACTGTCTTCCTTTACTTTCCCACTGCAGCATACATTTCACGTAAGGTACTTCTGAAAAGAGAAGATGTATAACAGCTATAAACAAATTGTGGAGAAATTCTAAAAATTAAATAAAAATGACATAACATATGTATATGTGAAGCATGTATGTGCCTCCCAAATGAGCTAATTGGCCACATTTTACTAAACATTTCTAGAAAGTCAAATAAAATATTTTACTTTACAAGCATAGTATAAAACAAAATCAACTACATTGTTTCACATAAAAAATAAGTATAGTTTCCTTTAAGGAAAATACAGTTTAACAAATCTATTTTACTGGGCTTAAAATGCTGAAAATCAATATCTTGCAAACTTTTTCCACAGCCTGTAAAGTCATGAACCATATAATAATTTTAACAATGCCGTTGTATTACATAAACCTTTATTAATGCGCAGAGATATAAGCTTTACACACTGATATTATTTCATATTCTTACCCAGAAGTGTTTCTTAAACAAAACTGTCTATCTGTATTAAACTGGAGTTCAGATCTATAAAGAACATATTAAATACTGCCTGTGGGTTTATATGTTCTCATTCTACTTTATAAATGGATTAACTAGTGTGGGTTATGCTATTCTGTATTGCATTACATTGTTCGGCACTGCTTATTGAATGCCTTATTAGAAATAAAAACTTTTTACAATTTTGTTGTGAAACCAGTTCAAATGAAAACTGCATCAAACTAATTCTGTTCAGCAAAGCCCAAAGTTCAGCCTGTTTGTTTCTCATCAATTTAGTAATTGTTCCCTCAGTAATAGTCTGTAATATTATTATTTTTTCTTTAGAACTTTGAGATATATTTCACTGCTGCTACTATTCAATTAACTATACAAAGAAAAGTAATTGACTGTGACAAATGATGCTCCCAGAGTCATATTCATTGCAAGATATAATATTTTATTTCTTTACCGAAATAAGCAAGTCATAGCTATTTTGATGTATTCTGTTTATCATGTTACAGTCTTCTTCCCCAGTTTTCAGGAAACATGTTAGTTTTCTAAAAAATAGTCTTCCACCTCTCTTTATGGTTAAATTATTGAACCAATTACATATAACGATGAGCGGACTCGGATTATCGCAATCCGAGCCCACCCGAACAGTGCGGATCCGAGGGCAATCCGAGCACTGTTCGGGTATTTCCGCCGCTGAGAAAAACTGAAAACGAGGCTATGAGTCCAAATCCCGCCGTCGGATCTCGCGATACTCGGATTCTATAAATTCCCTGCTTGCCGCCGTCATCTTCACTCGGGCATTGATCAGGGAAGCGGGAGGTTGGGTTTTGTTAGTGGTGCTGTGCCCTGTGCTCTGTCCTGCTGAGTCCAGTGGTGCTTTGTCCTGTGCTCTGTCCTGCTGAGTCCAGTGGTGCTTTGGCCAGTGCTCTGTCCTGCTGAGTCCAGTGGTGCTTTGTCCTTTGCTCTGTCCTGCTGAGTCCAGTGGTGCTTTGTCCAGTGCTCTGTCCTGCTGAGTCCAGTGGTGCTGTGTCCTGTGCTCTGTCATGCTAAGTCCATTGGTATAAAAAAATTATAAAAAAAGTTATAAAAAAAAATTATAAAAAAATTATAAAAAAAGTATAAACAAATTAGTACTGCAATATCTAACTACGTTCACTGTTCCTGCAGTAAAAAGGAATTTCTACTGCAATATATAACTACGTTCACAGTTCCTGCAGTATAAAAAAAATACTACTGCAATATATAACTACGTTCACTGTTCCTGCAGTATAAAAAAAATGAGTACTGCAATATTTAACTACGTTCACTGTTCCTGCAGTATAAAAAAAATTAGTACTGCAATATTTAACTACGTTCACTGTTCCTGCAGTCAAAAAAAAATAGTACTGCAATATTTAACTACGTTCTCTGTTCCTGCAGTCAAAAAAATTAGTACTGCAATATTTAACAACGTTCACTGTTCCTGCAGTATAAAAAAAATACTACTGCAATATATAACTACATTCACTGTTCCTGCAGTATAAAAAAATTTGTACTGCAATATTTAACTACGTTCACTGTTCCTGCAGTATAAAAGAATTAGTACTGCAATATTTAACTACGTTCACTGTTCCTGCAGTCAAAAAAATTAGTACTGCAATATTTAACAACGTTCACTGTTCCTGCAGTATAAAAAAATACTACTGCAATATATAACTACGTTCACTGTTCCTGCAGTATAAAAAAATGAGTACTGCAATATTTAACTACGTTCACTGTTCCTGCAGTATAAAAAAAATACTACTGCAATATATAACTACGTTCACTGTTCCTGCAGTATAAAAAAAATGAGTACTGCAATATTTAACTACGTTCACTGTTCCTGCAGTATAAAAAAAATTAGTACTGCAATATTTAACTACGTTCACTGTTCCTGCAGTCAAAAAAAAATAGTACTGCAATATTTAACTACGTTCTCTGTTCCTGCAGTCAAAAAAATTAGTACTGCAATATTTAACAACGTTCACTGTTCCTGCAGTATAAAAAAAATACTACTGCAATATATAACTACATTCACTGTTCCTGCAGTATAAAAAAATTTGTACTGCAATATTTAACTACGTTCACTGTTCCTGCAGTATAAAAGAATTAGTACTGCAATATTTAACTACGTTCACTGTTCCTGCAGTCAAAAAAATTAGTACTGCAATATTTAACAACGTTCACTGTTCCTGCAGTATAAAAAAATACTACTGCAATATATAACTACGTTCACTGTTCCTGCAGTATAAAAAAATGAGTACTGCAATATTTAACTACGTTCACTGTTCCTGCAGTATAAAAAAATTAGTACTGCAATATTTAACTATGTTCACTGTTCCTGCAGTCAAAAAAAATTAGTACTGCAATATTTAACTACGTTCACTGTTCCTGCAGTCAAAAAAAATTAGTACTGCAATATTTAACTACGTTCACTGTTCCTGCAGTATAAAAAAATTTGTACTGCAATATTTAACTACGTTCCCTGTTCCTGCAGTCAAAAATTATTAAAGTGCGCATGTCCTATTTCACCAACATAAGGGTGGGTGGGAGGTCCCAAGGACAATTCCATCTTGCACCTCTTTTTTTGGCATTATGTGCTCTTTGGGGCCTAGCTTTTGAAACTGCCATCCTGTCTGCCACTGCAGTGCCACTCCTAGATGGGCCACGTGTTTGTGCCGCCCACTTGTGTCGCTTAGCTTAGACATCCAGCTACCTCGGTGCAACCTTTTGGCCTAAAAACAATATTGTGAGGTATTCAGAATAGACTGGAAATGAGTGGAAATGAATGTTATTGATGTTAATAATAGTGTAGGAGTGAAAAAAAACAAAAATATGGATTTTAGCACTTTTTATGCTTTTTAAAAAAAAAATCAGAACCCAAAACCCTAAATCAGAACCAAAACCTTGAGTGGGGTGTTTTGGCAAAACCAATCAAAACCCAAAACCTGAAGCTAATCAGAACCCAAAACCCAAAACACGAAAAGTGGCCGGTGCACATCCCTAATTACATATGGCATTATGTTGTGACACCTCATTGACATAGTTGCCAGCATCTGTGCTCATAAGCAACTGGGGCACCTTTAAGTTTAGCTCCAAATCAGGTACTAAAAGGAGTATAGAGCTAAGAAAGAAGATGGTAATTGAATGATTTATATTATCTCTATGTCATATAGTAAAAATATCCTAGAGGAAAGAGGTCTACACTTAGAGTGAGGTAAAACAGTGGATCCAATTCTGCTGTCATTATACTTTCATCATCATGAATTACCATTATCAACCTGATATTAAAAAAAACATCGCTGTTCACAGAAATGAGGCAAGGGAGCACACAGCCATTCCACTCTGCAAAATATGTTGTTGTTTTTTACCAGCTCTGAGTTGGCATTCTTTTTCTTCATTACAGTCATCATCATCATCATCATCATTGTTTATTTATGAGGCGACCACAAATCTGACACGGTGGAGACCTACAAATAAAATTCGAATTGAGGAAAAAATGGACAAGGAGGTGAGCATAGGAGACATGAGGTAGAGATTGCCCTGCTTGTGAGAGCTAACATTCAAGTGGCACAAGGAAACAAACAGAGACGATTGAGGTTGTAGGAAATGAGTAGCATGGGCAGGAGGTGTGTGAGGAGGGAGTTATCTTTGGATGAGATGTGGTAGGCAAGTGTGAAGAGATAATTTTTGAGCGAGTGCTTCAATTAAATTGAGGTTGCGGGCAAGTCTGGTCAGATAGAACAGGAAGTTCCCAGGGAGGTGCAGCGCAGATGAAGTCCTGCTGGCGAGAGTGTGAGCTGGTGATAGGAGAAAAGAGAAGATAAAGGTCAATGGTAGAACAGAGTGGTTGTGTAGGGGAGTATTTCTTCACAAGAAAGGAAAAATAGGACTATTAAATAAAAGGGTTGATTCTAAAGTGGTAGGAGGTTGAAATTTAATGTGACGTTTAAACTTTTCGCTTACTTTAAGTACCACTTTACTTAACGCACTTGAGACATGCTGTTTTCAGATCTAAACAATGGGATTTAACATTCTTTGGTTTGGAGGCTGAAATCTCAAGCTGTGTCTGGAATGTGTCTGTGTTCAAATCCCTAAATTGCATACTTTTTTGACCAAACTGCATAGTAAACTGGATATGAAACACTTTATTGTTTGCCTATGTGTAATTTGGTGAAATGGACAGTAGCCGGCTTAACAGGCTAGGCATATGCAATCGCACCAGGCTAACTTGTCTTTGGAAATGAAACATAATTAAGTTTTAAAAAGTGACCTCCCTTACATCACTAAATAGACAACTTCAAAAGAATCAAGTTTGGAGCTCTAGGGGGAAGGGAAGCAAAATGTCAGGCCCCCTCTCCTAGTGAGTATCGACCTAATGCTAAATAGCACTGCATCATTTCTGGTACCACTGGCCAATGGGTATCAGGGTAAAAAATGTTAAAAGTAGAGTGTCAACCTACTTTGCCACATAAGTGGTATTGCACATGGTGTAATGGTGACGTGTTATTGCATATGGTGCTTTTAAAGCAACAAGCGCCAGTATGCATAAAGGTGCAAGAGCATACTTATATTTGTAGTGCCACAATAATGATCAATAATAGTGCCCCGCAATAAAATTTAAAAAATTATTCCTCTAATAAAAAACATGTCACCCAATAAAATAAAAATGAATTCTTATCTAAAATTTTCTTTCTCTCTTTTTTCACTTTAATACTAATTGGACGCTAGTAATAAAAACAAATTGGTGGTTAGAGTGAGTCTAATGGTTGGGTGAAATTTGTTGAAGTTTTTATGGAAAGTCAGCAGCTCATCTTCAGAGCCAGTCAAAATTAGTAGCAAATAATCAATATAATGGTAGTATGCTAGAGGTTTCATTGTGCAAGTTGATAAGAATTCCTCCTCTAGTTTAGCCATGAAAAGATTAGCATACTGAGGTGACATCTTACTACCCATGGCACTTCCCATACACTGCAGGTATATGTATTTCCCAAAAGAAAAGTAATTATGATTGAGTACAAACCTAATCAGCTGCAGGGTTGGCTCCGTGGTTAGACTGTTTCTTTGAAGATAGTGTTGGAGTGCGGATATGCCATCCTTGTGGGGTATGTTAGAGTACAGAGACTCCACATTCATAGTTGCCAGTATTGAACCTTCTGTTAGTGGACCAAGGGCTGAAAGTTTGCAGAGAATGTCCGTGGTATCCTTGATATAGCTAGGTGTTTGTGCCACCAAAGGTTTAAGAACATTCTCTACCCAGCCAGAAATATTTTCCATAAGGTCCCAATACCAGAAATTATTGGTCTCCCTGGATTGACTTCTTTATGTATTTTGGGTAACATGTAGAAGGTACCCATTTTCGGATTGTCCGGTATAAGGTCCAGTAGAGAAGATGATACAGTTTTGAAAACATTTATGATCTTTATAAGTTCTTCTGTGTATTGTTTGGTGGGGTCTTCCATAATCAGAGTGTAGTATTTGTTATCTGAGACCTGTCTGTACACTTCCTGAATGTAATCTGATGTGTTTATAATTACTACAGCTCCTCTTTTATCTGCTGGTTTAATGATGATATTATTGTTAGATTTTACTGATTATACAGCATTCCTCTTCTCCACATTGAGATTGTGTGCCACTTTGTGGCATTTGTCCAAAATATCAGATTTAACGTTTGTTCTGAAACAGTCTATATAGTGATCCATATTTTGGTTGTGTCCCGGCCGTGGGGTCCAGTTTGTCCTCTTTTACTTTCTAGCATTTTCTTGTTACATATCAGTTTTTAATGTGATATCTGTTTTGTCATAAAAGAATTCTTGAAGCTGCAATCTTCGGAAGCATTCTTCCATATCACTGCAAAAATGAGCCATGTCGAGTGGTTTTGTGGTACAGAATGTAAGTCCTCTGGATAAAACACTCTTTTCCACTGTGCTTGGCTCATATTGTGAGAGGTTCACAACAGATGACGATGTATCCAAATTGTTATTTGAATATTGCTTTTTGTCTGGCACATTGAGACCATCTTTCATCCTTAGTCTGTTGAGTTTCTTTTCCTTATTCGTGATTAGGTGATGTTCTAATTAATAAAATAAATCACGTAGTACTCTCCTGGTTGGATATGACACAGGTCCCTGTATTGTAGTATTTAGGGAATTAATCTTATCTTGGATAGTTCTCCTCTTGTTATAGAGAAGTCCAATAAGGTGATTTCACAGTCGTTCAGATGATCTGTAGCAAAGTTTTTGTGAGAAGTGAGTATTGTAGGTGTGTCGAGTTGGATTCCTGATCATGAGGCCTTTGGGAATAAGATTCTCTTTTTTGCACCTGGATAGGAAGAAGATGTCGCTGTTCAGTTGTGCCAGTTTCTTCAGTAGGTTTTTAAAATCCATCTGTGTTCAGTACATTGGAGTATCTTTCATTATCAAAACGTGGAGCAAAATATATATATTTTTATTATTATTCAGTACCGTGTTAGCCAGAACAATCTATGTCATGTTAAATACTTTTGTGTCAAAAAAAGACAAAAGTATTATAGGAGTGATACATTTATTGGCTAACCAACAAAAAAATATATATTTGCTAGCTTTCAGAGCACAGAGGCCTCTTCATCAGGCAGGTATACAAATGAATGACTGAGAAAAAGGCACAACATTTAAGAGCTGTTACATCAAGAAATTTGTACAGGGCGGGGGGGAATACATCACTAACATAAGCGAAAGTAATAAAAAGGAGGTTTTCATTATGGATGGAAGAGTAAAACTCCTACGTGTTCAGAGGTTTGCACTCTGCAGTGGGCTGTGAAGTGTGTCCATGTAGTGTGTCCAGGTGTTAGATTGAGTCCTCTCGTCAATGATTGGAATGTTATTATCAGCTTGAATTCCCATATTTTTCTCTCACTGTTCCTTTGCAAAAACAAAAAATGCAAAACCTGCAGCCATGTTCTACCAACAGACACAGTCCACATACCCAACACACAACGGGACTATAAAAACACTGACACATTCTCATGTACATCCTCCAATGTGGTGTACATGATACAGTGTACAAGGTGCCCTGAGGGACTTTACATTGGAGAGACCAAGCAGAAACTGCAATCCAGGATGAATTTACACAGACACACAATAAAGAAGACTCTGGACACCCCCGTGGGTAAACACTTCTCTGGACTAGAACACAGTATGACAGATTTAAAAGTTCTAATTCTGAAAAGTCTTTTTAAAAATGACAGGGAGAGAAAAATATGGGAATTCAAGCTGATAAGAACATTCCAGTCATTGATTAAAGGACTCAATCTAACACCTGGGTTTATGACCCACTACATGGACACACTTCACACCCCACAGCAGAGTGCAGACCTCTGAACTCATAGGACTTTTACTCTTCCATCCATAATGAAAACCTCCTTTTTATTATTTTAGCTTATCTTAATGATGTATTTCCCCCCCTTGTACAAATTTCTTGATGTAACAGCTCTTAAATGTTGTGAATTTTTCTCAGTCATTCATTTGTAAACTAGCCTGATGAAGAGGCCTCTGTTCTCTGAAAGCTAGCAAATATAATATTTTTTTTTAATAGCCAATAATTTTATCACTCCTATAATACTTTTGTCTTTTTTGACATGAAATTATTTACCATCACATACATTTTTCTGGCTATTAAAAATAGCTCAGATGTTGTGGAACCACCTCAGATCAGGGGGCTGGCTTACTCCCTAAAAGGAGTTATATCAGAACTGTATAAAAAGTAAGTTGTTTGAGCATGTATTGTATCATTCTTGTACCATTTATACTTCTGGAAAGGATCGCTACTACAACAGACTGGCATGTGAACTGTCCTTGTTAAGACTACTTGAGCTAATAAACCATCTTTTGCTTCAAGAACCTACTTTGACGACTACTTACCCTGCTGTAAATTCCTACAGATTAGACCCAAATCTAATCTGTTCTTCGGTTGATCTGAGATGGACACAGCATTCCAGTGCCAATGTTTTGCCCGCTACCTGCAGCTCTGGCCAGTGTGATAGACCAGTGGGGAACCATCCACAGCAACCCTGACCTGAAGGCAAGAGGTCAGGTATATCAGCCCAGGTGTACCAGCAAGCAGCGAGAGTTACCCAAAGGAAGAGGTTCTAGGTGCCGGTGTAGGAGCCTAGTTGTGGCACCAGGCTCCTCCTATTGTGACAGGAGGGGCATATTTAGGATAAAGAAAGGGGGCGGTGGCAAAGTAAGCCCAGCTGGTCCCCATCAATAACAGACAGTGTGGCATAGGCAGTCAATCTGGTCACAGGTATAGATTGTTTAGATTTAGGCGGAATATAATAAGCTAAACAAGGTCCCAAAAGATTACTTACCTGGACTCTGGTGTTTACACTATCTGTCAGGTGTGGGCACTTATCACTACACACCTTTCTTATCTAGACTGCACACTGCCTTTCTGCAGAAATAGTGGGTCAGCAGAAATGAGAAGACTGTGGCAGAAACCATGGGTCTCATCTTGCCCCTGTTGACCCAGTCCTATCTATATATAGATATAGATAGATATATAGATATAGATATATATATATATATATATATATATATATATATATATATATATAAAGAAAAACAAGAAGGGATGGGTGCTTAATAGTGTATTGCCTCCAGGTAATAATCCAACATGCCTACCAGATATATGAAGGAACATGCACACGTCAGCAGGTCTAATATGCAGGTACTGTCCGGCATACTTTTTAAATGTATGGAATCTCATAAATCAGGGTAACAAAAAAATTTGCATATAGTGTAATATACCAAATTATAATATAATAACCAATGTGGATCCCACCACCACATTGCACAATCCACTTGTGATTAAGCGTACCAGAAGTATAAAATCGACAGGCTTATCTGTGTCTCTTATTGCTTGTTCTTTATTAATGTCCTTATTATAACAAATATAATAAGCTTATCTGTAGATAGGATGGTACAGCAGAAGCGTTCCTTCCAACGTTACCGCAATATACAAAGGAATCCAAATAGTTGTAACAATTAACATAGGCTTTTCTGTAGGTCAGCTGATGCAACAGGAATATTCCCTCCAGCGTTACCACGATGATATAGATAAGTCTCAATGTTGTCCAATGACTGGTATGTATGGTCCACAAAAAAATCATCAACGCGTTTGGTCTATATAGAAGATTTCATCAGGAGATAATTGAGCATATAAATTGAGAGTTCTTATAGTGTCCAGCGCCATCTTGCACGCGCATCCCCGGAGTACCGCTTCTTAATACACATGCGTCAAAACTCAGAAGTTCGGGTAAAAACTTTATCGACACATCTCAAAAATAACAATGCTCGCGTACAAGCGGGAAGTATTGTAAAAAGACTAGAAATCTTCTAGAGGTTATTTTCTTATTGGCATTTGCTCTATACACATATCCACTAAGAGATGGGCAAATAGATGGATATCGGAAACCCCGTAGATCATAACTTTACCAACATACACTATAGAGTTAATTAGAGCTCCCTGTAGTATCGCGGTTCATATAAGAAAATGTCGCCAGTTATTAATAGTATTCAGTGATCCTTCTGTATACAATGATCCACAACTTATTCTACCCAGATTCCTTTTTCCCATTTTTATGATACAGTAGTTCCTTTTACTAATGATTAAAGATTTTTAACATTTTCAGCTAAACATAGTGACGATAAAGGTAATGCTGATGCGTCAAAAATTAATGATTAAGTTTGGTTGAAATTAGCCATTAAGGTAATTTTCATTTGGGGTAATACATAAAAAGTGTGAGAGCCTAACAGTCACATGGGACGTGCACCACATGACAGGTGCCGTCCCCTGTGAGACAGCGCGTGCGGAGGGAATAAGGTAAGTTTTGGGGGAACATTGATATTGTGTGTACTGATATAAAGTGTGTGCCGATATAGTGTATGTGCCAGTGTGCTAATATAGCTTGTGTGTTTGTGAGCCAGTGTGTTAATATAGTGTGTGTGTGTGTGTGTGAGCCAGTGTGCTAATATAGCGTGTGTGTGTGTGTGAGCCAGTGTGTTAACATAGCGTGTGTGTGTGTGTGTGTGTGTGTGTGAGCCAGTGTGCTAACATAACGTGTGTGTGTGTGAGTGGGGGCCAATATGTTAATATAGCGTGTGTGAGAGTGGGAGCGAGTGTGTAAATATAGCTTGTGTGTGTGAGAGTGGAGGCCAGTGTGTTAATATAGTGTGGGAGGTAGGCTATTTAAGTACAGGTGTGGGCTAATTATTTGTGTAGTAGTGGTGGGGCTATTTAAGTTAGTAGTGGGGCCTATAAATTTAAGGTTAGGTGACAGGACCTTTAATTTAATGCTTTGGTGGTTTGGTGATATTAATTGAATATGGGGCTAATTTTGGGGAGGAAGGCTATTTATTAAATGTGAATATAAATTATTTAATGCCGGGCATGGTTGTGTAAAATGGTTATATTTGTTAAACGTAAATGCAATTTAATTTATTGCTAGGGCTGTTTGGAGGAAGGGAAATAGGTTTATGTATTAAATGTTAATATTATTATTTTAATGTTGGGGCTTTAGGTAGGCCTAAATATATATATATATATATATATATATATATATATATATATATATATACATATATATATATATATATATATATATATATATATATATTATGGGTACTATTGATTTAACACTGGTTGGAGTTTTCTAAAGTTTATGTACCCATTTTTTTTCCAAATAGGGCATCCAATATTCCAGGATCCAGACAACCAGCAAATGACCTAAAGTAACCAGCAGCCACAAGTGGTGAAAGTGACGAAAACAGACAAGAGAGAGCAGGACTCTCTGCCAACTGTCCGAAATCTGGTGGGACAGTCCCAAAATTGGGTGACTGTTTCACTTAGGACAGTTGGGAGGTGTGTCCCGCATCACCGTGTACTGCTCGTGAAGGCACCTAACAGTAGTGCACACAGTATTTCCTGTGTACTTGTCTAAAATGATAACTATGCTACATCATAGGTTTAACCCCAGAACCTTAATTCAGCTCTGGGCCAATGCAAAAACAAGCCCCTTTGCTGGCAAAAACATCAGGTTTTTAAAGCAAACAGGCTTTTTGCATTTTGATAAATCCCATTATAATTAGCCAGGTATGTGAAAAAAAATAATAAATAAATAAATATATATATATACAAAAACCACCCTTTAAGGATGGGCCGCTAAATATGGGCCAGTACTGTGTGCTTGCCCCCTGGGCTAAAATCTGCCAGCCAGCCCCTACTTGTTGTCGCTCATTTCACAGTTGTTAAAATGTACCCAACCCATATATGCTGCCATGATTAGAATATGTATACATATACAACTAGATGCAAGCAATAAATAATATATTCAGAACTCTTTAGCACTGAATATATTTCTACTTTATCTTTATTAGGCAGGAATGGTTAAAAAGTCTGTAGTCTTCTTAAAATTAACCCACCTGATGCACATGATCCCAATTTGTTTAACCAAATGGGATATCAATAATGTACTAAACAGTTTACCAGTTTACTGTGGAAAATCAAGGAAACAAAAACAAGAATAGCTTGAAGCAAACTACAAAGAAGTATGGAACAGGGATAGGCATATGTTTCCCTATTCACATACATTTCAGGCTGAGTGTTAGAACAAAACTACTTCATAAACCAAGTGTTAGAACAAGATCTTTTATTCCTATACTACTTCATTTGATTAAATCCTTGATAACTAAGGCAGTCATGGACAATATTTTTAAAGATTTGTATAAATAATGGATATCTGAAACCAAATATGTAATCCTAACTTAAGACAGGACTTAAAAATATGCATTTTTTTTAATTGAAGGGTAAACATATAACATTAAGGACATATTTGACCCAGAAAAGACATTATATTTCTTTCAACAACTAAATGAATAATATTTATTAAGAAATGCTAAATGTTCCATATACTTTCAACCATGTAACGTCTGTGAGGCAAAATAAATCTAGGTAGCCAAAATAAGATCAGCCGGAAAATGTAATACTCATACACAAAATAATAAAGGACCAGATATTTATATAAAGATCTTTTACAAACTGATAATAGAAAAGCTGGCAAGGAACTTAAGAAGTTTATCTGGCAAGGAAAAAGGAATTTATGAAACTTCTTTCAATCTCATAAAAAATAAATTATAAATGAGGATATAGGCAAGAGTTTGTAAGGTAATAGAGAATATGCTAACTTAAAGTATAATTTCTGGGAATGCAGAGAAATTAGAGGTTTTGGGACAAAGTATTGATGTATGTGAGTGTGACATTTGGGACTCAAACTACAGAAAGACCAAATACCGTTACTTTTTTTTTTTGCAAAAACTGTAAATCAAGTTTACCAACTATATGAACACAAAACTTTTGGTGATAATAACAGTAGCTGAAAAGCATGATCATGTAAATGGACATCCCCAACACCCCCATTTCTGTATAAGATAAAAAAAACAATTTGTTAGAAATCCTTTACACAGAAGGGCAACACTCCAAGGTATAGAAAGGGAGAATCTAAATTCTAAGACAAAAGAAGGATAGCATTTTATATGAAAGAGGCCTGGGGGTAAATGTATCAAGCTGAGAGTTTTCCGGCGGGTTTGAAAAACCAATCAGATTCTAGCTATCATTTATCTTGTACATTCTACAAAATGACAGCTAGAATCTGGTTGCTATAGGCAACATCTCCACTTTTTAAACCCGCCGTTAAACTCTAAGCTTGATACATTTACCCCCTATTGTCTTCTTCTTTCTTCCCAACTCAAACCCCCACCCCACTCCTCCCCTAACTCCTTGGTTGTTGCAACTGTACCCCTCTTAAATTGATATTAAACAAAATGGAACCAAAACTTGAAAATATCAAATCATATAAGCTGAGAGTATCAGTTCATAATTTAAAGTGGATGGGGAGATTAGGAAATACGGAGATGGGAGGTTTCATTTATTAATTAATTAAGTGCTATCAGCTAGAAAGGTCAGCCAGCAAAAGTGCCTAGATAGTGCTGCTGATAGTCACTGCATATTGTTGCACCAGCCCACCACACCGACAAGAAATGCTCCTCCTGATAGGAGTATCTGTGGAAGTGTCCAGTGTCTAATTGTGTTGCAATTGCGTGTACATGTTCTTACAGTACTTGGCCTATGTTTGCACTAGAGATGCTCAGGCTCGGTTCCTCGAGAACCGAACACACCCGAACTTAGATACAAAAATGTGTCTGCGCTAAAACAATAACAGTAATAATTAAAAAAATTTACCCATGAGTCGCATACTCATATATAAAACATGGAATCACATTTATTAGTGATAATATAAAAATAAACACATATGAAAAAAATTAAAACAAAAAATTATAATAGAATATACAGTGCACCATAAAAAACAAATAAGAATCCAATAATATCGATATATAAAGCATCTAGATGATAAACAATCAAAGTGTTGTAAATATAGATGTGCTCTTATGTAACCCAAACTCGTGCTGGGGAATATAGAACAAGGCTGAGCAAAAAGTTTTGAATGTAGAGGTAGTTGAATGTATTTGCTTGCTAGTAGCAAGCTACTCACAGTTTGTGAAAATTAAATAGAAGTCCAGAAAACACTGCAGTGAATAAACATTGAACTGGGAGGATATTTCCGATGCTTCGGCTGATTGAAGAATCCTCATTATTAAGAAGTTTTCCAAGTTTCTAGTTGAGTCTTATGCAAAAACACTGGTTTCCAAATTCCAAGCATGCAGCAATAAATAGGTATATTGAAATCTGTACATTTAGCTTCAGCGATGATCTTGGCGAGCAAGTACACAATCTAATGTTAAATGAAGTGAAAAAGCCTGTTATGAGCCGCGGCGGTGCCCAGCCGCCGCGACTCCCTTACCTCCGTCCCGGCCGTCGGTATGACGACCGGGACGTCACTTCCGGGGGCTTGCCTGCTGTTGCCGGGGCAACGAATAGAAGCTCCTCTCTCCAGCGCCGCGTCCCGGCATTGCAGGGCAGCTGGGCGCATGCTCAACATCGGGGCAAGCCTGCGGGCTAATTAAACAGCTGGATGTAATTAGAGAGCTGGGCTCTCATTGGTCTGCTACAATATTTAGGGCAATGAGGTCTGCTGCCTCATTGCCGGTTATAGCTTCTGCTACCCAGTCTGCTGACCTGCTTTGTTCCTGTTCCTGTCTATTGAACTTCTACTGACCTCCCGTGTATGACCCTTGGCTTGGATTTGGACTTCACTTGTGTATCCCGTGACCCTGACCTTTGGCCTGTTTACCGTTTCTCCTGTTTGCCTGTGACTCTTGACCCCAGCCTGTTATCTGGACTTGCTACCTGCTGCCGGCCCTTGACCTCTGCGTGGACCACACTCCGCTTGCCTGGGTTCTTCCCAGCCGGTACACACTTCACGACCCTCTGTCAGTCATGCAGCCCAGCCTGTCCCCACCATCAGGGACTCCAGTGAACACCTGATTGGCAGAGTAGACTCCGGGTTGTGTTGTGCCGGCTGGAGGGGTTCCTAACAAAGCCTTGACGCGTTTCTGTGCACTTTCATCAGAAGGAGTGAATGGTGAAGGAACCCAGGAGGTGATTTATTCAAATAACAGCCATTGGCCAGTAAGATAGTTAAAACAGGTTGTGTTAAATAAAGAGACAATAACATAGCAAAAAGAGAGAATGTGACTGCCTGTGAATAATAAAGATGAAAATAATAAACAATTTAATATAATCAATGGATCTTTCATTTACATAATCATAAAAATTACAATCAGAAATAGATATTAATAAATACATTGTTCAGAATTTTGATTCTCTTATGGCCTTCATAAATATAGTATAAAACTCGTACAAAGATATAGTGTGAGGATGGCTGAGTGGGTAGAGGAGCCACCCAACAGACCCAAGTTCAAACCCCCAAAGGGATCAAAATAGAAAAAACAAAACTCCAGCTCTCCAATTGGGTTCTATATTTTGACATTTGATAAAAATTCAATAAAAATGTATATTTGTGTATTCATTCAGACCATCTGGTTTCAATATATTTAAACGGTGAATCCAGTATGTTTCACAGAGGAATAGATGTTGGAGTCTGTCACCTCCTCTAACTGTAACAGGGATGGATTCTAAACCAATAAGACGTAAACCGACAGGATTATTTTTATGAAAAATGTCAAAGTGTCGTGAAACACTATGGTCTTGTTTGTTGTTCTTAATGTTTCGTCTATGTTCCATAAAATGTGTTTTAAGCTTTCTGGTTGTTTTTCCGACATATTGATCGCCACATGTGCAATACAACACATACACACTATATTTGGTATTGCAATTGATATATTATTTTATCTGAAATGTTTCCTTTGTTGAGAAAGATTCAAAATTACTTGTGCGATCTATGAAATTAAAAGCTGTACACTTATTGGCCTCACATTTGAAACATCCCAAAATTTTCTTGGAATTAGGAGCTAGTAACCAAGTCAAAACAGTGTTTTTAGAACTAGTATTTGCTCATTTAACAAAATGGGTTGGAGCCAGATAATTGCCAAGATTTTTTACTTTTTTAAAGATTATTTTGGCTTCTCTTCCCAACATAGATTTCAATAAAGAGCCTGAATGTAAAATGTTAAAATTGTGGTTAATAATGTTTCTGATACAAATAGAACATTTATTATATCTAGATATGAAGAGCAGTTCATGTTCAAAAGTTGACCTGGAGGATGTCTTAAGTTTCTGGGACTCGTTGGTTACTATTAGATCCTCTTGATTTAGAGCCAAAGAAGATTGTAGCGAATGCTCTTATAAGGAAGGGGGGTATTCTTTTTCTTTGAATATATCAACCAATTCTAGAGCTTGTTTTTTAAATTTGGCATCCTTTGAGCAATTTCTCTGCAGTCTTCGTAATTGTCCTGATGGAATGTTGTTAAGCCAATATTTTTGGTGATTACTAGAATAATGTATGTAGTTATTAAAATCAACCTTATTCCTGAAAGTTGAGGTTTCTATTTGATTGTCAACCACCATGAGAGAAATGTCCAAAAAATCGATAGATGATGTACAGTGAATGTGAGATTATACGGATTGGAATTTAGATATGAAATGAACTCAGTAACCAACAGGGTCAGACTGGCCCAGCGGGCTACCGGTCAAACCACCGGTACGCCCGGATACCGTACGGCCATACACCCTTTCGCCAGTGGGCGGAGCTTCCCTGGAGGCCCCTCACGTCGTCCCCGCTGCTCAATTGCGATTGCAGCTGCGATCGCAATTGAAAGATGACTGGCTGTCACTGACAGCCAGTCATCTTTCACATGCGATCGCAGCTGCGATCATGTGACCCGCCCCCCACCCTGTCAGCTGACATGCACATAGACTTTCGTGCACTCCCAGCCTAGAAGCTATGCTCTGCATCTGACAGCTTATCATCCAATAGCGACATAAGAGATTCACAGCGTGAAAAAGGCACGGCAGCAACACAGACAGATCTGAAATTAACACTGCTGAGCATCCTCAGGGTACAGCCAAGGGACAAGATCTTGCTTTGAGGTTGAACCTGCAATCAACAAGTTTCTTGAGAAGTGAGATTTCTCATGCTATTTGGTATGCAGATTTTATATTTTGCACTCACAAGGGTGTCCTGTTATATGATTTTGGGATCCAGGTCCCATACACTTTATAGAGCCTTGGTGTTTAGTGGTGAACTATCCCCATTAGGTGTATTATCTATTACGGTGTTACACTATGTTTGCTATTTTCACTTTGTTTTATTGTTTTGTTTATTTGATATTACACTATGAGGCGCCCGCCTGCTTTCTGCTGCAGTAATATATATATATATATATATATATATAGTGTGTGTGTGTGTGTGTGTGTGTGTGTATATATATATATATATATATATATATATATATATATATATATATATATATATATATAAATATATAATGTGTGTGAATTGAGAGGACTATTGCAAGCATAATATGAATCAGGGACACTTGCGTGGCATAACATTGGGGGCACTACCATGTGGCATAACATTGTTTTGGGGGCACTACCGTGTGGCATAGCATTGGGGGCACTATCGCGTGGCATAGCATTGTTTTGGGGGCACTGCAGTGTGGCATAGCATTGTTTTGGGGGTACTACCGTGTGGCATAGCATTGGGGGCACTACCGTGTGGCATAGCATTGTTTTGGGGGCACTACCATGTGGCATAGGGGCCTGCCTATCTATACTAAACTATAGGGGGGCTACCTATGCTAAACTATAGTGAGGGGGGGCTGCACAGAGAACACTATAGGGAGGGGGTTATGGGATCTTTAATGCTGAGTTGGTTTGGGTCTATAATTGAATGTGGGGCTGAGTGTGGGGGCTATCTTTTAAATGTGAATATTAATTATTTAATGCTAGGAATGTTCGTGGGAAATGGATGTATTAAACGTAAATGCAAATAATTTATTGCTGGGACTGTTTGGAGGCAGGGTAATAGGTTTATTTATTAAATAGGAATACTATTAATTTAATGTTGGGGTTGGTTGGAGGGAAATGGATCTATTCATCAAATGTGAGCACTATTACTTTAATGTTGAGGCTGGAGAGAGGCCTAATTATTAAATGTGGGTGCTGTTTATTTAATGGCATGGATGGTTGACGTTTCTAAATGTACCCATTATTTTTTCCAAATATTGCCCTTAACATTCCAGGATCCAGACAAGCCGCAACTAAAGAAACCAGCAGCCACAGGTGGTAAAAGTGACAACAGGTAGGACAGTCTGTCAAATGATCTGAGTCTAGTGCAGGCTTGGCTAACCTGTGGTACTCCAGGTGTTGTGAAACTATTAGTCCCAGCATACCCTTCCAGCAATAAGCTGCTAAATATTGGCAAAGCATACTGGGGCTTGTAGTTTCACAACACCTGGAGTGCCACAGGTTTGCCAATCCTGGTCTAGTGGGACAATTGTGATTTTTGGTGACTGTTCTGCCCAATCTAAGGGGCAGGTCAAGACTTTGTATTCTTTATACACACACTGCATTCTTTATATACTGCACTAAGGTGCTAGCTGTCCTTAGTGGACTAACCACTCCCCCTCTAGTGTCTGGTACCGCCTCTATGATGGCTGACCACACCCCCTTTGGTGGGCCCCTAGTGTTGCATTCCCCGGTGGGCCCTTCATGCCCCAGTCCGACACTGGTAACCAATGAGTTACCAGCTACCACTGTGTGCCAATGTTACCTATATGTGCTATATACTGTTGTGTGCTTAGCAAAAATGTTAGACACTCTTTGATGATGCAGATGACTCAGCACAGAATTTTAACATTTGGGGCTAGATTTACTAAACTGCGGGTTTGAAAAAGTGGAGATGTTGCCTATAGCAGAGGTGTCACCAGAATTAGTGACACCTCTGCTGTAACTCCACCTGATCCTATTATCAACGATCAACATCCAAAGAATGGTGTAGGATTATTTTAATTTTTTTAAACGTATAAAGACAACAGTTTTATTTACAAAGAACAACTTTGCTTGCAGAAGTAATGTAAGCATGGGTATCTAAATACACGTGTATATGTATTACCTACCAATTTGCTGCTGTTTCATCAAGTGTTTGCAATCTGCACTTTACATCAAAGGTACCTAACTAGATTATAATTTTGTGGGGATTGGAGCTGATTCAAAGCTCACTGATAAACTCACTTTTTGCTGGGAATTACATTGGCTCTTTTTAGTGCATTGTCTGGCACCCTGGATTGGTGTGGGTCTGAAAAAAGCACGCGACCCGGTGGGGTCAGTGCTCGTTGCCATGTATTAGCTGTAGAATTACCTCAGTTATCCCAGAAACAGGTGCAGCGATCAAATGAACCATAACTGGTTTAATGATCCAAGGACAATTCCATCTTGCACCACTTTTCTTTTCTTCCACTGTGCCATCTGTGCCAATGTTTCCTAGATGTTGTAGGAACTGCTGTGTGTTTGAATCATTGCTCTGTCGCTTAGCATTCAGCCAGGTCACTGCAGTATTTGTCCAAAAGTGTATGAAAATAATATTGTGACCTGTGAGGTGGTCAAAATTGACTGCAAATGACTTGAAATTAGTGTTATTGAGGTTAATAATAATGTAGGATAAAAACAAGAGCATAATTATGTCATTTTAGCATATTTTAGCTATTTTTTTTAAAAAAAAATACAGATCCAAAACCAAAACACATGAGGGCGGTTTTGCCAAAACCAAAAACAAAACACAAAGCTAATCCAGATCCAAAACAAAAACCACTTCACGGTGGTCAGTGAGCATCTCTAGTTTGCACTACCTTGCATGATAATCTTCCAGCTATCCAGGCATTATGATACACAAGAAGTTATTGATATGTTAACTATATACAGATGTATGCATACACATTTTGGTATGGCAATGTGTATCTTAAGCATAAAAACAAACAAATAGATGAAATTCGAACTCTAAATAAGTCCCCTGAATGTCCATCCTGAAAGCATTGTTTATTGCTGTGCTTGTATTCACAATACAGTTATTTTACCAACCTGTTGGCATTCATAAACTTCACTCTTGGCACACAAAGTCCTTCAGCATTATTACTCCCTAAGTATATCTGAGTTTAAACAATTCAGTTAATGATTTACAGCATAAAGAAAGATAATGTATTTGTACCTGTAGTTGGATTTAAGTTGGATTACAGTCTTCCAGAAACAACACTGCCACATATTATTACTGTTACGGATCCGTTTAGCGTCCACCTGAGATTTGATGTTAAGGTCAGCGTGTTTACACTGAGGTTTTTATTGATGCACCTCCCTGCTGACTGAGTGCCTGTAATAAGTTTCAACCGTGAAAGTGGTCATATTGGTTATTGCTTGCTTTTTTCTTTTTTTTTTAATAGATTAAACATTGAACTTTTTGTAACAATAGACAAAATTAATGTCTATGTCTCTGCCTGTAATATATCATGGGTAATATATCATTTAGCTATGCATTAAAGGACACATATAAATGGAATGTGTGGTAAAATTAATCATACATCGTGGAGTATATCAAACTTTTAATGAACTACAAATCGCCATTGAAGCATTTGCTGTGTGTAAGCTTTCACAAATTAATATGTTGCTGTTTACTGCTGTGGAACATATTTTTCATGTCAAGGGAAGAGAATTTTAACTGTGCAAGGATCCTTAGGAAAACATTTTATCACTATATCTACACAAGGTTTATTTTATTGTAAGGTGGTTACCTTATAATTTTCTCTATAGGAATAGATATGTAAACTGTTATTGTTAACTGAGTAATAAACATGTTGCAAAGCTCCGCTAGCACCATATGGTATCAAGCCAATAAAAGTAAAGTAAATGAGATTTGGAAGTTTAACTTTAATGGTTTAGGCTTTTTGTTTTGGTTGTTACATACCTGGCTTTAAAAGTACTGCCACTGTGTTTTTTCTTAACATAAGAAAGCACATTTTCTGTTTTTAAAACTAATGCCCAAACTGATAAAATTATCACCAAATTATTATTACCAATTCATTGCAGGTGGAAAATAAACATAAAGGGGGTATACATTTGTCAGTGAATTTTTTTTTGACCGCGCTAAGTCATTTTAGCGCTGTTTTTATCATTTTTTTAGTGGGTTAACTTTACCCGTGATTCAATTCCATTTTTAACGCTCAGTTTTTTTTCATGAAACGGTCCTCTAGCGGTCCAGTAGAAGGTCTAGGGTGTCCAAGAGGCAGCCGCGTTAAAAGCTATTCAATTTTTTTTTTAACGCGGCACATTAAACAGGCAAATATGCTGTTTTATCTAGCACCTCTTTGGGGTGTGTTAAAAATAAATAACGTCTGAAAAGTATTTGAAAATCATGTAATAATGTGAAAAATAAGTTAAACTTATGTTTATCACTAATGCCTAAAATGTAAAAGTTGATTTTGTTGTGAAAAAATAATGAAATAAAATAAACATAAAAAAAATAAAATAATAAAATCACAAATTAATCATATTTATATATGTTTTTAGTACAAATATGAATGTAGTAATGTGTTTTGACATCGTATAGATGATTCTATGGCAAAAAATAGTTCAATAAAAAAATATGGTAAAGAAAGTACTGTAATGTAGATATTATCAAATACATGACAATGTTTAACAGGCGGGGGCAGCGTTCCCTCTTTTTCAATTGAATTTCATGAGTTTTCGCGCTGTGCTAACTAAAAACGGTCGGTATTGTAGTTAAAAACCAGCGGGAGATTATTTTTTTTTAACACTGCGGGGAAAAAATACTCTCCCCGCGGACAATTGAATACCCCCCAAAGTGTTTCTGAAATTGTCAGGCAGATATGGCAAGGGCTTATTGTCTACATTGCTGGAAATGCAGGGGACAATTATAAAATTTGAATAAGAAAAAACTATAAAAACTGAGTTATAAAATGGAGTTATCTGAAAATTCCATAAATCAGACACAGGAGTATATTTACTAAACCGCGGGTTTGAAAAAGTGAAGATGCTGCCTATAGCAGGTAATCAGATTCTAGTTATCATTTATTTAGTGCATTCTACAAAATGATAGCTAGAATCTGATTGGTTGCTATAGGCAATACTTCCACTTTTTCAAACCCACAGTTTAGTAAATATACACTTCAGTCACATGCTAGAAAGTAATTTGTTAAAGGGAAATAATGGTTAAAAATACCATAATATATATATGGCAGGGCCGGACTGGGACTAAAAATCAGCCCTGGCATTTAAAGTACACAGGCCCACCTCAGTTCCAGCAGGAAAGAAACTGTGTCGCCGCACAGCGGTGGCGCCAAAAAGGGCGTGACCACCTTGTGTTGTGGGTGTGGCCACCATGGGGCATTGATACATACATTGTAATAAAACATTACATTTATCACACCCTCCCAGTCACATCACGCCATCCCTCCAGGCACTATATGACACCCCCAGCCCACTGTACTTATCTATGCTTCTGATGCTGATATCCAATAGGGTGGAAACTTCCTGTAGAGTGAGCAGGGAAGCTCTTTGTCTCATGAGATTACCAAATATTGTGATACTTAGAGCTCCTCGGCTTGCTCTGCAGGCTGTGTCCTGTCCAGGAACTGGGAGCAGCTATCAGTTCCCTTCCCCTAAGCAGAGATGGATTAAGGCTCAGGGGGCCCAGGGTATTTAAGACAGCAGGGCCCCTATTATGTAACATGGTTATCATTTTAGACAAATACACAGACAATACTGTGTGCACTACTGTTTGAAGCACATAGCTCTGCCTTCACAAGAAGTACGTTGTGAAGCGGGACATACCTCCCAACTGTCCTTGCAGTCGGAAAAAATCCCGACTAAGTGAGACAGTCACCCAAATTCAAGACTGCCCCACCAGATTCAGGACAGTTGGCAGATTGTCCTGCTCTCTCCTACCTGTCTTGGTCACTTTCACCACTTGTATCAGCTTGTTTCATTAGCTCAGTTACTTCTTGTCTTGATCCTGGAATATTGGAAGCCCTATTTTGAAAAAAAAATGGGTACATGAGATTTAGAAATCTCCAACCAGCCCCAGTGTTGAAACAATATCACTCATGTTTTATAACTAGGCCTCCCTCCAGTCCCCACAATAATAATATTCACATTTAATAAGTAGACCTATTTCACTCCAACCAGCCCCAACATTAAATGAACAATATACCCATTTGCTCAAAACATTTTTCCCTCCCTCCAAACAGTCCCAGCAATAAATTAAATAGCATTAAAGTTTAATAAATATAGCCATTTTCCACAACCATCCCCGGCAATAAATAATTCATATTCACATTTAATAAATAGCCCTCCTCCCTAAAATCAGCCCCGTATTCAATTGATAGCCCTAAACCACCCCAGCATTAAATTAAAGGTTCCTTCACCTCACCTTAAATATTACTATATGAACATGACCCCACACGCACACTGTATGAACATGGCCCTACATGCACACTAAATGAACATGGCCCCACACGCACACTGTATGAACATGCCCCACACGCACACTGTATGAACATGCCGCACACGCACATTCTATGAACATGGCCCCACAAGCACACTGTATGAACATGGCCCCACATGCACACTATATGAACATATGAACATATATACACACACACACACACTCACTCACTATGAACATGGCCGGTGGCCACACACCTACCTTGTTACCTCCCTGCGCGCTACTCGGCAGACAGTTTCAGTGACGTGCGACCGATGCAAGTAATCACATGGGACGCGCACCACGTGACAGTTGCCGTCCAATGTGATTAAAATCACATGGCCACACATCACTGAAACTCCATCCACCGAGCAGCGCGCAGCTCACTGTGCGCTACTCGGGCGGGTATGCTGCTGGCTGGATCGGCCCAACTAGCCATTGGTCCCTCTGGCATTTTTACAGTGACTATTTACCCCTTATTGACAGGGGGTATTTTGTATTTTAATTAATATTGTGAAGATACTGGGTTTATCTGGCCCAATTATACCCATTTTACGATGGTTGCCCACCCAGGGGTGCCTTACCATGCCAGAGAAGTCTACCAGTACCTTCTAGGGTTACTATAGTCACTCAGACAAATGCAGCTAGAAAAAAAAAACAATACTTTTATTGTGATTAAACAATCACTAGAATACTATATAGAAACAGTACATAAATGACATGCATGTTTACAACATTATCTGTCCTTTACCCCACTAGTTTAAGGAACTTCAGTCACCTGTATGTCCTGACTTGCAGAATCCTAGACCCATTGAGTTCTGATCTGCAGATGTACCAGCAGGATGCTCAGTCCAGCAGAAGTCTAGACCTCAATGCTGGAGTTCATCTCAGGATCAAATCAAAAAGAAAGACAACCCAGCAATCTTGGATCTCATTCTTTCCTCTTTACCCTCAAGATTTCCCCAACTCCAGGGGCTGGGTCAGGGGAGGCCTTAGATAGTGAGATTATAGTGAGAGTGGTTGACTGCTAAAAGGTGCTGTTACAGGGCTATCACTTCTCATCCCAATACCTCCCTTGGTCCCCTGCTGGAATGACTCAAAAGAGTCTGTGGAATACAACCTGAGACAATGGGGACATACTCAGGTTAATTAAGGGGCAAAGCCAAGATTATTAAATGAAGCTCCCAGTTTTAAACTCTTACAAACTGTTTCAGCCAGAAATAGCTTAGAGCTGATCAGGACTTCCATAGAGAAAGGAAGGGGCGAGAATGAATGCAGCTACCGCCCCCTCGCCTGTACCCTGGAACTCAACCTAACCTGATCCTTACTCATAACAAACCTGGCTTCAATTTGAGAACAATTAATAACACTTCTGCCTCACAGCACTGGGATCATGAGTTTGATTTCCAACCATGGCCTCATCTGTGTGAAGTTTGTATGTTCTCCCTGTGTTTGCGTGGGTTTCCTCCCGATGCTCCGGTTTGCTCCCACACTCCAAAAACATACAGGTAGGTTAATTGGCTGCTATTAAATTGCCCTTAGTTTCTTGGTCTGTGTGTGTATGTTAGGGTATTTAGACTGTAAGCTCCAATGGGGCAGGGACTGATGTGAATGAGTTCTCTGCACAGCGCTGCGGAATTAGTGGCGCTATATAAATAAATGATGATGATGATGAACAGAATCACTGTAATAGCAACAAACACATGTTTACAATGGGTAACATAGAAAGAAATAGTCTCTTATACAGGCATGTGTGAGGACACCAGGGTTTTAACCGTAGATCTCTAGTTACCCAGCCCTCTAGGTTCACAAATGACACAGGTACAGAGAAAATGTAAATGTGTACACACAAAATGAATTCAATAGTACTCCCCAAAGAGAAATGCAGAGTGGCCTAGTGGTTAGCACTTCTGCTTCACAGCGCTGGGGTCATGAGTTCAATTCCCGACCATGGCCTTATCTGTGCGGAGTTTGTATGTTCTCCCTAGTAGGTTAATTGGCTGCTATCAAAATTGACCCTAGGCTCTATCAGTCTGTGTGTGTGTGTGTTAGGGAATTTAGACTGTAAGCCAAAATGGGGCAGGGACTGATGTGAGTGAGTTCTCTGTACAGCGCTGCGGAAGCAGTGGCGCTATATAAATAAATGGTGATGATGATGATTCCCCACCAAATAGAGTAAAGTGTCAGTAACTTTACCAGTGTCAGCAAAAAGCCAAACAAAGTCCCCAGCAGGTTACTCAGCGTTCCAACAGTCACAAACTCTCAGCAACAAAGTCCCAATTTTAACAATGAAGGGTGGCCACGGAGCCAGGGCTTCCGATCAGGTTGGTGGGTCTGTGATCTTGCTGATCCCAGTCGCTTGGTCAACTCTCCACCAGTTTGGTGGGACTCTGGCTATCAGACTCCCTACAGATGTAGGCTTAACAATTTACCAGAATCTACGAGTATCTCTCGATGGAGTGATGACAAATCAGTCCCAAAGTTACAGTACCCGATCTGACTGAGCAGGTTCCTTGTTGAAATGATCTCCTCTTGCACTGACTACTCAACATCAGTCCAAGTCCTTCTCCAAGGAAATCCCACAGCTACAAACACAATGTTCCTTCAGGGTTCCCTTTTTACTCCCTTCAAAATCCCCCGGTCCTTGCCCCCTCCCTGGGCCATGTTCTCTATTCATTGGTGGTGGCTGGACTGTGGGTAGATGTAGAACATGCTGTTTCCCTGCCATTCAGCCTGGTTTTGGTTTTGAAACATGCAGGGACAATGGTCAGCCAATAATCAAATCCCACCTCCTGATCTTAGATCCAGACCCTCCCATTCCTAATCCCTTTCACTAGTTTGTGACGTGTCAGGGTCCCCAGCTATTCTACTTTGGTCACATATAATGCTGGATCCAGCCACCAGGCACAAGGCATTTAATAAACTGGGTGAGCCGATTTATCGCAATTGACCACTGACTGACAGACCAGGTTGGCCCGATATTCCCACTGTGGTGACCAATCTCATCACAACATGGCTACAATGTCCCCTTATCCACATGTAACTAGACACTGCATTTGCACTCTGGTGAGCTGGGCAACATTAACAGAATTATGAAAGTATATGTTGTTATGCTCCACATTTTGTGAGAAACGAGGGACTGGCTGGTTACCGTGGTATCAAACTTGTATCATCACAACCATTCTATTTTTTTTTGTATAATCTCGTTTTATTATACACAAACAGTACATTGAAAATCAACGTCTGAGAGTAAACACATCTGGAGATCCAAATAATTAACGTAAAAGACAGAAATGGGAATGTTAAACAATTCAAAATCATGACCATCTCAGCGAGCATTAGCCAAACTACAATACAAAGTCCTACATGGAGAAAGTTTAATCAACCAGGGGATAAAAGTACCAGTAAAAGAGAGGTGGAGGGAAAGGGAACAAGGGGAAGGAAGGAGCTTCACAGCATGTGGGAAGCATTCTACAGTGAAGCTGAGTGTGGCCAAAGCCAGTGGGGAGAGGCTGTCCATCCATTGAAGGGGATTCACACTTGAGACTCAGAATCCTAAGAAGAGAATATAGATTAAGACTATGACTGCTTGAAAATATCCCAAGAAGATGGGCAGTTGTAGACCTTTTCCTCTTGTTAGAATATCTTTTGAAAATATGGGAAACAATATGGGAAACAAAGACAAAGCTCCTGATCAGAGAATGAAAGTCATTGAGAATATTTTTAAGGAATGTCAATCGGTAATGCGGTAAGTATAACATTTTAGGAAATACATTCATCTTTAAAATATTTATTTGTACCCACCATGAAAGGCCTCAGGTTTGCCAGGCTTTCCATTCTGAGTATTTTTTTTATGGTAGGGGCAGATAGTTGTAGGAGTTAAGGGTTAAGTCACTTGTCAAGTAGACCCCTGGGTATTTGATGTGATTCAGATGACAGGCAAATGAAAACAAGTGTTGCAATTTTTCTACCAGTGCAGGAGGCTTTGCAGTGTTCATAGTCAGAGTCTTAGGGTTATTGATTTTAAAATATGAAATTTCACTGAATCTCCAAAATGTGGACATCAGGTTAGGGACTGAAATCACCAGGTGTGTGATGATCACTAGGAGATTATCTACATATAGTGAGAGTCTATAATCCCTTACCCCCCAACTTGAAGGCCAAAATATCTGTGTTTCCCCAGATTGATCACACAAAGGGCTCCCTACACAAAACAAAAATAATTGGGGAGAAGGGATAACCCTGTCGGGTTCCATTTGAGGTAGATAAATCATCTGTGAAGCATGATTAATTATAATTCTGGGGCATTGACAAGGTTGCTGCAGGATGGGTGCTGAGGAAAAATCTTCCTTGAGAAGCTTAAATGCCTGTATGTTCCAATTCTTAGCGCTGCCCGCTTTCCTGGTAAGAGAGGTAATGGAAGAAACCAGAGATGAATACCCCTTGATAAACTGGCGATAGTAATTAGCAAACCCCAGGAAATGCGGTGTGGCTTTTAAACCAAGAGGTTGTGTAGGCCAGTGCCTGAGACAATATAACCTAGGAAGGGTAATTGATCCTGCTCAAATAGACATTTCTCGAGTTTACAAAACAAATGATTAGTCCTGAGGCAGGTAAAGACCTCAACTACATGTTTCCGGCGAGATTGGAGATCTTGTGAAAAGATGAGAATATCAAAGTGATACAGGATATCCCGGAATGTCTCATTCATGAAACTCTGGAAACAGCTGGGGCATTACATAAACCAAAGGGCATGACCCGATATTTAAAATCCCCAATTTGAATAAAATTATAGGCTCCGCGTAAGTCTAAGTTTGAAAAAAGAGGCACCCTTAATCTGGGCAAAGAGCTCAGTGATTAAGGGCAAAGGAAATCTATTTTTACTAGCGATAGCATTCAATCTCCAATAATTTATGCAAGGGTCAAGAACTGAATCTTTTTGTAAAAAAAGAAAAAACCCACTCCAGCGGGTGAAGATGACTTCCTGCTGAAGCCCTGTTTCAGATTGTCTTGTATATACTCTGCCATGGCATTGGTTTCTGGGAGAGATAATGGGTAGACACGGCATTGAGGAGCAATTTTGCCTGGGAGTAGACAGGCAGGAGGAGTAACCTTTAAAAGACAATGAGATTGGCAATGTGACCCCCACACATTGCAGGTGCAGGCTCAGTGTAAGCAGTAGATTGCCCAGAGGCCACCAAAGTACTGTGAAGGGTATCCATGCGCGTACACAACCCTGTAAAAATTCCATCAGGTGTTCCTGATAGGACTATTGTTTCTCTACCCTGCCTACCAGGTGTTGTTGTAGAACCATGGGAGAGGGATTATCTTTGTAATCCATATTATGGTCAGAGCAAACTGTAATAAATGCAGAGGTAGGATTTCTTGTGTTAACCTAGATTGGCACTGGCAGACCAAGGGTGCACAATCTAACAGATACGCCCGGTTTTCCCCAAGAAACGCTGGAAGGTGGGATAGATTTAGCTGCCGAGAATCCAAAGCTCAAGCTTGTGGTCCCCTGACCTGCCAATAGGTGTAACACATGATTCTTAACATAGTTGGAGAGGAAAGAGAGTCTGAACTGGTACACGAATGGTTAATTAAGTAATAGGTACAAGTGGCAGTGGATTATCAGAACAAGCCAGAGTCTGGTACACAGGCGGACAATGAGGTACAGAGTCAGGATTCAGATGGATAGTCAGAATGGAGCCAGAGTCTATCACACAGGAGGGCACTGCGGAGGAAGAATTAGGTTACATCCAGTATGTATGTCCCTCTAGGGGCATGAATATTGATCTGTTAAATCCGTACTTGATGTGTAGTATGGAGCCAAAAACAAATGACGTGGCATAAGCTACACAGTCTAAAAACAAAATCGCAGCCAGCACGCTGAAGTCAGTGTGTATTACATCAACGGTCAAAATGGTGGGGAGTGGCCACCTCCTAGCCACAATCATGTGACCACCCAAACTAGGAAGTGCTGATTTCTACACAGAGGCAGAGAAAATGAGCAGCACGGAGTATGGATCAGGGAAGTTTGTGACACCTATATTGCCTGCATTGTTGCAGGGTGGACCACAAGGTGCTCTGAATAATCTGTTTGCTGTTTCCATAAATGTCAACTACTACAAGGTGCCATACTTTTTTGAGTATTTTCTCTTTTTGAGGTTTTCTAATTGAAGGTACCTTGGACAAAATGCTTGGTGAACTCCATCAAATAGTATGTTGAAGTTGAGAATCTAAACAAGTACCTCATCAATAATTTTCTTTAAAAAGTCTATTATCCTTGTTGTGGTGATCTCTTCTGGAATACTTCTTAAATGGGATTTATTGCAATGTTCTTGATTATCCAGGTCACCAAAGCAACATGAGAGTGCTTTCAGTTCCTTTGATTGATGAATAAATACATCTCTTAGATTGGAGTTAAACTCATCTACTACCTCCTTATTCTCAAATAGAGAGCTAAGTCTCCCTACTAAACTGGATATTTCAGATTGAATAGAGGAGACTTTTGTTCTGATGGCCTTGTGTAATTTCTATTATAACATCTGGAAATCTTCAGTGGGAAGGGACTTTAGATATTCATGACTTTACTCAAGTCGCCTCTCTGGTTAAATAATTGAGGATGATCTTGGACTGTTCTGTGTAGCTGCATTCTTTGATGAGAATAAGAAGGCACGTGAGGACATGTTTGGAGGAGCCAATCACAGTTCCCTGTAATTGGCTCCAATTCAAATATTTCCTCATATCAGAGTGTGTGGGGAGACCTCTCTTGAATCTTTTATCTGATTTTCTCACTTTTCTCTCCACATAGAGTCGTTTTTTACTTTTGTGGAAGGTTAGCTAAGCTAAGGTGTCAGTACTGCAATTTATCTCATGTGGATGCCACCAGTCAAGTTCCTCAAAATGTGATTAGGCAAGCATATTGGTGATGATTAGGCCATAGTAATAAGTGAGGTAATAATGACCCTTTGCTCACAGGCTGAACAATAGGATTGTAGCAAAAGTAAGGTTCCTCACTAGTGGAGCAAATTATTCAGCAAGATGTAGCACAATTACATCTAGCCACCAGGTGACAACAAGTTGTCTCTGGTGATATATGTCTTATTAGTTGTGTAGCTCAGAAGCGTAAAGTCCATTTGAAAAACCCAGCCTCACTTCCCAAAAGCACTTTAGTTTGACACTCTGTGACAGTAAAGTCACACTTGTATTGTATATTTGACTGTATGTAAAACTCCTATTATATTGTTATGAGGAAAAGTTTATAATAGAAGCTTGCCCTGCATCAATGGAGACAACAGATTGGAGATTATATCTTTTTTTTTTTTTTTTTAAAAGATATTTTATTGGGCTTTACAATACAGACAAGAAGGGAAACAGGCAGTACAAGTGGAAGAAAGCTGCAATGAAGTTTCCACGAAATATAAACAACATATTGTTAACGATATGAAGAGGCATAGATAAATTTAAGGGGAGTAGAAGGGAGGAGAAAGAGAGAAGAGAGAATAGGGATGAGAGGGAAAGGGGGAATCACTAGCCAAAGCGAAGAAAAGAAAAGTGTGGAGAAGCTAAGATAAAGAACCATGACAGAGTTTAGGATTGATAATTGAGGCTCAAGGGCCTTAAAGTGCGAGGGGGGAAGAGGCTCCGTGGTGCTCAGTCCAAGGACTCCAGACCTTGTCAAATTGGACAGGAGTACGGCGAAGAATACTAGTCATATATTCCATATGGTAAACTTGCCATGTGTGGTTAATAACCGATGGCAGAGAGGGAGGACTCGGATTTTTCCAAAATAGAGCGATTTGGCATCTAGCAGCGGTGAGTATATGTGTGATGAGTTTCTGGGTTGTTTTTGATACCTTGGGAATAGGGCGCAAGAGTAAGGAATACGACAGGGATGGGGGCAGGGAGATCTGAGTGACATCAGAAATTAACCGATGGACCAACTTCCAGAATGGAAGTAGTTTTCGACAGTGCCACCATATGTGAGACAGGGTGCCCTCCCGACCGCATTGACGCCAACATAGTGAGGAGGAGTCTGGGTATATCATGTGAAGACGGTGAGGGACCAGATACCAGCGGTAAAAGATCTTGCGACTGTTTTCGCTAATCTTGGTGCAAATAGAGGTCTTAGAGAGGTTCAGACGAATCTTAACCCATTCCTCAGGAGAGAGTGACTCCCCCATGTCCTCCTCCCATTTAAGCTCATGAGAATCTTTAGAAGGGCAATTATATTTAACTATGAGGCGGTAGAGTGTAGAGATCAAGCCCTGAGAAGAGGAGCGAAGATTACAAAAAGAAACCAGGGGAGAGGTTAGATGTATATCAGTGACAGTACGTCGGATAGAGTTATAAAAGTGGCGAAGTTGTAAGTATTGAAAGAAGCAGGACGAAGGGATACAAAATCGCATTTGGATATCAGCAAAAGAAGGAAAGATTAACTGTGGTCTGAAGTCGGAGAGTAAGTTGATGCCACAACACGTCCAGTAAGAAAATTGAATTGGGCGGAGTCCAGGGGGAAAGGCGGGATTATTCCAGAGAGGCATCATGTGCCATGCGTTGGGAGCTAAGTTATATGCGGAAACTGTTTGAGTCCAAGAAGCAAGTGAGAATGCTAGTGGAGGGGGAGACGTGAGGAAGGAGGCCGATGTTGGGGTTTAAGCCAGAGAAGCAAAGAAGGTGAGGTAGTGTCAGAAAGAGCGGATTCAATATGGACCCAAACTCGCTGTCCTGGGGGAGAGTGAAGAAGTATACATTGGGTGAGGTGAGTAGCACGGTAGTATTTGAGGAAGTGAGGGACGCCCAGGCCTCCTTCTTGGATAGATTTGTGGAGAGTCTGCATACGAATTCTGGGCTTCCTAGCAGACCAAACAAATTTGGTGGCCATTTGTTGAAGGAGCTTAAAAGAGTTAGCAGGGATTTTAAGGGGCAAGGTCTGAAACAGGTATAAAAGCCGAGGGAGGATGTTCATTTTAAGGGAATTTATTCTGTCCGTCCAGGAGATAATGAGTTTATCCCAGTTTAAAAGTTCAGCCTTAATAGACGAAAATAAAGAGGGGAAGTTTGCCGCGTATAATTGATCATAGAGTCTAGTGAGATAGATCCCAAGGTATTTTAATTTGTGGGGCTGCCATCTGAAATCAAAGCTGGATTTGAGGGTTGATAGAATAGTAGAGGGGATATTGAGGTCTAGGATTTCTGATTTAGAGGCGTTAATTTTATAATTGGAAAGAGTGCCAAAGAAAGCAATGTCCTTGAGAAGATTTGGAAGAGATATGAGAGGGTTTATAACTGACAAAAGAATATCGTCTGCGTATAGAGATATTTTATGTTCAGAGGAACCCACCCGAACTCCAGAGATATCAGGATTAATGCAGATTGTGCGAGCAAGAGGTTCAATCATAAGTGCGAAGATAAGTGGGGATAGACGGTACCCCTGCCGCGTGCCATTTCGGATTTCAAAGGGAGAGGACTGGAAGCCATTAGCGAGAATGGAAGCGGTCGGATTAAAGTATAGGGAGGCAATGCCCCGAAGGAAGGGGCCCTTCAGGCCCATGACCTCGAGAGTCCGTTGCATATAAGGCCAAGCTACCCTATCAAAGGCCTTTTCCGCATCTAAGGCTATGAGTAGGGTGCGGATGTTGCGTGAGTTGGAGACGTAGGTCAGATCAATTGCACGCCGGGTGTTGTCTGATGCCTGACGACCCAGAATAAAACCGACCTGGTCAGGATGAACGAGAGAGGTGATGACAGAGTTCAGGTGATTAGCAAGAAGTTTTGCAAACAGTTTGAGGTCGACATTAAGCAGGGAAATAGGTCTATAACTTCCGCAGAGTTGAGGGTCGCGTCCAGGCTTGGGTATAACCACAATGTTTGCCCGAGTTGTAGACTGATCAAACTTAGAGCCGAGGAGTATGGCATTGAAGAGCTCGAGAATCATGGGCATAAGAGAGTTGGAAAAAGTTTTGTAATACACGGCCGTGAAGCCGTCGGGGCCAGGAGCTGAAGTGTTTTTGAGTTCTTTGATGGTTTGAGCAATTTCGTCGGCGGTAAAAGGTTCGTTAAGGGAATCACATTGTGAAGTGGTAAGTGTCGGCAGGGCAATAGAGGATAAAACATCATTAATTTTTAGAGTGTAAAGATGCCGGGTCAGAAATTTGAGATGGAAGGTTATAGAGAGAGCATAAAAGTCTCTAAAGGTATCGGCTATTTGTTTGGGATCAAAGGTGAGATCTCCAGATTGGTTCTTGATAGAGTCAATGCGGTTGCGGGTACCTTTATCTCGTAGCTTCTGGGCTAGTAGTCTGTCCGCTCTATCTCCCCTCTCGTAGAACTTCTGATGGAGCCAACCAAGAGTTTTAGCCGCCTTTTTGAAGAGAATTTGCTGTAATTGCCCGCGAAGAGCGATCAGCTTGAGTCGGGTCTTGCGTTTCGGAAAGCGCTCGTGTAGTGATGTTAAAGCTGCGATTTGTGATTCGAGAGCCACGATGCGAGCGAGTTCAGCTTTGCGGCGAAAGGCGGAAAGCCCAATAAGTGTGCCGCGTATGGAGGCTTTATGTGCTTCCCAAAGAATGGAGGGCGAAATATCTGGCGAAGAGTTCAGAGAGATAAATTCCTTAATGGATTCGGAGATAGAGAAGATCTGATCGGGCTTTAGAAGTAGAGTGTCGTCCAATCGTCATTTTGGGGGGGAAGAGCGCGGGCGGGAAAAGGTGATTTCGAGCAGGACCAGAGCATGGTCAGACCAGCTAACCGGTAGGATATCGGAATCAACAAGCTGCTGAGTAGTAAAGCGATCTATGAGAATGAGGTCAATGCGAGTGTGGATGTTGTGTGGGGCTGAGTAGTGAGTGTACTGCCTACCAAAGGGGTGGGTGAGACGCCAAGCATCGTAGAAGTCGTAAGATTTGAGGAGGGATACCAAAGTTTTAGATTCTCGATGAGCGGAGGTGTAGGAGGAGGAAACAAAGGAGCGGTCCATCCCGGGGACCAGGGTGGAATTGAAATCGCCACCTACAATTATTTGACCTTGGGCTATGGTGGAGAGTTGTTCAAAAAATGCGGGCAAAAAGCCACCCTGTCCGACACTGGGAGCGTAAAGGGACACTAGTGTGAGCTTAGCGTAACCTAGAGATCCGATCAATATTAGATATCTGCCTAGAGGGTCAGAGTATTGGGATTCCACTGAGAAAGGAATGTTGCGATGTATGAGGATAGCAGTACCTCTTTGTATACTATCAGAGGAAGCATAGTAGGTATGAGGGTATGTCTTGCCTGTCAATTGCAGTTGGGGAATCTTGAAGTGTGTTTCCTGTAAGAAAACAAAATCTGCCTTAAGGCGTTTAAAGTGCTGAAGAGCCAGTGTGCGTTTGGTGGGAGAGTTGAGACCATTAGCATTGAGGGAAATAATTTTGAGAGTCATGGTGGGTCTGGAGGATTGGAGCGAGTAGGAGGGCTAGTGAGTAGGGACAGAAAGGGGATAGAAAAGGGAAAGTGGGAGACCATCTTCCCCGAAGGGAAGCCGGTCCGGAATAGAAACGAAAGGTACAACATAGGTACCGGAAGAGGGGAGCAAGGCACGGACAGCCAAAAGTGAACGGAAAGATTGACCGCTAGAAGGTCGTGGGAGCGGGACAGTAGGTCAAGCGAGGAGGGAAGTCAATAGGCCCTGCAAGTATGAAGGTAGTTCCTCAGATGTGATAGACTCTGGAACATTCTTGAGCCTGATGTTGTTCCGTCGGGAATGGTTTTCTTGATCTTCAAACTGTTCTTTGAGAGAGTCAAGTTCGGCCTGAATAGCTGTTATATCCTGGTCAGTTTGGGTCTGAGAGTCGGTGCGCACACCCAGGGCAGCGATTTCCGTGCGTAACTCTGTGACCAAAGCCCGGAATTCTGACTGAATAGTGGCCTTCACTTGTTTCACTATATCAGCCAAAGAGGGCTGCGCAATGTCAGCATCAGAACTCGGAGATGCCGGGTTAGAAGTGGATGGTGGCGCAGCCTTGCCGCTTCTGGAGAACATACTGGGTGTTTGAGGTGGAGGGTTCTTCTTTGGTTTGTGCTCCAAGAAAGCACACAACCGGATAGAATGAATGATAACAGAGGTGGTATGGTTACATTCGGGGTAATGCTTCAGGAAATGACCCGCTCCCACGGGACGAGTAGAAGTAGAACATAGGTGGTTCGAACTGGGTAATCAGGAGGAAATTAAATCAGATGAATATATCCTCTACCCAGGGTAATGGACAGAGTCCAAGTAATAAAGTGTAGAGACGAAAATCACTTAGGTCACTCAGTGGGGATGAGTGGATGTCGCTCTCCTATGGCTTCAGAACCTGAACCGAGATCCACAAATTGGTTTGTGATCCCTCAACACCTTCAAGGCTGTGAGGGAAATAGGAGGCACAATAAATGGAGAGGTGTCTGGATGTGGGAGAATAAAGTAGAAACCCTTGTTGATATAGTGTGAGCACAGGGGGAATGTGTGCCTCAGACTCCGGGTAGTGAAGGGGTTAATGAGACCCGCAATGAGTCCCACCGAGACCTGATTATTATCCCCAGTTTTGTGGACTGACCTGTAGGAGTCAATACGCAGAGCCTGCAGCTGGTGGTAACCTGCGGCGGGTAATTAAGCCTCCAGAGTGAGCCGGGTGTCAGCACGAGCAGTCCCCTCCTTTGGAATCTCCTCCGTAGCCGACCAGAAGTTCGGAAGAGCGGCACTTCCGGTTTCTGCGGCGGCACAAATCTCGGGGAGCCAGATGAGCAGCCGGATAGGAAGCTTGGCCGAGGGGAGCAGGGCGCTTTAGATGGTGAGTTCTTTGTGCCCCTGATCAGAGCCCGAGTGGAGAGGCAAGGGCGGAAGTAAAGTGTTATAGGCGCCAAAGGGCCCTGCTGCCGTTAAAGTGCTATGCGGCAGCTAGAGGGGCAAGAAAGGTACCCAGAAGTAGCGGGGAGGTTTGTTGAGGCGATGGGCGTAATAAGGTGTGGGTGAGGGTATAGACAAATGGGGTAAAAGCTCGATTAGGGGAGAGCCAGCAGAGAAGACGACCGTCCAGGATGGCCGCCAAGCCACGCCCCCCTGGAGATTAGATCTTATGGTTAAAGCAGAGGTCATTTGTGGACTAAAAGGTGTACTCAGTAAAATATGAGGGTGATATGATGAAGGTTTCTAATCATGAGTTTTTACCCCAAAGAAGGTGTACCAAGCAACCCACAATCCAGCAGAGACAGCATTGATGGTTCATTCCAACTTCCCATTGCCAATCAGATGCTGGGTGAAGTCCCTCACCTCCTTGAGGTATCCTCTAAGCTGAGCAGCTAGATATTGTATTGACCAATTGGCTGCCCATCCTAAAGGCTAATGGCAATCTTTAAGTAGGAAACTCTGCTGATATGTCCCAGTATGGGATTAGCTCCCCTGATATCTGGGTCTGTATGGTGCCTGATCGCAGATGGTGGATTACTAGGCCTCAGGTTAATATTTCTTCTTTCATCAATCCCCAATAATTGGTCACATACTGTAGGTAGCCTAAGATGTTAAGAGGCTATCTCAGTAGATTGCATTTCTGGTGAGTCATGAAACTCACAAATGAAGTCAAATATAAACCACTGTCACTGAGTTCAGGCAAGACACATCTGATTCCAATGGCTATTAGGCCATGTCTCACTAGATTAAATTTTAAATGATTATGAAGGTTCAAGTTCAGCAGCAATAGCTTTTAGGTTTTTCTCCTCTAACTGAGTTTTTCTTTTTGGGGTAGTGGGGGGTGCAGACAGAGATTCCTTTTGGCACATATTGAGATAAGTTAATTTTTGTTTGTACAAGATTTGACACAAATATAAGACAAATTATCTGAGTAAGATTTATTTTTTACATTTTTAAGTAATAAAAGTAGACTTTAGTAAGTCTCTCTTAAATAAAGTGGATACAATATTGTTACGAAACTGTGTAACGATGTAGCGATGTTCCTACCTGAGGACTCTATTGTGGACTATAAGTATAGACCATTCTAATACTGACTTTATATAATCAGGTGGACCTATTTTAATGGACAATACACATCACATCATAACATTGCCTTTTGGATCAAAAGTGACAACTTACTTGTCTGCAAGGTGGATTACATATTCCCACAAGGTGAATTTTATTACAGTGTATTACTTTTGTTTAATATTTCTTTTGGGACCACAAAAATTAGGTTCCCAATCAATTAGGTGGATTACAAGTAGGGTTATTATACCTTCTCTAGACATAACAAAGGACAAAAATAGTTTTTTTTATTTTTAAACAGGACATTTAATTTTTAATATGTCAAATCAGCTTGGCTCAATACACTCATCTTGAAAAAAGCAATTATGTTCAATACAAACCATAATCATTACCAAGAATCATGGGAATTTTTGTATTCCAGTATAGGAATTATGGAATTATGTATGCTAAAATAATTACCTTTATCCATACACAATGTTGCCCAAATACATATGTGCCTCTGTATGTGTGATATTATTTACTTAAGCATTTACCTTTACCTATAATGCCTGCAATGTTCAAATCAAGCACTAAAAGTGTCAGTCATGTTGAACTTTCTATCAGTGATTGGCTTATTGATTTATGGATGCACCCATTTTGGCTATATTAAGATTACCTAACTGAACCTCTCATTCACTTATTTCCCTCTTGTTACATATAAAACTTGCCTACAAGATTTAGCGCTAGATTTACTAAAATTTACAATAAATATTGATTGCCACCATAATTTCAATGTCAATGGTGCTTCCTCTTATGTTCTGAATGGCAAAATAGCTCAAACAGCATGTTTGAGTTATTTATCCAACCCTTAGTTACTTTGGATTAAGAAAATATATAGATATTTTGGCTATATAGATGTACTTTAGCTATAGAGATGTAATCATGTTTTACCCATTTTGTCCTCCCTAGTCTACTACGCTTGTTTTAATTGCAATTTGCTGCCAGTGAGTCATATTTTTTATATATAATTTTAATAGTTGAAAATAAAACTTTGGACTTTTATATTACCCAATATGTGCACAGTGTCTATTTTTTTCCTTTTTCATTGGTATACTGTACTAGTTTTTTGTGTTCTGCACTATAATCTGTGAAGGTTGTTTTTTTTGTAATGTAATGATCAGGTGTAGGGTGGTAAATACCTACACAGAAGGGGTCTGACAGTGCAGGGGCATATATACCTACATGAGGTGGGGCCTGACAATACACGTCCATCCACTCTAGAGGAAACTGGATAATTAATTTAAATTATGAATGATGTTAAACCAAGCAATATCAAAGGAAACAATGTTTTTGTTTTATTGAAAGAGATACTAGTAATGTGGTAGGAGGTTTTTATTTGTAATGTGATGTATAACCTTTTGTACTTTGGTCCTCATGGGTCTTTTTGGGACTTCTAAATTGCAGAGGTGTCTTCCTAGTGCCAGGAGTAGACATGCACCTTGAATTGAGCTATGTGGATCATTCACATACAGCTATGCAAAACACAGGCAACCACAGTAGACATGAAAAATAAGGATTGCATATAGGCTGCAATCATTACAGCCACGTGGGTTGCTATAGGCCTGATTACCTGCAAAAAGTAGCTTATATGGGCCTAAAAAAACTTCTCATTCAAATCAACATGACATTGGGATCCATCAGATATAGGTTCAGACAGACAATGATCTGACTAACCTTTTATGCAGTCACAGACTGTCCACAGTAATGGTGAATCTTGTCCTGTTGCCCAGTTTTCAAAATTACTGAATTGCTGGACCTTTCATATTAGACCAAATCTGTATGTACTGCAATGTGTATTGCCATCCTTAGTTTGTGGTACTCACAAAAACCAATGCAATATTGTAAACGTAAACATATAACGCACCAATCAGATCTAGACCTAGGTGGCAGAAAGTTTAAATATTATTATAAGATTTTGGACACTATTTTTATGACATTGTATTATTTTTAAAATATATAAATCAGGCCTAACCTATATATTCAGACCTTATTTACTACATAAAAAAATCTATAAAAATTCTACAAATGCAATAGTGAAGTAGACATGCAAAACTACTTGTATGTGAATATAAATGATCAGGCATAATAATAATAACAATAAAACAATAAACATATTTTTTCTTTAAAAAAAACTATTGGCAAATATGTAATCAAATTAATAGTTTTCATTAAACTATGCAATTAAACTTTTTCCTGTTCTTTACAGATCTAACAATGCAGCAAAACCTTACGTATTTACTTAAGCATTTGCATTACTGACTTTTAATAAATCTAAGTCTAGTTTTAGCCCTTTGGCATTTAGTCCCAGTCTCGCATTTCGTATAAGGAAAAACTCATTGCCTAAACAAACATCATGAATAACATTTGCACAGGCAAGACAATTATTTTGCTTACAAATTTGCATCTACAAACTATTTTCAACCTACTGTGTTTATGTATTTCTAAATTACACTCTACAAGTTATATTACTCAATAAAAGTAGAAGAATAAAATGCATAAAACAATTCATAAGAATACATACTGCATTAATTCAATTTAGTTAATGTATTGATAGAGTGTATCACTTAAAACTGGCCTAGTGTGAGAAAATATAGTACAGCGGTATATGCATATACAATTTACATTTTATTTAGTTGATGATAAGCACTTGTTTTTATGAGAATATCTAAAGAAGAGTCACTGTATAATTAATTGCTTGAAAGGTATTAAAGTAGCTCCAATTTGTATATACCAATAAATGATTTTATACTGTTTGATATATTGTTTCTTGTGCTGTCATCTCTTTACCTGTGTTCATGAATTATAATTTACTTGTAAGGTAAAAAGTTGATTAGAATGTCCATAAGGCTACATTATTACAGGTGGCTGGGGATTGCTCAAAACTATTCTCTATAAAGGCATGCTTGCTATGGATCCTTCTCCACAGACAGTGCTATTGATTAGTTAAGTGCTATGATGGACTCTTCTCAATAACTTGTGGATTGTAAAGCTGTTATTGCCACGTGCTAGTGAGATGAAAATATAATTAGAAATTTTGTGATTTATAATGATTTCCTGTGCACTATAAATATCTTATGAACATTCAGAGTTTCATGATGTCACAGCAGGGACTCTTAGGGATAACAAGGTGATGCTTGGGGGGGAATGATTGGATAAAGAAAATAGAAAGCTATAGAAATGGTAAATTTAAAGATTTATTGAATAGCAACACACACACACACACTTATTTATTTTACACCATACACATCTCTAAATACATTCAGCAGTATATGCACCTGGTTTACTACAGTCATTATCAACAGTGTGTATTTGCTCCTGTCCGTGTACGTCTTTCTGCAGGTCTACATAAAGCATTCCAGAGTATGTGGGGACTGTATCCTGGTCTTCAAACTCCTTACAAAACATGCTATATGAACTGACAACATATTAAAAATGTTATGTTTCTTTTTATGAGGTGTCAAGAAAGGGAAAATAACTAAAATATTAATCATTTATAGTTTTGTTTAATTTAATTCTAATTTAGTAATATGTTTGGTATTATCAACAGCATCATAAGCAAAGAAATGAATATTAATAATATGACTAGTAAGTTTTGTTTATTAACTGCTTGTGCTTGATTACATGGTGCTTGTCAGACTAAAATTCCCTATAAGGTATGACATCAATTTAATGCCCTTTACAAGTGTGTCTTACAGCACTACTCAAGTTAATGATTTGGAACAATTAAATGTAAAAATGTTTGCATTTATTTATCATGGTTAGACTGTACTGAAAGAACAGTCTTTGACAATCCTTTCAAGCTGTAGGATAGTAATAATATAGTATATAAAACTTAAATTGTTTTTTAACTACTTTAATGCCTTTGAGAATACTATTTTAATGATATTGGATATGTGATCGACATGCAAATATTAAGATGTGTATTTCAGTTTTTGAACATCAATCTAAGTTCATCATTAGATGCTCTTGAATGTCCTAGCTCAGGTATACCTATCAGGTTTTTATTTGAAGCATTAATAAGAACTTCCAAAGATTACACATGTCTTGAAGCTTGATTGTTCTCTTGAAATATTGTATAGGGTGCTCCATTTATATGCTCTAGTTAAAGTTACTCCTGCAAGATGCTGATTTTAATGCAAATTCTATGCTAAATATGATGCATTGTGCTTTCTGGATATATGAAATTGTTTCACTGAAAGGACATATTTCAATGTATTTAGTGCAGGAAACATAAGTTTATTTATAACAATAAGGGAACACTGCTTGTAATTTTTGCTATGTGTTCTATGTAATATTAGTACAATATGACATATTTTACTACTTATTATAAATAGTTTCCAGTATACCTTTATTGTAAAGGTTAAATGTTTATTCTTTTGTTACCCAGAAGTCAAACATGTGATTGTAGATATATTTAAAATTAACACAAAGTTTTCCATTATAGAACTGAAGTTTACTTTGCACTTATTCTTTAATACTTTTACTTGCCATAGTGAAGATGAATTGATAAAACAGCTATTTCCCTGTACGTCTATCTATACTTGTTTAACATTACCTAGTTCTTACATTGTTATACATGACCTCTCATTATATGATTTTCCTTTATTATCTCTATCTTCAGACCCATATGCATGGCCAATTATTTAGTTGTGCTGTAACCACTGAGGAAGTCAAGATGATGAAACACGTTGGTGACACTTTGCACTACTATGGATGTATCTTGTATACAGGTTGTGTGGGACCCTATTTGTGGCCAAAATTGGGACTCTACCCTGGGACATCATTGCTGTAGAGGATTACAGATAAGCTGTTATTAATTTTTTAAATGCACGGGCATTTGATTATCTTAAAAAAAATATTAAAGTTTTACTGGCAGTTTCTTCATTTATTTTGAATAGAAAAGTATATTTAGTACGCAGTTTGATATAACGATTATTATATATAAAGGGCCTGAGTCGTTAAGAAGAGCAAAGCAAAAAAAGGAGTAACTTTATATATGGGCAAAACCATGTTGCATTGGAGAGGAGGTATATTTAAGATGTGGGGACAGATTTATAGTTGGACATGCCATAGATCAACTTTTGTGTTCAGTATAAAAATATCAAGTATTTGTGCGCTACATGAAAAAAAAGCCGGTATTTAACTTATGTGCAAAATAATAAACTAATTTGTACCCCTTGCATTGTAACATGGTTTGTCCCAGAGAACATTTACTCCTTTTTTTGTCTTATTTTTCTAAATGACTCAGGCCCAAAGTGTTTATGAAGAATGTATTACACTATTATCTTCTATATCTGTTGAGCGTTATAGTTTCCATTATAGATAGAGCTACATATTGATCTGAAAATTTGAAAAGGAATCCTTGTCTCTTGAAATACATGCTGTGGATGAGATAAGAGGAATTTTTATTATCCTTTGGTATGCGGTGACTTGTTAGAATAAAACGTTCATGAATATTGTATTATATATTACACTCTGTTTGGTGCTTCTGTTTTTTGTATCTATATTTGTTTAACATGACCTAGTCTTTAAACTGTTATACATGACCTCTCATTGTATACCTTTATTATCTCCAGGTTTCTGCTACCAATGTGTGTGGTATGTTGGCAGAGAGAAGTAAGTTCCCGATTGCATAAATACATTGCTGCTTTAGGTACACAACAATAATTGAACCTCTTAGCCATGTGTGCATACATTAATGCATTGATTTGCTGCCACATGATTGGCTGAATAGATGTTTGCGCTACCGAACAGGTCAGGTGTACCTAATAAAGTGAGTGTGTGTGTGTGTGTGTGTGTGTGTGTGTCTATATATATTATTGTATATATTATCCACAACATTAAATCCACCTGCCTAATATTGTGTAGGTCCCCCTCATTCCTCCAGAACAGCTCTGACCCGTCAAGGCATGGACTTCACAAGACCTCTGAAGGTGTCTTGACACGTGCTACCTAGACATTAGCAGCAGATCCTTGAAGTCCTGAACTTGAAAGGTGGGGTCTCCATGACTATGACTTGTTTTTAAAGCACATCCCACAGATGCACGATCAAATTTAGATCTGGAGAAATTTGGAGGCCAAGTCAACACCATGAACTATTTGTCATGTTCCTGAAACTATTCCTGAACAAATTTTTCATTGTGGCTAAGCGCATTATTTTGCTGAAAGAGGCCATTGCAATTAGGGGATATAGTTGCCATGAAGGGGTGTACTTGGTCTGCAACAATGTATAAGTAGGTGGTACGTGTCAAAGTAACATCCACATGAATGCCAGGACCCAAGTTTTCCAAGCAGAACATTGCCCAGAGCATCACGCTGCTTTCACTGGCTTACCGTCTTCCCATAGTGCATTCTGGTATAATTTTTTACCCAGGAAAACTGCACACTTGTACCTTGCCGTCCATATAATGAAAAAGAAAACAGATTTCATCAGAGAAGAACACCTTCTGCCATTGCTCCATGAACCAGTTCTGGCACTTACTTTTCCATTGTAGGCGCTCTCAGTGGTAGATAGTTCATCATGTGCACTCTGACCAGTATGCGACTACTCAGCTCCATATGCAGCAAACTGATGTACTGTGTGTCCTAACACCTTTCTATCATAGCCAGCATTACATTTTTTCAGCAATTTGTGCTACAGCAGCTCTGCTGTGGGATCTAACCAGATGGATTAGCCTTGGACGCCCATAACCCTATCGCCGGTTCACCAGTTGTCCTTCCTTGGCCCACTTTGGTAGATACTAACTACTTCATTCTAGGAACAGCACACAAGACCTGCCATTTTGAAGATGCTCTGACACAGTCATCTAGCCATCCAATTTGGCCCTTGTCAAAGGTGCTCAGATTGTTATCATTATTACTGTTATTATTTATTTAGTTATAAGGCACCACAGATTCCGTAGCACTGGATACAGAAGCAAGTAGCAAATAGATGAGGCAATACACATAATTTGCACAGATGAGTGTGAAGAATGTTACGGAACTCATAGAGAGTACAGCAAAAGACATTACAGGACGTACGAGGGAGTCAGACAGTAGACCAACATGGGACAATAGGTAGAGAGGACCCTGCCCACGAGAGCTTACATTCTAGAAGGAAGGATGGTGAGAGACAGTAGGACCAACTAAGAGAAAATGGAGATAGCAGGGGAGGAAGAAGAGGTCATGGAATGAATGGTTAAAAGGTGGTAGAATAGGTGAGAAGGAAAAGGGGAGTTTTGAGTGAGTGTTTGAAGGACTGAAGGTTAGGGAAAAGTTTAATGAGATGTGGTAGGGAGTTCCAAAGAATGGGGGCAGCACGACAGAAGTCTTGGAGGTGAGCATGGAGGCTTTAATGAGAGGTGAATTGAAATGGAGGTTAGAGGCAGAGTTGAGTGGTCGGGTAGGTATGTATCTCAAAACAAGGTTAGAGATGTAAGGGTGAGAAGTGCTGGTAAGGGCTTTGTGAGTGAGGGTCAGGAGCTTGAAATGAATTCAGAAATGAAAGGAAGTCAATGAAGGGATTTGGGCAGAGGAGTAGTGGAAGGGGTGCGATGGGAGAGGAAGATGAGTCAAACCACAACATTTTTTATGGATTGAAGGTCAGAAAAGTGAGAGTCAGGAAGGCCAGTAAGAAGGAGGTTGCAATAGTCAAGATGAGAAATGATGAGCGAATGGACCAGGATTTTGGTTGCTTCATGAGAGAGGAAGGGATGGATTTTCATGATGTTCATGAGGAGGAATTGATGTGGGAATGTATATGAAGGTTAAAGCTGAGGGTTAAGTCAATGGTGATGCCAAGGCAGCAGGATTGAGTGACAGTTGTCAACCAAGAGAGAGATATTGGGAGAGATAGCAACATTGGCAGGAGAAACGATGATTAGCTAGATTTGGAGATTCTGAGTTTCATGAATCGCTATGACATCCAAGTAGTTACAGTAGAGAGACAGCTAGATTCCTGGGTTCTGAAGGTGAAAGAGAGGTCAGGGGTGGAGATTTAGATTTGCGTGTCATCAGCTTAGAGGTGGTAATGGTGGCCAAATGATTGAAAAAGTTCACTGAAAAAGGTGGTGTAGAGTGAGAAGTGCACAGGGCCAAGGACAGAGCCTTGGAGGACTCCAATAGAAAGAGTAAGAGTGGGGCGGGAGATTCAGAAGCAGGCATGCTAAAAAGGTGATAGCACTCAATTGTCCTCTGGCAATGAATGAGTGATAATGAAAGTAACAGTAAAACTGAATTGATAATATAAAAACGAAATCAGGCTGATAATAGATATATTAGTCTGAGTGAAAAAAACAGAATAGGTTAAAAAAAATAACAGACATTTAATATAACATAAAAAAGATAAAATCTAGCCAAAGTTGTGACATCCAAATATAATGGCTACAAATAATATTCACACATAAAATCATGGGCACATAAAAACATAAGAGAACACAGACAATGTACAATAAAATTGAATCTATGATCAATAGAGGTTTCTGTGATTGAGCCCAGGATAGATAATGATGTCAGGATTCAGTCTATATGATAGGTACAGTGAGAACCAGTCTTTGACCAACCTTGTAAATATTGATATTCCACAGCGGGGTAGATGAGTCCAGTAGTCCTCTAAGGTATGTTCTTGGTGGCAAAAAAATGGGGGATCCCCGTGTGAACTAACAGCACTAACCGCGCTATAACAATAGTCCGGAGATGTGGTTTAGTGTAGAATAACGGGAGATAGACGGCGTGTGTTCCACAGAGGAACGCACGTCACTTCCGGTATGACGTCAGAGAGGGGACGTGACCCAAAGCGTTTCATTCGCTTAGCGAATTTCCTCAGGCTCCCCTGTGTCAAAACACAAGCCAAAAGCTAGGTACACACTACTACATTTTCAGCCGATCGTCGGGCCACTCAGACGATAATCAACTGGATTATCATTCTAGGGCTCATACAATCATTGATCAAGATTAGCTATCAATATTTTCACTGGACCGTGCCTCTTGGAAAGTCTGCTGCTAGTAGGTAATGGTCAGGAAATGAGGAGAGGTTTCTAATGCTACCGACACATTTTTCTTATAGTCTTTTGTTATTTTTTTTGTTCTTCAGATAACAAATACAATATCTATGGATAAATCACTCTATTTAGTTGTAATATACTTTTTTTACTATTATTTTATTATGCACTTTTGTTATCCTTTATTTGAAGCTGCAGTGATCTTCTGTTTAATGCTGTTGACTAATGCACACTTAAATCACATATAAGTATGAGTCGCACGCTATGGCAGGAGTTTAGTGAGCTGACTCCCTTTAGCAAAGCCAAATGGTTCCAGTGCCCTCTGAGAGGAGAGGTGCAGCATGTACTATGCACAGATAACAAGGCTGCTGCAAATGTTCAGTGTGTAATGTCTTGGCAGGAGCAGGAATAATGTGTTGCTCCATTCTAGAGTGTATTACATAAGGCACCTTAACTGCATCCCTTCCAGAGTGAACACCGTTCTAATTATTCTTTCATCTTTCGTGTTATGTAAAGAGCAGCTGGCATCATGAGTTATATTTTCTCATACAATAGAAACAGCAATATAGTAATGAAGTTAGGGCTACCAGGACACCCTTCTTTCTTACTAGGTACTAATTCACACCTGGTTTGCTGTACCTCGCCCACCTAATTGTGCCACATGCAAATGGAGGCTTGAAGGGACACAAGTTTATGTCACATGAAAACTAGTCATAAGTAACCGTAGACCGCTACTCCCATTCCCGTTACGCTACAGGGTGACAGATTGGAGACATGAGTGGGATTTATTTGGCCCCTCATGAATATTCCAACAGTGAGGAACATAAAAGGAGAAACAAACTGGTCCCAACACAGAGTCAAGGTGCCACCCCCTCTACTAGACCATCTAGCTGAGCAACTAGATCCACTTTGGGTAGGCTGTGCAAAATGCTGAATCCCCTTGGACCCATAGTCTAACATACTGTATACACTTTTTTATTCTGAACATCTGTATTACTGCAGGGGCGCACGCAGGATTTTACAAGGGGGGGCTCCCCCCCCGGAAAAAAAAATATATAGAGAGCCGCTGCGCATGCGCAGTAGCTCCATTTAGGCGGCACTGTATTGTACAGCAGCCGCGGCGCCGTCATAGAAGCGTCCGTGGCGGTGCTCTATTGTATTACAATACAGCACCGCCGCGGACGCTTCTTTGACAGCGTCGCAGCTGCTGTACAGTACTACGTAGGGGCACTGTTTAGCCCCCGATCTTTGCTTAGGGGAGGGGTTTCTGGAGAACCAGAAACCCCCCTGTGTGCGCCCCTGTGCTGGGTGCTGAAGGACAATGCAAAGCCGGATTTACAGTGACACTGTAATTACCACTTCTATGCTATGTGCTACTTTCTAATAAAAGTAAAACATAGCGTTCACTTTCCTGGCTAGCCTGACTGCTGTCACTATGTTATACAACAGAGAGAGGAGAGGCAGGATTGGTGACAGTGGCAGGTGTCATCATCTTTTCAG